>NC_133126.1:127375763-127750763 GCF_048418815.1 Hemitrygon akajei | reverse complement strand
ATAGTCTGTAAGTTCCTAGCAATAAAGAAATTAGCATACTTGGCTATGCCCACATCTCAGGTTTTACCAGTGATATTCAAGAAGCTAATGATAATGCCACTCCTGAAGCACTGATGAAAATAGAATTACTTCAACAACTGTTCCCCAACCTGACAGTAATAGCAACAACACAGACAGAGCCTCACAGAATGATGATAATGAAGCTGAACTTACAGACAAAGGTATCCTAACATTTAAAATCATGCTAACAGAATATATGCGCACTGACCCAACAAAAAAGACCCTACATACTAAAATAAAACACATCCTCAACATTCACAAAAGCTGTTACTACTCTAAACAATATTTAGGAAAACTTGAAACATTTGAAGAACTACACACAATAGCATACTATGCAGCATTAACAGCAGTATAGTGCAAGCCTCCAAATTAAAGTCATTCGTTAAAAGAAATCCAAAACTGAGTAATGAAGTGACAACACTGAAATGGCAGAAGAGATTAAAAAACAAAATTGAAACCTTAAGAGCAGAAATAGCCTGCCTAATGGGGTATAGAATGGATATCCTGAGCAAGTAAGTTAAGAAAAAAGCTAATGAAATTCTAAGGAAATATAAGGTTCATAAGATACAATCAAACAAGCAAAAGCATTGCAGAATTTATAACTGCACTAAAACAAGAGCTAAGTACATACAAAGCCAAACTAAATAGATACATGAAATGGGCCAGATGAAGAAAACAGAATCATCAGTACAGGAGCAATGAAAAAGGTTTATACTGGACAATAAAACTAAATTTGACACACCAGAATGTCACCAACCCTAGCACAGAATTACCAACAAACGCAGAGAATATGAACTTTTGGTCTAATATCTGGTCAAACAGTGTGATGCACAATCAACAAACAAGCTGGATTAGGGAGGAAAAAGAACGTGTACACACAATTGAAAACATGCAAACACCTGAAGTTACAATGGTAATGCTAAAAGTGATTATAAAAAATACTCACAACTGGAAAAATACTGCAGGGATAATATTCAAAATTATTGGTGTTATCATTTTACTTGCCTTCATCTATACCTGTTAATAAATATCAACAATTTTCTTTAAAAATGCTGTAAAAGTGCCCAAATTTTTGTCAGAAGGTAAAACATATCTCTTACCTAAAGGAAAAATCACAACTGATTCATCAAAATATTTTACAAACTATATATAAAATTGTAATACATGCATCTCACAACTAGTCACCACTCACTTAGATAAGCACAATATACTCACAGAAGAGCAGAAAGGGATGCCATTAGAATACAAACGGATGTAAAGAGCAATAGATTCTGTAATTTTAAATCAAGACCAGTGGAAAAACAAAAATCTTTCATGTTAAATTGACTATCAAAAGACTTTTAATTCTGTCCCACCCTTATATTAATAGATATTAATACAAATAAACTACACCTAATACCTGTGAAATTCCTACAACATGTGATGAAGTATTGCCATACTATCATCACCTGATCTATTAACAATAAAAAAGCAAGGTATTTTCTAGGGCAACTCTGTAAGCCCAATATGGTTTTGTATAGCTTTAACCCCCCCTGTCTAATGGTTGAAAATGAAGCATTAAATTAGAAACAACCAAACAAATTACACCTTGCCACACCTATACATGGACAATTTGAAATTATATGCTCCTTCATCAGTAAAGCTGAAGCAATTAATTCAATAGTAGAACTATTTTTCAAAAGATATTAACATGAACTTTGGACTAGCTAAGTACAGATCATTCAACATAAAGTAAAGTGCAATAGACCAAGCAGAATATAAATCAGAGTAGCAGGAAACAATATAACTGATGGATGAATATGAAAACATACAAGTATCAACAAGCAAAGAAAAAAGATCATAGTGCAATAAAGCTTTTGACAGAATTTACTTCACAGCTTAAGAAAGTCTGCCAAACAGAGCTCAATAGTAAAAATATAACAAAGGCAATAAACACTTTTGCTCAGCTCTTATCGACACATTCTTTTGGCATAATATATTGGTCCGAAACTAGTCTGGAAAATTTACAAAGAAAAATAAGAACTAAAATGACAAGTTTTAGAAAACTCTATGTACATTTGAACACATTTAGATTAACACTATCTAGAACAGAAGGAGCAAGAGGAATAACAAACATTAAAAGATTACACAACAGTCAGATATAGCTGCTAAGAATATATTTTTATGAACAAAAACAGTTGTCAGAGCTCCATGCAGGCATATGCAATTTTGATAAAAATTACTTCTCACTAAACTTAAATGAAAGCACAACCCTAAAAAATTATGTAATTATCACTGTAACGCTTACACGACAGGCTGGTATATGTCTAGGGGAAAAATTCCAGCCACTCATCAACCCCACCTCCCATATACGCAGATGCTGTGGAAACACAGGTAATGCAGCATTGCACACACAATATCAATCTCACACCAGATACAGTTATAGAATATACTTTAAGGATTTTACTAGAGCTAAGAGATTACTAATGATACAGTATATATGAAGGCAAAGAAAATAAAGTAAAAGGTGCCAAAATTTATCAGAGTTCAGTCAATTTAGTGCACATTGTTGGAGCTCAACCATCGAACCATTTGACCACCCTTCGCTCTCCTCCGACCTTCATGACCTCGCACCTGGGACCACCCGAAGTGGTCGACTGAACAGTGTGGCACACGTCCACCTTCTTCGGCGTCTTCTTCCCCCCCACTCTCGAAAAGACTGCAAAATCCCAGTTCCCAGACTCACAAGAGAAAAATGACATCCAACCCCACTGGTTAACAAATGAATGCAATCCCCATTATCAGCAATTATAAACCTAAACAGGCTGTGAAAAGCTTAGAGAATGCTCTGCAAGACAAGATTCTCTCTCCAGTTAGCATAACAAAGAAGCAGTTTTATTTTTAACAAAGAAGCCATTTTGATTAACATAAGCAGTACATCACTAATGGCTGAGCATGACTCCTCCATGGAGACATAGGCATGATCTTAGCAGACTGGATGGTTTGACAGCCTGGCTCAGAGTTGGAGACCGCTTCCCTGAAACAGAGGGGTTCCTTGTGGCAATACAGGATCAGGTGGTTAACACAAAAAAATCAAAAATGCATAATAAAAGATCAAAAATTCAAGATGATAAATGCAGAAAATGCCAGATAAACCAAAATAATACATCTCATTACAGGATCCTGCAGAAGTGCAACTTAATCTGATTACTCACACGGGCACAATCAAGTGGCAAACATCATTCACTAAAACCTTGCTTTACAATGCAAACTCATAAAAACACCATACTTTACTATAAATACAAGCCTGAATCAGCTTTAGAGTCAGAGTCCTACAAATTATATTATGACCTATCCATTATTAAAGATAGGGAAATCCATATTAATAATCTGGATATAATATTTCAGGATAAAGAAGCAATATCTGCTTAATTAATAGCCATTCCAAACATGCATAACATACAGAAATCACTAAGCAAAAACCAACAGAAATATGCTGAATCCAAAGAGGAAATTGAAAGACTATGGAACATGAAGAAGGTATACACTATTCAAATGGTAATATCCACAACAGGTATCATCCCAAAGACAGCACACGATAGCATTAAACAATTAGGATTACACAGAAATATCTATGTAAATCTTCGGAAAGCTACACTACTGACCAGCACTAGAATTGTCTGAAACTGCTTAGCAATTGTGAAATGAGTGTGCTTGCCCTGTACTTTAAGCTTTACCAGCTTGAGCTGAGATAAAATAAAGATATAATAATACTTCATACAGATGATGTAGTTCCAAATGCTTAACAATTGGAAAAAAGTACAAACATAAAAATGAAATCAAAAATGAAGATGAAATTAAAGGACAAAAAGATGTTAGTTAAAAGCAAGATTAAATAAATAAGTTTTGAACTGTGTTTAAAAGTATCAACTATGTCTGCATCCCTTATAGTTTTAGATATTGAATTCCACAGAGTGGAAACAAAGTTCAAAAAAGCTGACCTGACTTTTATCTTTTGAGGAGATTTGGTTTAAGTATAAGAGACTGGCAGAAGACGACCTGAGAGCTTAAGCAGGAGAATACATGGAAAACGACTCTGTGATGCACTCTGGTCCCAGACCATTAGAGCTTTGAAAACAAGCAAGGAAACTTTAAAAGGTGATTCCAAAAGACACAGGAAGCCAATGAGAGTAGCTAGTATGGCAGTGATATGATCTTTCATCCTGGTTTCATTAAACCTGGTTTTCTGAAGGAGATGAAGTTTGTCAATAGCTTGCTTTGAAAGGCCAGCAAAAAGTGCAGTACAATAATCTAGTCTATTTGATATAAAAATGTGAATTCGTTTTTCAGCCAAATTACGTGAGAGAAACTAATATATTTTTGCAATGTTTCTTAAGTGATAGAACTACTGCTGTGGTTACTTTCTTTATGTGGGATTTAAAATTCAAGTCTGAATCAAGGATAACAGCCAGGCTAATTACTTCTGATTTTACAAGGGGAAACAAGTTCTCAAGTTTACCAGGAAGTTTATCTCTTTTAGCTGTGGAACCAACCAGAGGTATTTCAGTTTTATCTTCATTAATTACTGTTCATCCATTTGTTTATTACAATTATACAAGAAGTCAGAGAATATAGGATTTATCAGCATTAGTTGAGGATCAGTCAAAATATATAATACAATTTTGTGTCATTTGCTTAACTGTGGAAATTATGGTGATGTTCTCCAATGATGTCTCCTCAGGGGAACATGTGCAAAGAGAAGTATAGGGGACCAAGACAGCTTCCCTGAGCACCACAAAAGGGTACATTGTATTTCTTAGAAAATTGGTCTCTGAGATAGACAAAAAAAATTTGAAGATATATGAATTAATTAAGGGCACTGCAAGAGAGGCCTACCCAGTTCTCATGGTGTTCTAGGGAAACATTGTGGTCAATTGTGTTGAAGGCAGCAATTAGGTTGGGAAGATTTGGAGCCGAGACTCTTTTGGCAACTGTCCGGAGCATAAGGTCACTGAAAATTTTGTTGAGGGCAGTCTCCACACTGTGGCTTGCTCTAAAACCTCACTGAAACTGTTCTAGGATGTTGTTCTCATTCAGAAAGTTGTTGAGTTGGTCGAAAGTTACTTTCTCAAGAATCTCTCCCAATAAGGGAAGATTTGATATAGGCCTGCAGTTAGCTAGTAATTCACTATCAATGTTTTGGCTTTTTAAGTAGTGGGGTTTGACATCTGTAGTTTTGAAAGCAGCTGGAAAAACTCCAGTTTCAAGGAATGTGTTTATATTTTGCCTCAAAGAATTAAAACACATTAGAAGAGTGGCCAGGGTGAAGATAGAAAGTAGATTATTTGCTCTTTGTTACAATCTTACAGGTTCTGAATCAGAAATACTTGTAAATGTTGTCATGATTGCCATCTTTTTAAGAGGTTGGCTGTCGAAGTTACCTGTATCTGTATCTATACTCTCCCTAATGGATAATGAATAATTAATAAATATCACCAATGGATCAACATGTGAAGTATGACTCACCTAGAAGGAGTGCTTAGGGGTCCGAATGGTGGTCGTGGCAGAAGTATAGGAGCAGGTGCAACACTTAGCATGATTGCAAGCTTGTGAGGTAGTAAGTAAAGACAAGGGGAACCTTATCCTTGTTATTTTGGGGGATGGGAAGAATGAAAGAGGGCAGACATGCAGGAAAAGAAGAAAATGGGTAAGGACTGCATTGACAGCACTGAAAGGGAAATCTTGTTTTCTGTAATAAAAGGATATCTCAGATGTCCTGGAATGAAAAGCCTCGTCATGAGAACAGATGCGATAGCATCTGCAGTCTTTCTTGTGTCTACATCACTAATGTGTTTGGAGACTATGAATACCATTTCCGAACCACTTCTGGGTCTGTAGTGTTAAATAACACACTGCACAGCTGTTTTGTAGCCCCACACTATAATGCACTATGGCTCTTCAATTACAGCTCAGGTTGAGTCTTATTGTGTCACTGTCATGAAAGACAAACTAAAGTAAATCATTTAAACATAACCTAATGTTTAGAGTATTTTGGCAAATTTTGTTCACCTAGTCAAGAATCGTTCCAATGAAATCATTTTCTAGACATTTGCTGTAATGATTGCATGTATTAATGCTGGTTTATGCATTTGAATTTCCGACAATGTTCACAGCAGGTACAAACATGCATGTTCAGAATATACTGTAAATGTAGTGTTTTGTTCTGAACTGGCTCATATCAAATTCCATGTTTTGAATGAAATTGAATAAACAATAGGATTTAATTATGAAGCTGTGTGCTTGAGTTATATTTTCAATTTTACCAGGATAGAGTAGAATTGCCTAATGATCCATAACTTAAGATTCTCCCAACAAACAGCAATTTAACATATTCTTATAGTTGCATAAATTGATTTATTGCAACAGCATTGAAAGAAAAGATATTTACGTGATGATTTCACCAGACACTCAGTGGCCACTTTACTAGGTAACTCCTATATCTAATAAAATGATTACGAAATGTATGTTCATTGTCTTCTGCTGCTGTAGTCCATCCACTTCAAGGTTTAACATGTTGTACATTCAAAGATGCTCTTCTGCACCCCACTGTTGGAACACAATGGTTAATATTGAGTTAACGATCATCTTCTTGTCAGGTTGACAATAACAAGGTGTTTTCACTCACAGAACTGCCGGCCTCTAGAATTTTTTTTTGGTTTTTTGCACCATTCTCTGTAAATTCTAGAGACTGTTGTGCATTAAAAACCTAGGAGATCTGCAATTTCTAAAATACTCAAACCACCCCATCTAGCACCAACAAACATGCCATGATCAAAGTCAGTTAATTCACATTTCTTCTCCTTTCTGATGTTTAGTCTAAACAACAACTAAACCTCTTGACCATGTCTGCATGCCTTTATACATTGAGTTGCTGCTACATGATCGACTAACTAGATATTTGCATTAACAAGCAAGTGTACAGGTGCAGCTAGCAAAGTGGTCATTGTGTGTATACAGTATTTCAGATGGCATTTGGGAAAATATGCGTAGTGCTAATTAACTGACAATATCACAAAACATTGACGTCAGTTCAGAAGGTTTACTTAGTGAAAGAAAGGAGTCCTAGTTTTGAAAGCAGTAATTCAAAAATATTCACAGACATTAACTATACTCCATTTCTTATGTGAGTTGCATAAAAACTGGTCAATAAATATTAAAAACTTCAACAGAACAAGTCAGAATATGCTTCTACTGAACACAATCTTTTCTGCATTACTTTCATAAATAGCCTCCCCAAATCCTCAAGACTTCTTACAAGTGCATCCATTGAGAGTGTCCTGACTGGCTGTATCACTGCCCAGTATGGGAACCATACTACCCTTAATTACAGGACACTGCAGAGAGGGGTGCGGACAGCCCAGTGTATCTGCAGATGTGACTTTTCCTCTATTAAGGACATTTACAGCAGCAGGTGCTTAAAAAGGGCCCGAAGGATCATCAGGGGCTCCAACCACCCCAACCACAAATTACTTCAGTTGCTTCCCTCTAGCAAATGGTACTGCAGCATTAGGGCCAGGTCCAACAGGCTCCGGGACAGCTTCTTTCACCAGGCCATCGGATTTATCAACACATGTTAATCTGATTGTGTATCTGACTGTACATTGTACTTGACTGTACATACATGTATACAAAATAATTGTGTATACAATCTTGGTGTTTGAGCAACATCCTCCCACATTTCCCTTCCTTATTGCTTGCACATTGCAACGGAGATGCAACATAAAGATCTTTACTCCCTCTTGATGTGAAATGGATGTAAGAAGTAAAATTCTAATTCCAGTTCAAACACAACAGTAAGTTGCATTGGAATAAAAGTTTTACCAAACAAGATGTTCCAAGCCACAGTACAAAGCAGTTTTAAGATGAAAGTTATATTGAAGCAGCAGACAAAGTTCAGAAGTTTCACAGGATAAAGTAGAATTATCTAATGATCCACTGACTTAAGATTCTCCCATTGAACAACAAAGTAACATGGAGTTATAGTTGGATAAATTGATTTATTGCAACAGCATTGAAAGGAAAGCTATTTATAGGATGATTTCACTATACACTCAGTGGCCACTTTACTAGGTAATTCCTATACCTAATAAAGCGATTGCTAAGTGTACATTCACTGTCTTCTGTTGCTACTTCAATGTTCGACATGGTCGACATTCATAGATGCTCCTCTGCACACCACTGTTGGAACACGTGGTTATTTAAGTTAATTTGGGGCAGTGCTGATGCTAAGGCTTTATGGAGGTTGGCTGGATGTTCTACCGTTGATCCTGAGGAAAGGAGGGGCAATCCATCAAAGGCTAATGCTGAAGAACTGATGGGTATAGAAAGAAATGAAAACTTGGAGGAGATTGCAGAAGTAGATAGAAGGAAGGTTGTGAGGATTTTAGAGCTCTTTATTCAAGGATGATTCAGCAATTGTCGCTGGTGTTCACAGAGGGGACCAAGATATGTAAACCATGAGATGAGTGAATTTATTTTGGTGATTGATGGCAAAGATTACTCACTTTGCACCTTTCCACTTTAAGGTTGCAAGGATGTAATATGCACGAGTAGAAGAAAAGCAGCTTGTTCATTGATTAGAGCTTCGGAGATATGGATGAAGCATTGACTTAGTGCATCAGTATTAATAAAGAGAGCCAGGAGGAGTGTTAAAAGGAGACTCCTATTTAACCAGTGAGCAAAACAGTCTCTAGGCTTGACTACCTTCTTTGGCTTATTGAACTTGTTCATAAATTCTGCTGTGATATCACTTATTTCCTTCAAATAAACAATATTGTTCTGAAAGACCAAAGGAATGGTAAGTATGCCTGTCTCTTTATGACTTGTGTAGAACATTCCACACACCTTGGGTCCTCTTTGCGACCTCTCTCCAACCCCACCCCCTTTCTGATATATTGATACCACTTCATGTCCCCACTGTATGGGGAAAAAGATCATCGACAATATCTTGCTCATGATGCTCACCTTTCACACATTTTTACATTGTTTACCCTCCACAATCATGAAGTGATTTGAGTGACTGGAAATGGTTTGCATTAACTCCCACCTTCCAGCAGCATTGGATCCTTTCCAGTTTACCTATCACTCCAACCGGTTCATGACTGATGCCATAGCCTCGGCCCTCCACTCCGTTTTTCCCACCGAGAAAACGATGCTTCGTATGCCAGACCTTTGCCAACATTTGGCCTCATCAGCGACAATGATGAGTCTGTATACGGAGAGGAGGTAGAGAGGCTTGTCAAATGGTGAGAGGACACATTCAGAGTCTCAACATGGGCAAGACAAACAAGATGATTGTGGACCTCAAGAAGGTGCAAGCCAACCACTCTCCATTGCATGCCAATGGCTCTGCCATGGAGAGAGTGAAGAGCACGAAGTTCCTTAGTGTCCACATAAGATAGATAGATAGATACTTTATTCATCCCCATGGGGAAATTCAACTTTTTTTCCAATGTCCCATACACTTGTTGTAGCAAAACTAATTACATACAATACTTAACTCAGTAAAAAATATGATATGCATCTAAATCACTATCTCAAAAAGCATTAATAATAGCTTTTAAAAAGTTCTTAAGTCCTGGCGGTAGAATTGTAAAGCCTAATGGCATTGGGGAGTATTGACCTCTTCATCCTGTCTGAGGAGCATTGTATCGATAGCAACCTGTCGCTGAAACTGCTTCTCTGTCTCTGGATGGTGCTATGTAGAGGATGTTCAGAGTTATCCATAATTGACCGTAGCCTACTCAGCGCCCTTCGCTCAGCTACCAATGTTAAACGGACGATCTAACCTGGACCCACAGCATCTCCTCACTAGTTAAGAAGGCACAGCAGCTTTTACACTTTCTGAGGAGACTGAGGCATGCAAGTCTCCCTGCCCATGTTTTTACAACTTTCTACAGGAGCACCATCGAGAACATCCTGTCCGGCTGCATCATTGTGTGGTGCGGAAACTCAAGCCATCGGACCTCAAAATCCTACAGAGGATAACAAAAAACACCAAGAGGATCATCAGGGTCTCCCAGCTTCTCCCCCCAGGCTGTGAAGCTAATAGATACCCTTCCAGCAACAAGGTCTCATCACTAGGACTGCTGTTTGCTCTTTACTGCACTATTTACTGTTTACCTGTGCTGAACACTTCACGCGCATTGTGAATTATATTGTATTTTATTCATTTATTTGTGGTTATATTTTGTTTTAGTGCTGTGTGTGAGTTATGTATTGTGGGTGTACCATTATCTTACTTGGTTGTATATAGGAATAGTCAGGCGACAAAGAACTTGAACTTGAACTTGAAAATATTCCCTACCTTTTGTTGATTTTTCTGTCTTAATCTCTGGAATCAGCTTGACGTCCAAGAATACCATCCCAATAAATGAGAACATAAGATTAAAGGACAATATTGTTTTTTTCAAACTAGACACAATTATTTAGACATACAGTGTAGAATAGACTCTTCCAGCCCTCAAACCACACCGACAAGTAGCCCCTGATTAACCCCTGATTTAACCCTAGCCTAATCGCACGGACTATCTACAATGACCAATTAACCTACTAACTGGCATGTCTTTGAACTGTGGAAAGTAACCAGAGGACCAGGAGAAAGCCCATTCTTCTACAGAATGCCCGGACTCCTTGTAGATGGCATCAGTATTGAACTCTGACACCCCGAGCTGTAATAGCATCACACTAACCTTTACTATACCGTGGTGCCCAACTTATTTACTCTAAGTTCAGACTCAACATTTAAATTCAAAACAAAATCAAATGACAATTTTACTTCACCATTCACGACTTCTCCAGGCTTAATTTTTTTTTAATTTTGTTACTTGCCCTCATTTGCCTGCAATCATCATCGTCCAGTTTTTTTAATATTCATTTTCCATTTATGTACTGCTTTATTCTTCTTTATGTACTATCCTTCTGTTAGCTGCTTTACATTCAGATCTCCCACTATTCCTGCTGATCCTATTCTCCCACTTATCTCCCTCTAATCTATTCCCTTTCCCATGCCCTTCAATTATTCCCTAATTTACTATCACTCTCTGACCTGGGAATAATTTCTGTTCATCAATTAACCTAACAACCAGCTTGCAACTGGGATGTGAGTGTCATGGTCCTCTCTGGCAATCCCCCACCCTGCTATTTACCACAGGAATTGGGCCTCAATCCCCTCGTTCAATGTCCAATCATTCCCAGGTTCCATTAACTATACACATCTGCTTTCCATCAGAAAGTGCAGGATAAAGACCCTGTGATCACAACAAGGAGCTGCCAGTTCATTGGTTGACTCTGGTGTGAGTAACCTTGTTTCATGATTCTCAGGACTGCCAGTTCTAAGTCTAGCATCGCTCCTGGTTACCGATTCCACGCTCGCTACATCAATAATGCCTCTCAACTCTGCTTCCGTGCCCGTGTTCTGCACTTGGGTTTGTCCACCGCCATGCTCATGTAATAGTGAGAGGAAAGTAGGACAACAAAGACAATCCATGCAGTCACAGAGAAAAATGCAAACTCCACATAAACAGCATGAGAGATCAAAACTGCCAGAGCTGTGAGACACCAGTACCACCCCTAATAGGGCCCTTCTATGCATCCTAAAACTACTTTGTCTCTATATTTTTCCATTCCTAACAAAAGATCATTAACAAATAATGCTACAGTAATTCTCTGTGCATGACCTGCTGAGCACTTCAATTAGATTGGATTAGTTTACTGTCAAATATACCAGGGTGCAATGAAATTGCTTGTTGAAATAAAGCTCAGAGTAAACAGTAATAATAAAAACAATAAGAAAGTGCAAAAACAGCAGATTAGTTCAAAGATTGAAGCAGTGCAACAGAAAGAAACCTAACATGACAATAGCAAAACAACAGAAAGAGCTAAAATTAAGAGCTGAAAATATGGCAGCACTATTGAGAAGGAGCTGGGAAAGAGGAGACTGATTTGTAAGTCTGATTGCAATGTGGAAAGAAACTTTTCATAACTCAGGTTGTTTGAACTTTCTAGCTCCTGCTTCTGTTTCCAGAAAGTATAAGAGAGGAAATAAAATGTCAAAGGCAGCCCCTTTCCTTTCTGAGACAACACTCCGTGAAGATGGACTGGACGGGAGGAAGTGATGTGCCTGTGATGGACTGGGCTATGTTCACTACTCTTTAAGGGTTCAGACAGTCAAGAACAGGGCAGTTGCTAGAACCGGCTAGGATACAATCTGTCAGAATACTTTCTATAGCTTATCTGAAGTTCAAGAGAAACCTTGCGGACATGCCGTATCTTCTCAGGTGACTAAGAAAGTGAATACCCTAAATTGCTTTCTTCATCACAACATCAGTGTGTAGCTGCCAAGTGGGATTGCTGGTGATATGCATACTAAAGGACATGAAACTGTCAACCATCTCTACAGCAACTCATTGCTGAGGAGAAGTGTGTTCTGCCCACCACACTCCCCCTCCCCTCCTAGTTTCCTTTGGTCAACAACTAACTCTTTTGTCTTGCTAAATGAGGTTAGCTTATAATTCTGATACCATGACACAAGGCTTACAATCTTTTTCCTGTACTCTGTCTCATCATGCTGTTCCTGATAACTTAAAGATCAAGCTGGTGCTGTATCTGGCCATGCAATCATCGGTGCACAGGGAGTAGAGCAAGAGAATGAGCATACATCCCTGGGGAGCTCCTGTATTTAAGGTGGATGAAATGTTATGGCAATTCTATCTGATGGAGGTCTACTGATGAGACAGTCTAGAAGCCAATTGCAGATGGGGTCCCCAAGACCAAATTCAAAATTTAAGAAATTTGTTTACTTAGTGTTAAGGTATTGAAGCTGAAATGTGTTCAGTGAATGTTACTCTGATATTTTCTATGTTTTAAATTCTTATTTCAGACTCCCAGAATCTGCAGTATTTTGCCTTTTCATTATGCAAGGCATTTAGATTTTGGAGAGATAAATGATAAGGCAGCCAAAGATTATTATTCATTTGAAAAACCGTAAAAGCTGTAGATACAAGTACTGTAGAGAAGTATGAGTGGGATAAGATGTGACCATGGATAGCCTCTTGATTTCACATCTCAATACACAGTGATAGGGAAATTGTAATCATTATACTATTAGGCAGGTAATCCAGTTCATTCAAAAGTTTACAGAAATATGCATTTAGGAGTTTCTGTTTGTTCAATTATCTAGTCTTTTAATTTTCCAATTTGCTTTCTGCCTCTTGGAAAATTTTCCAGCATTTGAAGACAATAAAATTTCTATACTGTTTAAAATAATACTGTAAGCAAGTCAAGTTATTCATGACAAACAATTCAGCAGAATCCTTTTAATCACACAGGTCCCATTACAATAGCAAATTTTCTCCAAAGAGCACTTATCAAATCAATACTCTTGTCAGAAAGCAATTTAGAGCCAATAAATTCAAGATTTTGAAGCTATTATAGTAGTTACTCCGGTTATTTTCTTTATTTACATGCCAAGATATTAGCACTATATTCTCCACTCTCTTTATCAATTGGTATTGCTGTAATGTTAGCATATAATACCCTTTTGAAGGTTATAATCAGGTCCTAATAATAACATCATTGTTAATCACTGAACCTATAAAATCTCAGATTTCAATACCACTATCGACGCATAGCATTTTTTATGACATCAATTCACCACTTGTAGTTTTAGGATGACCCTGTTAATAACAATATTATTTTATTATTAACAACATCAGAAAAGAATGGAGCAAACACAAATATTATTCTAAATTCCATTGAAATGGAAGTCACAGTTATAATGTGTTCCTAAATTGATGTCTTATGGATTTCATAAATATGCGTCAGCCAAAAGCCATTATGCAACTCCAGAGCAGTGATACATCCTTTGATCCTCTATAATTTTTTAGGGGTGGGGTGATGGGCGCCACAGTGGCATAGTACTTAGCGTGATGCTATTACGGGTAGGAGTGTCAGAGTTCAGAGTTCATTTCCAGCGTCTTCAGTGAGCAAGTATTTACACTCCTTCCTGTGTGCCAGTGGGTTTCCTCTTCGTGCTCCAGTTCCCTCTCACAGTCCAAAGACGAACTGGTTAGTAGGTTAGTTGGTCATTATAAATTGATAGAGTTAAATCAGTGGGTTGCTGGGTGGTGCACTCAACGGGCCGGAAAGGCCTATTCCCCGCTGTATCTCTAAATAAAAGTAAAAATATACAAAAAGCTTGTCTTTGACCTACCTTTGCTTATCAATCCTTATTTTAATGGAGTGTTCATCGTTGCTTTGTACAACTAACTTTTTAAAATTCCATATCTATGCTTCTGTACATTCACTGTTCCAAAATGAATATGAGGAGTATTCTGCAATTTTTGCACTTCACATGCCTTTAGAACACGCTACCACTCTGAACGCTGAAGCATGTACAAGGAGAGTTGGAAAATTTTACATTATTCATGATGAATATTAATCGTAATTAAGTGTTGTTTCTGCTTTCAAGTTGTATTATCTCTTCTATAAGTATTGAAAATCTGTATTTTCAAAGTAGTTCAGAACCAGAATCAGGTTTATTATCACCGGCATGTGTTGTAAAATTTGTCAACTTAGCAGCAGCAGTTCAATGCAATACATAATTTAGAAGAAAATAATAATAAATCAATCAATTAATCAATCAATTACTGTATACATATATTGAATAGATTAAAAATTGTGCAAAAAACAGAAATAATATAAATTAAAAATATGAGGTAGTGTTCAAGGGTTCAATGTCCATTTAGGAATCAGATGGCAGAGGGGAAGAAGTTGTTCCTGAATTGCTGAGTGTGTGCCTTCAGGCTTCTGTACCTCCTACCCGATGGCAACAGTGAGAAAAGGGCATGCCCTGGTTGCTGCCTTTCTGAGACACTGCTCCTTAAAGATATCCTGTGTACTTTGTAGGCTAGTACCCAAGATGGAGCGGACTAAATTTACAACTCTCTGCAGCTTCTTTCAGTCCTGTGCAGTAGCATCCCCCCCTCACCACCCCCCCCCCCATACCAGACAGTGATGCAGCCTGTCAGAATGCTCTCCATGGTACATCTATAGAGGTTTT
Organism: Hemitrygon akajei; assembly: GCF_048418815.1. Lineage (NCBI taxonomy): Eukaryota > Metazoa > Chordata > Chondrichthyes > Myliobatiformes > Dasyatidae > Hemitrygon > Hemitrygon akajei. Next base: position 127,735,603 of record NC_133126.1, on the reverse strand, counting down.
TAAGTGTATTTGATACCTATTTTAATATTTGCATATGAAAGCATGAGAAATAATATACATGTATATTTTTCCTACTTTTGTTTCCGCTAATTAGATGTTTAGTTTATAGGTTTATATTTAAATACTTGCTAAAATCTTGTTCCACACAATGAATTACTCTTGTCTCTATTATTTCTTTATCTTGCTTTTTCTTTCTGCCTCACTTCATAAATAGGTGTCCAATCTCCACATCCACCATATCTGATTATTAGTACGTGAGGCTTTTTGAAACTTGAAATCCCACCATTGCTTCAAGTTCTGGATGAATGCTTAGAGATGCCAGATGAAGACAGTCTGGGTCAGTCATGTAGAACCATCAGAATAATCAAATCAAGAGATGCTGCACAGCAAAGCAGAAATAGAGCATCACAGACTCTTCCATTGGTGCAACAGAACAAGGAGAAGCACCATTCTGCACAGGTTGATATATAGAAACAAGTACAGGCACACACCCATGACATCATATTAGTGTTCTTCTTCTTCAAAGGGATAATAAATGATTTTTTTTGCTATTTTAAAGGAAGGAATGTAACATCTGATAGAAAAAGAGTTTAAGAATAGTTTGGTGAACCACAGTTGCCTTATCTTGGCGGGGTGGGGGTTCTGGATTTCTCTTTGCACTGTTTCTCCTCTTCATGCTCCTTTCAATTCCGTCAGTGTATTCGCAGTAGATGATAATTTCACAACTCTGATTCATGCTATGTAATGAACCAGCACATTTGCAGTTGGCCTGTCAGTACAAACCAGCTACTATAAATGTTGTTTAAACATGCTAACTACTTATTTGGTAATGATCTATCCCTTGCAAATCAGTTTTCTTTATGAGGGAAAAATTATCTTCATTTAGCATTTATGAACATTTTAATAACATTGGTTATTTTATACATGGATTATTTTTTCATAATGTTGAAGGGTAATGTCTATATATCAACTGATGTATCATTACCATAAAAAAACAAGCTTCAAATAATTTTAAGCCTAACTTTTTCTGCATCCACAGGAACAATGCATTCATAGAAATGTAGAGATTATGAATTGTCACCTTTCCAATTTCCAATACAACAGAGAACACAATATTAGGGAATGAGGCAGGGCAGGTGAGGGAAGTGTGTAGGGGGAGCCCTTTGGTTTTAGTAACAATAATGTTATTAGTTTCAAGATAATTATGAAAAAAGATGGGGCTGGTCTTCGGATTGATACTCTAAATTAAAGAAAGTCCAATTTTAATGACATCAGAAATTACCTAACAATTGTGGATTGGGATAGTTTCTTATCTGGCAAAAGGTAAGTGGAAGGTCTTCAAAATGGAAATATTGAGATTACAGAGTTTGATTCTTCCTGTTAGAATAAAAAGCAAGGCCAATGGGTTTATGGAACCTAGGTTTTTGAGGAATATTGAGGCCCTGGTTAGGAAGAAGGAGGAGGTACTTATCAAGTACAGGGAGCAAGGATCAAATGAGGTGTTTGAGCAATATAGGAAATGCAAGAGAACACTTAAAAGGAGAATCTGGAGGGCGAAAAGGGGATACCAGGTTGTTCTAGCAGATGAGGTGACGAGCTTCTACAGATATATTAAGAGCAAAAGATTGCAAGGAATAAAATTGGTTCTCTTGAAGATCAGCACAGTCATCTGTGCATGGAGCAAAAAGAAATGGTGAGATCAAAAATTGATTTTTTTGCATCTGCATTTACTCAAGAGATGGAGACAGGAAAGTTGATGAAGGAAAGGCAATGGACATTGTATACATGGACTTTAGCAATGACTTTGACAAAGCCTCACATGGGAGGCTGGTTTAGAAGGTTCAATCGCTTGGCATGGCATTCAGGATGAAGTAGTAAATTAGATTAGACATTGTCTTCACAGGAGAAGCCTCAGAGTGGTAATAGATGATTATCACTCTGACTAGAGTCCTGTAACTAGCAACGTAACACATGGATCAGTGCTGGGTTATTGTTATTTGTAATCTAGGAAGAGTGATTGATAAGTTTGTGGCCTAAGGTGGAAAGAGTCAATTTTAGAAAACCTAGCACATTTATTTTTCCTACATTTATACACTTAGTCCAGTGGTTGTGGAGCATACGGATTCCTTCTTTGTAGAAGTGGGCATCTTGGACCTTCAGAAGTGGTCCACAGCAGGGGTGATTTATAAGTTTGTGGCCTAAGGTAGAAGCAGATGAGTTATTAACTTCAAACTTTCTGCATTTTCACTCAAAGAGTTGAACTGCACATGCATGTAACAACAACTGAATAATTCATCTCCTTCTATCTTCGGCCACAAACTTATCAATCACCCCTGCTGTGGACCACTTCTACAAAGAAGGGATCCGTATGCTCCATGACCACTGGACTAAGTGTTTACATGTAGAAGGGAACTATGTTGAAAAATAAATGTGCTAGGTTTTCTAAAATTGACTCCTTCTACCTTAGGCCACAAACTTATCAATCACCCTTCCTATATTAGCGATCTGGATGATATTGTGGTTAACTGGATCAGCAAGTTTGTGTACAACATCAAGACTAGGGGGAGGGGGTAGTGGCCAGTATGAAGACTTGCAATGGAATCTGGACCAGCTGAAAAAAATAGACAGTAAGTGGCAGATAGAATTTGATTCCGATAAATATGAGGTGTTGCAGATTACAAGGAGAAACCAGGGTAGGACTTAAATAACGATTGATATGGGAACTGAGGAATGTGGTGGAACAAACGGATCTGGGAATACAGATCCATAATTCCTTAAGAATGATGTCACAGATAGATAAGGCTGTGAAGAGAGTGTCTGGCACTTTGGCTTTCATAAATCAGGAGCTGAGACATTATGTTCGTATAAGACATTTGTGAGAGCAAATTTGGAGTATAGTGTGCAGTTCTGGTCAACCATCAAGGGAAAGATATCAATACAATTGACTGGGTACCAACAAATTTACAAGGATGTTTTCAGGGTTTGAGACCCTGAGTAAAAGGGAAATGTTGAATAGGTTAGAACTTTATTCCTTGGAGCATAGGAAAATTAGTGGAAATTTGATAGAGGTACGGAATATTATGAGAGTTATAGATAAGATGGAATGGAAGTAGGCTTTGCCCAATGAAGTTGGGTGAGAATAGAACTAGAGTGTATAGGGCAGGGTGAAAGGTTAAATTTTGAAGGGGAACTTCTTCCCTCAGCGGGTAGTGCAAGTGGGGAATGAGCTGCCAGCTCATAAATGTGCCAGGTTGTCCCATCATAGAGATCAGTGTGATGAACCTTTCCTGTATTCCTTCAACAGTAAGAAAATCCTTCCACAAAAAGACCAGAATGATACACAACACTGAAGGTGTGGTCTTACCAAGTCACTGTAGAAATGCAGTAATATATCCCAGCTCCATTACTCAGTTCCTTTCTGGATGACATGCAACTGTCTTCTTGAAAGCCAGCTGCATCAAAAAGCATGATTTCATGAATGATGCTTTTTGAAGACTTGAATGACTAGATAAATGCAAATGCTTACTATAAGACTCTAGGAGTCTTATTTCTTAGAACACTGACTATTATGCAGCTTGCCATAATGACCAAAACAAATTCTCTGTGATTTGGTTAACAACTTGGCAGATTTTTTTTTTCCAGATTCACTGCATGGCTACAGAACAGTTTTAATAATGAATCAATTTGTGACTTCACCAAGTACATCACTGTGTCAGTAAAGCTATTACATGCCTGCAATTCTGACTTCAAGAGATTTTGCTATACGTTGATAACTTCCAATATGTTGATCTTTGGTGAGATCACGGTCGCTTCACACTACAGTAAACTTCCTGTGCAGATTTGCAGCATTGCTCCAAATATCATTGTTCCTCCTTCTTCAACAACAATTATACATTGGTAAAACAATAATGAATCCCCCATTATAGAGTTTCAAACGGTGACTTACTCATGATCTTGTCTAACACTGAGAAGAATATCTGAGATCTGCTGATTGTTTTTGACTTTATTCTGTCTTTTACAACAGGTGTCATTAAAGCCTGCTAGAAGGCGATCCTGAACAAATGAGCCTTAATTAGTCCTTAATATGATTAACATTGGATAAATGGATTAAATGCATTAAATTAGATTATTTCAAGAAAAATTTGAAGACCATAGCATGAAAGAATAGTAATTAATAATTAATGATCAAAACTATTGCATGATGTTTGCTTGTCTGTGCGTGCGGGTGTGCGTGTATGCACAATCTTTCATGTATTTAATCTACAAGCGCAGTATTACTGTGCTGTACTAAAATTAAATACAATGTTGTTGCTGCCAACAGCTAGTTCAAAATGAAACTAAGCTAAATTTCATGTGAATTGAACATTTAAAGTATATATTTGTTCAGAACATTGTCCATGATATGCGAATAGATTACTAGTACAGTTATTGAGAATGCAATGGGATTTGATGTAAGCATCTCACTCACAGGAAGGGCAGACTATACAGTATATTCTGTATATTATGGCATTCCATAATATACAGTATTTAAGACTAATATATGCTGACAATATTGCCATACTTCTTAAGATATTCAATTGCCCGCATTGGTTGAGAAAATGATCTGAAAGAAGCTAAAGTAGCATATTTTGTTATTATACAAAGTAAATTACGTGAGCATATTTTGGGCTCAATAGGATCTTACAACAGGTGTTAGATTCTCATTCCTCAATTAACAATGGTTTTTAACCCAGCATATATTGTATTTGAAATCTATGTTAATAATTATTTTGAATTATTAAAATATATCTATCAAGAAATTCTTTAGAAATTTTCAAAGCCTTAAGATAAACCTTAAGATTATTCACCTCTCTAAGCCTTAGCTGGCTTAAAGGCATAAAGTCTCTGTGTTCTGCCCAGCCCTTTCCAGGGAAAAACTGTGGGAGTAAGTGGGTGCATGGGCAAAGGGTGTAACAAGCTCAGACAGCCAAAAATATTCTCACCAATTGTTTTTCACCATATTCACAAATTCACCTCAAGTCTTCGTAGGGATATCCCTTCATCTGAGAGCTCCTTCCCCTCTCATCTCATGTAAGGCTCAGACATATATAATCTAACGTCAGAGGCAGCAGACTGTGGGATGAAGAGCCATTCTATAATCTTGAGCACAGATTAAGCCTGAAACCCTAGTACCACACTGTCAGATTGTGTGCTATATTTCAGATGAGCTTGTGTCTGACTTTCTAAGTGGATGCTAAAGAAGCTATGACACTATTGAAAGCATATTGAGTTATGCACTGCTTTCTTGTAATATTTATTTGTTCAGTTAATAGTCTTGGGGGAAGATATGTTACTTGGCCATTATCACTTTTCTGTGATCTGGATCTCTGTAAACTCAAACCCAGTGGATTATACAGCTGGAGGTATTCAAAGATGAGATACAGTAAGTACTGTATATTTTTGAGTGACTGTGGGAATTGAAGCTGTGGGAAACTGACACAGATAGGGAAATGAAGTTGGAGCAGAACAGTAAACTGTATTGAATAGTGGGGTAGAAATGAAGGGGCAGATAACATATTCTTTCTCCAATTTTCTTATTTTCTTACCATATAAAAATTACCCAATTTACAGCAGTGATCACTCTTCACTGACTGTTCATTGACTAAAAGGGCTCTGCTATGACATGAAGGTGATAAGAAAGGCCCCTCTTCTTCTATTCCCCACTCTGGTTTTTCACCTCTTCTCACCTACCCACAACTTCCCCCTAGATTATCTCCACCTTCCCTCTCTTCTATAGTCCACTCTTCTCTCCTATCCAGTTCCTTCCTTTCCAGCGCTTTACCTTTCCCACCTGCCTGGCGTTACCTATCACCTTCTAGTTAGACTCAGTCCCTTCCCCCACTTCTCCATTCTCGCATCTTCCCCCTTCCTTTCCAGTCCTGAAGAGGGGTCTCGGCATGAAACATCAAGTGTTCGTTCATTCTCATAAATGCCCGCTGACATGCTGAGTTTCTCCAGCATTTTGTCTGTTTTGCACAGGTCCTGTGTTTTTCCTTACTTCATCTCCTCTTTGCGAACAGTTTGTTCTGCTCTACATGGCCTCTGTTCATTCTGGACCCCAAAGCTAATGCATCATGTTCTAGAAACATCAAATTACTGGATACATTATGAAATCAGACAATACCGTTAAGTGCCAGTATTAGTAGAGTTTTTGCAATGGTCTTTGGATGTAACTCGCTAGCTCACATTAAGTAGGACTTGTGTGTTAGGACTCCTGCTACTGAATACTTGCATCGGATGAATAACAGAGCTTAAATATGGCATTAATTTTCCTCAAATTAATGCTCCTTTAAAACTGAAACAAATTTCAGCCTACACTACATACTTCTGACAATGGGCGATGCCTTTCTCAACGTAGCAACTAATTTGACTCTTACTTCACATGCATGCAGTATATATGCATTTTTCACCAAATTAAAGTCAGTTCAGTATCCACAGCAGTTGAGCAACAAAGATTACACAGGACATTATTGACTCAATCATTGAGGTAGGAGTGCACAATTGCCTTCAGGACACCTCTTAACACAAGGACCTGTATAAACAAAATGATCTTTACATCTAATCATTACTCATTTGGAGAAGAATAATTAGAAACTTAAATTAGTTATTTGTTCATGGTACCTTTTCATTTTTCATCAATATTCACAGCTACCCATGAATTATGATGCCCTATATTTTAATTACAGGGATCGCAGCTGCATTGGCAAATGATGAATTGATTCTATTTCAGATTCAGATTCAAATTTATTTAGCGTATGTACATCAAAGCATACAGTGAAATATGTCACTTGTATTAAAGACCAGCAGACCCAATGATGTTTTGGGGGCAGTCCTCAGGTGTTGTCACACATTGCAACACCAGTTTAGCAGACCTACAATGTTCCACAGAATAACACAACAGGGAAAACGAAACACTGTTCCCATCCCTCTCACTCAACCACTCACACTCAAGTAGGCCTCCAGCACTGGGGCAGGCTGCCTCCAGGCCTCTCGTCGTTGTGCTGGGATTCCAGATTCGCAGAATCGCGACCCAAACTTTCAAGTTCATCACAGGGCCCTGGTCATGGGCTTTACCTTCAGTCTTTGACTTCCAATCCTGGTGACTTGGGCCCTTGTGACTCCTTTGGAATCTTGTGACTCATTAATATCTCTATCTTCTGTCTTTGACCTTCAAGCTTTGACCATCAATGTTACCCTCTGGACTTTACCAGGCTTGAGCTTCAGGCCTCTACTTCTGAATTTGCATGAACCTCTGACCCCAATGACCTTGGGGGTGTCATTAGGCCCCGTGCCTCCTGCCGCATCCGGGACTTGCTGCCTGTATGGACTTCGAACCCAGGACTGGTCTCCTTGCAAAAAAAAAACTTCCAGGATTTCTGATCTTCAACCGTTGAATGCTTCAACCTGGACTCAAACTCCTTCCCACACCCTTCATCACTTCTAATTGCCCTCATCCCTAACCCTAAACCCTAAACTGATCCCTAACTCCCCTCTCTGTCCCAAAGCACTCCCTGCAAACCTAAACAAAACAACTAAGCAAGAAACATGACTTTGACACACATCATAGCTTGGTGCCATCTTGGAGTGGATCGCTTTAATGGAATCATCAAGGTAAGTACACTATAAAATTATAGTCCACTTATGTGCCATTTTATAACACATAATACAGTATGACCATTGAGTTTTTTTAAATTTTATAGAACTTGCTGTCATGTTGTATAGATATACTGACGATTGAAAACAAAGCATTCATAGTGAACATCTTTGGTTACTTTGTCAAAAAGTTTAGCTAAATAAATGTGAGCTTTCTCCTCATTCAATAATTTGAAGAAATGAAACTAGGACCATGGTAAACCATTCTATGTTCTCATGGCTGGTGTTCTAAATTCAGTAACCTCCTCTGCTTTAATCCCTTGTCTCTTGCACTCTTTTGCCATTATTTCTATATCAGTCCTTTTTTTTTACTGTAGTTAATGACATAGCTTCAATTTCAATGAAGAATTCCATAGGTTCATCATGCTTGAGGGAATAAATCTCTCCTTATCTTTGTCCAACATACTTTCCCACCATTAATGATGTTTCCTTTCATCCTTCTGAACTCTAATAAATATAAGCCCAATGATCCCAATATCTCTTCGCATATCAGTTCTACCATATCAGGAATTAGACTAGTGAACCTTCTCTGCTCTCCATTCATAGCAAGAATATCATTCAACAAACACGAGCATATAGTTCAACTGGTTCTGTTTATTATCAGAGAATGTATACAGTATGGAACCTGAAATAGTTGTCTTTGCAGACATCCATGAAAAACAGAAGAATGTGAAAAGAATGAACAGAGAAACATTAGAACCGCAAAGCCCCCTCTTACCCCCTGCGCAAGCAGCAGCAAGCATCAATGCATCAACCTCCCCCCTCGCCCCACCCATTTCAGCAAAGCAACAGTATTCACCACCCACCGAGCAACAGCAAAGTACCCAACGAGAGGCCATGATCTACAGTCAGCAAAAACTATTGTTTCCGCAACGATCGGACATGTCACAGGCTCTCCCTCTCACTGACAATGGACAGAGCGATATAACCCATTTTCACAGTGAAAGGGAGGAATGATAGTCGCGGTTACAGTATTACAGTCTGCCAAATTGCTTTTTATTATGAAATTCTCCGACTCGAGAACTGACAGCAAACCCTCTCCACCATCGAGAGAGAGAGAGAGAGAGAGAGAGAGAGAGAGAGAGAGAGAGAGAGAGAGAGAGAGAGAGAGAGAGAAGGAGAGACCAATCACTCGATGACAGAGACCTCCATCCTTACATCCGCAGAAGCAAGATCTCCCAAGACACCCCTATCTGCTCCATCAGCCTGGAATCGGTCATCCACAGGGCCTCACCCCGGAGATGCCATCTTCCAAGCCACGCCTGGAGAACGTCAGAAAATGGTTGGCCAGTGAGCTGCAGGAATGGGACTCATCCAGAGTAAAAAATCTGCAGTTTGAGTGCCACTTGCAGATCAGGACCTCGATAGAACCCCAACCGCCTTGAAAAGGATATAAAGACATTAAAGAGAGGAATTTAAACTGTTTCTGCAGATGAGCTCAAAGAGGCAGCCACTTTGTCCGATTTTAACTTCACCCACTCAAGGTGTGGGCTCACTAAAGTCCTCACAATTCCAGTGAGATATCCTTATTCCTGTACTCAATGCCTCACATTATGAAAATTCAAAGTTCAAAGAAAATGTACTATCCAAGTACGTATATAAGTCACCATATACAACCCTGAGATTCATTGTCTTGCAGGCATACTCAATAAATTCATAGAATTATAACAATAGCAGATTCTATGAATTTATTGAGAATGCCTGCAAGACAATGAATCTCAGGGCTGTATATGGTGACATATATGTACTTTGATAATAAATTTTCTTTGATGATGAGGCAAGTGAGGTTGAGTGAAGCTATTCTCTGTGGTTCAAGAGCCTGATGGTTGAGGAGTAATTACTGTTCCTGAACCTGGTGATGTGAGTCCTAAGGCTCCTGTACCTTCTTCCTGATGGCAGTAGCGAGAACAGAGCATATACTTGGTAGTGGGGGGGGGGGGGGCTTTCTGATGATGGATACTTCTTTCTTACAACAGTGTTTCATGTAGACATGCTCGATGGCAGGATTTGGGGGAAGCTTTAGCTGTGGTTGACTGGACGACTGCATCCACTAGTTTTTGTAGGATTTTCCAATCAAGGGCATTGGTGTTTCCATACCAGGCTGTGATGCAAACAGTCAATATACTCTGTACTACACATTATAAAAGTTTGCCAACATTTTAGATGACATGTTGAATCTTTGCAAATTTCTAAGAAAGCAGAGATGTTGCTACTTGTACCTTCTTTGTAATGACACTTATGTGCTGGACTTACCCTCTGAAATGATATTGCCGAGGAATTTAAAATTACTGACATTCTCCACCTCTGATCCCTCTGATCGTAGTGGTTCAGGGACCTCTTGTATCCTCCTCCAGCAGTCAATAATCAGCTCCTTCGTCTTGCTGACATTGTATAAATGTTGTTACTGTGGCACCACTCAACCATCGCCCTCCTATATGCTGATTCATCACTACCCTCGATTCAGCCTACGACAGTGGTGTTGTCAGCAAACTTGAATATGGCATTGGAGCTGTGCTTAGCTTCACAGTCATAAGTGTAAAGCATGTAGAGGAGGGGGCTAAGCACACAGCCTTGCGATGGACCTGTGCTGATGCCTCACATTATGAAAGTCCTTCTTACGCACCTGCCATGCCTCAATGTTTACCTTCATTAAATGGTACACAAGGACTCTCAGGTCTCATTGCACTTCATCCTCTTCTAACTTCTTGCCATTCAGATAATAATTTGCCCTCCTTACTACTAAGGTGGATAACCTCACATACTGTATATCAATTATCCTTTATCTGCCAACCATTTGCCCACTCTGTCAACCTATCTAAATCACTCTAGAGCCTTCCTGAATTCTTCTCCAGCTTACACTCGTGCCCCCCCCCCCCAGCTTTCTGGTTTCTGCAAATCTGAACATATTATGTTTTGTTTCCTCATCTATAAATCAAATCTGGCCAATTAACTCTTGCCCTACTTGGTTTGCTTTTGCATATGGGGCACAGTTACACATTCAAGAAAATTGAACCAGATCTGAAAAGATAATCATTACACATAGAATCAGAATCAGTTTTTATTATTATTGACATATGCTATGAAATTTGTTGTTTTGCAGTCACAGTACAGTGCAAAGACAACTCAAATGCTATAAATTACAAAATATATCAACAGTACCAAAAAGATAGTCTGCATGAGTTCATGAACCATCCAGAAATCTGATGACAGAAGGGAAGAACCTGTTCCTAAATTGTTGAATGTGGCTTTTCAGCCTTCGGACTCAATGATAGTAACGAGAAGAAGGCATGGGGATACTTAGTGATGGATGCTGCCTTACTGAAATGTCTTCAGTGGTGTGGGTGGTTGGAATCAAAAATTCCGAGTTCAGTTTTCATGTCTCCTTGTTTCTCGTCCTGCCTTCTAGTGAGTTTCCAAATGTGCCTTTGCTGTTGTATGGCAGAAATATCATAGTGTGTCATTAATACCCACAGAAAATGAACTTGATTGCAGACAGGAAGTGTGGCAATTTGATCCCAAAGCTAAGTAGCTTTGTTGATTCTCAATCGAGTGCCAGTGGAGATTCAGTACTCTTTCTTGGAGTACTGAATATTGAGAGCTGTATTAATATTATGCATCCAAACAAACTTAGTTATTTAAATGTAAAAAAAAAATCAAATTCTGGTAATTTATTTGTCATTGCTGCTGACCTCAAAAATAGCTAAGAGCCACTCTGTGCTTTTTCATCTTGTCAAGGATGGATAGAAAGTACTGAATCAGCATGTCAGAGAAATGTTAAGCATTATGTGGAAAAAATGCAAATATGTGCTGCAGTTAATAAATCAATGTTAGACCTAGGTTATATGGTTTATACTTAAGTTCTGGTTAATCTGCTTCTTCCATGATATTTCTTTCAGGGTGCCAGCAGTTTTCCAATATGTCGGACAGCGTGGATCATATGGTGTCATCAGATTCTCATCTTTCACTGAGAAGGTAAAATATGAGCTGATGCCAAATGTTTAATAACTACAATGTGCCAGGTTGTTAAGCTAATTGAAAAAGGCTAAAATTATTGGAAAATGATGAATGCCACTTCTCATATCAGTTAAGAGATGTATTGTCGCCAACAAATAATCATTGTGCTGTGCATAGTTTTATGTTGATTTGATATCCTTTCCCTACTCCTGTCCTCGCTCAATACTTCTGTGTCATTTCTGAAATTTTAATCTCTCCTGTGCTGTGTCATGTCCTTTTTCTGCCCTTGAGCGGGAACCCATTGTAAATAAGCTTTCAAGCTCAATTTTGATATCCCAGATAAATATCTTTAATAACTAAACAAATAAGGACATGTTTTTTTTATTAGACACACATGGAGAAAGTGATTACTGACTTGTATCACATTTCCCTGTCAGTTCTTATTAGAGGTAATTTTTGATAAGCTGAAAGGTCATTGATGTTCGAGTGGGGTTTCTGCAATTGTCTTCACTATATCATTGCTACAAGTGTGATAAAGAAAAAAAACAAATATCCTGATGTCCATATATTAGGCAGGAATATTCTGACTCTCGGAATTTTAACATTAGTGTTTATGACAGTCCTACAGTCTATTTTATTGATATTACGAATACATGGTCATTAAGAGAACTCAAATCTTCAAGCTGTTGTGATGAGATGTGAACTTCGAATATTTGCATTAGTTTTTTTAAAGTTTGTAAAATGGAAGTTTATAGGACTATGACACCACTCTTCACATCCTACAACTCCTAATCCCAAGCAAGATCTAGCCCAGAGCTGCTATCAACCTATAGCTAGGGGAAAACACTGCCTCTGCCATAAAAATTGGTGAGTATCCCTCTTCTTATTTGTCTTCAGATTCCAATATCCCTTAAAGTCGGATAGTGGAGTAAAGTCAAGATGGCGCTAATTGGCGACTCCTTTGCTTACATCTTCAGAAACAGCTCTATTTCTATCTTTTCAAGGTTCTTTTGAAATGTCCTGACCTGGAGTTACACTTTGACTTTGGTTCTTTGCGGGAATGGGCCTCGCAAACAGCCACTTTTGGATATGCCAAGGACGTGGCCTGGAAAACTAGTACGTCTTCAGGGTGCTGGATTTTCACAGCTCCGGAGATGGGCTGATTCTAGGCCAGTGCCCTTGACTGAGGTGTTGCGGGAGAATATGGAACATCGGGAGCAATTGTTTGGCTGCTGTCTGTGTGTCCAGAGACCTGAGCTCTCTTGGTGCACAGCTCAGACACAACAGACACAATAGACTTTCAACATCGGAAATCAGCGAGTTGCTTGTTACACATCCCCTCTTGCTGTGAAATGAGGACAGTTCCTTTTCCCTTATTAGGGAGAGAGAGAGAGCCTGTAGTATGTCAAATTACCAAGTGAACGAATAGTGTTACATACCTCGTGGGTATCTTCTGATTGTCTCATGACCATGATGTAATTGAGTACCTGGTGAGCGTGATATCATGGTCTTGTGATGATGAGGTGATGCATTTTCCTGCCAGTGTGAGGTCACATGATGACCTGTTCTCAACAGGTATAAAACGGGGAAAGCCTGCTGTGATGCAGGAGTTTTTGTTGGGACATCGTTTAAGCCGTCTGTTACTCCAATATGCTGCATATTTGGTTTCATGATGCAGTTTTGTTTTAAAGTAGAGTTTTAATTCTTACTGTAAGGTACATTGTCGTTGTGCCAGCAGTTTTGAAAATCACTGCAAGTTATGTTTGATTTATCTTCGATTTAATTTTAATGTCTAAGTATTGGAGAGTGAAGATTTACCAAAGTACAGAAAACTGAAGGATCGAGTAAAGTTGGTGTTGTCCGCGGTTTAATACAGGTTCGACCTTATCGGATCTTCGTTCTGAAAATAGTAACCTGCATCCAAGATAACCACTGTATTCTAAAAGCAGAAAGGGTTGTGGGCAGTGTTATTCACCAAGGAAAAGGTCAGTTCCTTCAAGCCATTTTTTTAAATTTCCTTCATCGTGAATCTTTTGGGCAAGGCATATTTCGGCTGGGATCAGCAGTAACATCATGTCATTGAGGAAGTCATTACTTCAGGAAAGTCTTTCCTAATTCACTGCATAAATCATTTGGACTTTTGCATTTATCTCTTCAAGAACTGTGTTCGCATTTATCACTTTAAGAACTGTTCGAGTTGCTGTATAGCAGTTAACTTCCGGTTGTTAGTCTTTTGTTTACTTTTCATTTTATTAAGCAGAGTTTAAATAAATGTTTATTTGTTTATAAAGAAACCTGTCTCAATTCTATATTCATTGTTGCCGTATCATAACAATTGGGGGCTCATCCAGGATGTGTTCAGTTTTTTGAGTTTAAGTGCTTGCTTAATTATCGGTCTGATTTGGAAAAGGGAAATACCTCATCATTCTGTTTGATTGGCTTGTGGGTGGTATTCAACAACAATGAATATTGATGACTTTCTGGCATCGCCAGACCCAGAGATATTAGCAAAGGTGAAAAGGAGTGATGTTTCTGAGATTGTTAGCAGGTTGGAACTTAAAGGTATTTCAAAGGCTACCAGAAAGCCTGTAATTCAGAGAAAAATTGCGTCACGCTATGTAAAGTCGGGTGCTTTGATGAAGTGGTTATAGATATGTTTCCAATAAGTGACCTAGAGATGCAGTTACAAATCGAACAAATGAAGTTAGAACAATGTAAAGCAGACTTGGAATGATGTAGGTTAGAAGATGAAAATAAAAAGGCAGAATTTGAAGTGTTATGCCCTTGGCCCCCTCCTTTGTGAAAATCGCAAGAACTCTAGTTAAGGGGGGTCAACTGACCCAAGAGAGAGAGACGTGCGGAAGACCACGTTCTCCCAAGAAGCAGAATAAAGGTGACTTTGACTATTGTCTCATGGAGACCACGTGAAAAGCCCTCGGGCAAAGTGGGCTGGTTGAGAGAGAGATCGCATTACCTGCAACTTGATTGACACCTGCGATCCCGTGAAGAAGTATAAAGGCGGGTCTGAGGGGAGGACCCTCAGAAGCACCCAGACGCACCCAGTAGACACGAGATCGATTCCCGTGGGAGCGGGACGCCATTTTGAAGGAAGCCACGTGCGGTAGATTCCGAATTTGAATCTGTGGCTAAAACCAACGAAAGACTGCTTTTAAATAACAACGGGGAAGTCTGCTCCCCTGATTCCAAGAACCAGCTCTGCCAAGACAACGGGCAAGTGTGTATCTTTTCTAAATCGTCTCTCTCTCTACAACGAGGAAAAGCCGGCAAACTTCTGAGTGACTCTTTATATTTCCGTTGGACTCAGTATTAACCCCTAGACAACTGTAGAGCTTATTTCTGATTGATTATGGTTACACCGGTGTTTTAGATTGAGTTTTGACGACGTGTATGATCTGAATGTTTTGTATTAACCATACATTTGTGCCCTTGTTGAATAAAACGTTTGAAAATAGTAGCATCCGACTCAGCTGATCCATCTATCTTTGCTGGTAAGTTACCTGGTTACGGGGTTTACGTAACAAGTGGGGTTCTCGTCCCGGATTTGAAACCAAATGGGAGGGTCAGTGAATCGGGCTGTAAGTCCAAACTTAAATCTGGTTATGCAGGTAGCCAGACGGGAAACCAGCAAAGATGGATGTGGGTGAATTTATGAGAGACCCGACGGTAGAGGCGCTAGGGAAGGCTACAAAATCAGACTTGGTAAATTTGGCGCAGGCGTTAGACCTCACAGCGGTGAAGCCAGCAATGAAAAAGCAGGAAGTGCGAAGGGTCATACACCAGCATTACATTGGGAAAAAGGTGTTTGCAGCTGAGGATTTGGAAAATATCCCCGAAAAGAGATTAGCGAGTGGGACAGATCAGGTAGAGTTGGAGAAAGCAAGGCTGGACTATGAGCTTAAAGTAAAGCAGCTAGACGTAGAAGCAGCTGAAAAAGCTGCGGAGAGAGCTGAGAGGGAAAAAGAAGCCGAGAGAGCTGCGAAGGAAAGGGCTGTGGAAAGAGAGCCCTAAAACTAAAGGAATTAGAGATAAAGCAGCTAGAAGTAGAAGCAGAAGAGAAAGAGAAACAAAGGAGCCATGAATTGGAGCTGAACAAGTGAAAGCAAGAGCGAAGAGATCAAGGGGAAGAGAGAGAGGAGGGGTTTGATGTTAGCCGGGCGTTGAGGTTGGTCCCCCCGTTCGAGGAGACGGATGTTGATAGTTATTTCTTGATTTTTGAGAAGGTGGCAAGGAATCAAAAGTGGCCCAGAGAGCAGTGGGTGGCGTTGTTACAAAGTGTGTTACGAGGGAAGGCACAGCGGGTATATGCCGCGCTGCCCCCAGAAAGGGACGGAAATTATGCTCAAGTAAAGGAGGCCATTCTCCGAGGTTACGAGTTAGTACCTGAGGCGTATAGACAAAGGTTCCGAAATTTAAGAAGAGGGTGGAATCAAACATATACCGAGCTAGCCCATGAGAAGGGTGTGCTCTTGGACCGTTGGAGCACAGCTGAAAAGGTGGCCGAGAACTATGGGCGTCTCAGGGAGTTAATTTTGATTGAGGAATTTAAAGGTTGCGTTCCGGAAGAGATCCGAATGTATTTAAATGAGAGGACGAATCAGTCCATCTCAGAGATGGCTAGGGTCGCAGATGAATATGCCCTAACCCACAAGACAAAGTTTTCCTCACCAAAAAGTTACCCGAGAGACCGTCGGAATGGTAGGGAAAGTCCGCCAGCTGAGGCGGAGATCCCGCCGGGAGCTAGCAGAAAAAGTGAGGATAACAGACAGGAGACCTGGAGATCTCCTGGTTTAACCTGTTTTAATTGTGGGAAGGTGGGTCATATCGCATCAAACTGCTTTGCTCCGAGAAAGGAGCCAGAGAGGGAGAGAGCAGCGACCCCTATCGGGTGTGCAGTGGTAATCAGGAAATTGACAAGAGGACCCCAGGTAGATGGAGTACCGGAGGGGCGGGAGACATTTAGTTCTGAAGGAACCGTGTCTTTGAGGGAAGGGGACCCCCCCCATCCCCGTACGAATTTGGAGAGACACGGGGGCGGAACTATCGTTAATTAGCCGTAATGTGTTAAATTTCGGCCCTCGGACGGGGGAGGTTGCCCTGAGAGGAATCGGGAACCAGACCGCGGTCGTGCCTTTGCATAGGGTCTTTCTCGATTGCGAGTTGGTGTCGGGACCTGTGGAGCTAGGAGTCCTGCCGGAATTACCGGGGGAGGGTGTGGACCTCCT
Source organism: Hemitrygon akajei (assembly GCF_048418815.1). Classification (NCBI taxonomy): domain Eukaryota; kingdom Metazoa; phylum Chordata; class Chondrichthyes; order Myliobatiformes; family Dasyatidae; genus Hemitrygon; species Hemitrygon akajei. Next base: position 127,718,714 of record NC_133126.1, on the reverse strand, counting down.
GTTGGGTAATGACCTCGCGGGTGGGAAGATCGGAACCGCCCTGATAGTTGAGGCCCCGCCCATGGAGTCCCCGAGCTATTGCGCATGCGCAGTCACTCGCAGCCTGTCGAGAGCGGCGGCTGGGACAGCGCGCAGTTTGAAATTGGCCCAGACGTTTTTACCGACCCTACACCACGAGGGTTCAGAGGGTGGTAAAACGGAAGGTAGTAAAGTAAAAGGGGGTAAGGGCGAGGAGATAGCTCCCCCCTTAGTGAAGAGAAAGGTCCTAGAGGTAGGAAATAAAGATGAGAAGCGGATAAAGCTGTTAAAACGTCCAGAGTTGGACGTGGTTGATCTGTCTGGTTTGGCAGAATTGTTTGGAGAAGTTGAGAGTTCTAAAGATGTTCTCGATGGTCCCGAGAGTGAAATGAGGGCAGTCTTGGAGGAGAAGGGTATCCTTGCTGTGGAGAAGTCAGCTGACATGGCTGAGGAGGTTGTTTCAGCTCGCAGGGTTGCGCCTTCCCCAACAGGGGGCTGCCTGGAGAGTAACTGGAAGGAGGGGGGGACGTTAGAATTTGAAAAAGGTACGGGTGTTGAAAGCCTGGAAGAGGCCAATGTCCCGTTTGAGTGTGTCCAAGATGGGGATGCACATGGTGCTGAACCTAGTCACGGAACTCAAGGGAAAGGGGAATGTGTAGTTCCCAAATTGAATGAAGAAAATTTAAAGGCTGGACTGATATCAAAAGCAGCAACCAGGCTACAGAGACAATGGCTTGGTACCACAAAGCCTGTGAATCAATTACAGGTTGAGTTGGAAGGTAAAGGGGCCCCACACGCTATTGTTATTCCAGAGTGTGGTGTGAAAAGGCAGAATTTGAAATGCTGTCTGAACAAAGCGAGATCGCTTGCAGATCTTAAATTGGAAACTAATAGCATGACGGGTCCTGAAGAGAAAAACTACAAATTGCCTAAAATTAAGGAATTGGGTGGTCTAAGTTTGGAACACGCTGATAAAACAACTCCTATGAAAGGAGCGGGCGAAAGCCTATTTCGCCAGGGTGCCCAAGATCGCCACGAGGGAATTAACCGGAAAAGAGGCGAGGGTTAATGGGGACGCGATTTTTAAAATAGCAGAAGCCGGTTTTAAGGGATTTTGACAAAGTATGTGAATAATAAAGATGACACCCATGGAAGCTTGACTGTTAAGTTTGAAAGTAACATAAAAATTTGTCTTTTGCATGAACCTTTGTAGATGTATGTAAGCTAAGATCACACCTCCTTAGTTATGTTGCTGAAGAAAGCAAATAAATAAGGTGGTTATTGAGCTGAAGTTTGATGCTACCAGGCGTTAGTATGGCACATGAGGTTAAGGTATTAAAGAAAAGGGGCACTGTACTTGTTACCTGTTTAGATACTGACTTGAATGTATAACAGTAGTACTCTGTGAAGAGAAAAGCTTGTGTAGTATGTAGATTCAAAAAAAAAAATTCCTGTGTCAACCTGTTTTTAACCGCTGGTTAAAAACCCATTATGGGGGGAGGTGTTATGCCGTTGGCCCCCTCCTTTGTGAAAATCGCAAGAACTCTAGTTAAGGGGGGTCAACTGACCCAAGAGAGAGAGACGTGCGGAAGACCACGTTCTCCCAAGAAGCAGAATAAAGGTGACTTTGACTATTGTCTCATGGAGACCACGTGAAAAGCCCTCGGGCAAAGTGGGCTGGTTGAGAGAGAGATCGCGTCGCATTACCTGCAACTTGATTGACACCTGCGATCCCGTGAAGAAGTATAAAGGCGGGTCTGAGGGGAGGACCCTCAGAAGCACCCAGACGCACCCAGTAGACACGAGATCGATTCCCGTGGGAGCGGGACGCCATTTTGAAGGAAGCCACGTGCGGTAGATTCCGAATTTGAATCTGTGGCTAAAACCAACGAAAGACTGCTTTTAAATAACAATGGGGAAGTCTGCTCCCCTGATTCCAAGAACCAGCTCTGCCAAGACAACGGGCAAGTGTGTATCTTTTATAAATCGTCTCTCTCTCTACAATGAGGAAAAGCCGGCAAACTTCTGAGTGACTCTTTATATTTCCGTTGGACTCAGTATTAACCCCTAGACAACTGTAGAGCTTATTTCTGATTGATTATGGTTACACCGGTGTTTTAGATTGAGTTTTGACGACGTGTATGATCTGAATGTTTTGTATTAACCATACGTTTGTGCCCTTGTTGAATAAAACGTTTGAAAATAGTAGCATCCGACTCAGCTGATCCATCTATCTTTGCTGGTAAGTTACCTGGTTACGGGGTTTACGTAACAGAAGCTAGAGAAGCAAATGAACAGAGGGAAATTGAAGAAAGAGAAGCAAATATATCAGAGGGAATTTGAAGCTAAAGAAGCTGAGAGGAAGAGGGAGTTTGAGCTAGCAATGGCGAAATTAAGCTCCGAGAATCAGTCCTCTTGTTCTAGGAAACAGTTTGTTGCTAGTCGAGAAGTTATATTAGCTCCTCCATTTAATGAAACAGAAGTGGACAAATATTTCCAACATTTCGAAGCTGTTGCTCAGATTTCAGTGGCCGAAAGAGAAATGGCCAGTGATGTTACAGAGTGTAAGTAAAGGCAAAGCACAACAAGTTTCTACAGCTTTAACTGCTGAGCAAGCACTTGATTATGATATTGTTAAGCAGTATATACTGAAAGCATATAAACTGGTTCCAGAAGCTTATAGAGAAAGATTCCGAAATTTGAAGAAATCTGTGGAAAAAACTTACGTGGAATTTTCCTGTGATAAAGCTGTGTGTTTTGAGAGATGGGTTTCCTCTAAAAGTGTGAATGGGGAGTATAATAAATTGAAAAAGTTGATTTTAATGGAGGAATTTAAAAGGAGCATCCCTGTTAAAGTAAGAACATACTTAAATGAGTGGGACACTGGTACATTGCAGGAGTCTGCTAAATTAGCCGGGGAGTTTGCTTTAATCCATAAGAATAAATTTCCTCAGGGTAGAACTTTTAAAATGAAAAATAGCACAGAGAGTCAAGGTAAACTAGAAATTAAATCAGAAGTTAGTGAGAAAGGTAAGGATGAAGGAAAACATGTGAAGGAAGGACAGTTTGGACCCATTTATAATTATTGTAAGAAACCTGGTCACGTAATAGCTGTTTCTGATTGAAGAAGGAGAGGGAAGCAGTCCTAGATGCTTGTGTTAAACATACAGAAACACCTGTAATTCCATAGGATTCGATACACACACATGAAGCTTTGCCAGAGTCTGACCAATTTAGGAGGGGATATGATCACTTTATAACCGAAGGATTTGTATCCTTGAAAGAGGGATCCACTCCGGTGCCAGTAAAAATCCTTCGGGATACTGAAGCTTCTCAATCACTGATGTTAGGTAGTGTGTTAAAGTTTAGTGATGAATCTGACGCTGGTGAGGCAAACTATATACAAGGAGTTGGGAGGGCCCTTATGCCTGTGCATTTGCATAGAGTAAATTTAAGGTCAGGGTTAGTTACAGGACCGGTTAAAGTAGGATTACAATCCAGCTTACGTGTGAAAGACGCTTCTCTATTGTTGGGGAATGACTTAGCAGATGGACAAGTCTTTCCTGAAGTGCATTTGAAAATAAAGTCAGAGCAGTCACGGATGGATTCTAACACAGATTCCTCCTGTGTTGTAACTCGAGCTATGGCTAAAAAGCTTGATGTTCAGGATGAGGTTGTTACCCATGACTGTTCAACTCGGGATTCAAATTTTGAGGATGTGTCAGAAACTTACCTTTATTCTTTGATCAAGATTCTTGGAGTAAGTCTAACCATGAAGATTTGTCTCTGTCTCAGAGGAGATGATAGCAGAGCAGAGTAGAGACCCTGAAATTATGGAATTAAAGCAACAAGCTCTCCCAGATAGTGAAATTGATAAGGTGCCAGTAGGATATCATTTTGAGAAAGGAGTGTTGATGAGGAAGTGGAGATCACCTACAATTCCTGCAACTGATGAATGGAAGGTTGTTCACCAGGTAGTTGTTTCTAAAGTTTATCGGAATGAGATTTTAACTTAAGCTCATAGTGTGCCCTTGGGTGGACATCAAGGGGTGAAGAAAACAGTGAACAAGATTTTTGAGCATTTTTACTGGCCTGGTTTGAGAAAAGATGTGGTGATATTTTGTATAACGTGTCATACTTACCAAATTGTGGGTAAACCTAATCAAGTAACTCCAGTGGCCCCACTGCAACCTATTCCCGTATTTGGTGAACCATTTTCCAAAATTATTGTAGATTGTGTAGGCCCATTGCCAAAAACTAAAACTGGCCATCAATACTTATTGACCATAATGTGCACTGCGTATAGGTTTCCAGAGGCAATGCCACTTAGGAATATAACAGCTAAAACTGTAATAATGGCTCTTATAAAATTCTTTACTTATTTTGGGTTGCCTAAGGAAATACAATCTGATCAAGGCAGTAATTTTATGTCTGGATTGTTTCAACAGATAATTTATAAACTGGGAGCTAAGCAGATTACCTCCTCTGCATACCATCCAGAATCGCAAGGAGCCTTGCAGAGGTTTCATTCTACCCTCAAGACTATGATTAGGATGTATTGTGTAGAAAATGAAAATGATTGGGATGAGGGCATATATTTACTTCTATTTGCAGTACGGGAATCGGTACAGGATTCATTAGGTTTTAGTCCATTTGAACTAGTATTTGGGCATAGAGTTAGAGGACCTTTGACCTTATTAAAAGAACAATGGATTAATAAAGAGGTACATGCTGATTTGCTGGATTATGTTTTAAAATTTAAGGATAGATTACATAAAGCTTGTGGCTTGGCCAGGGAAAATTTAAAATCGGCTCAGGAGAAAATGAAAACCTGGTGTGATAAAGGAGCTAGAATGAGGTCATTTAAGCCTGGAAATAAGGTGTTGGTTCTTTTCCTAGTGCAAACAAATCCTTTACAAGCTAGATTTCATGGTCCTTATGAAATTATGTCTAAAGTTAATGATGTGGATTATGTGATAAAAACGCCAGATAGAGGAAGGCCAACCCAACTTTGTCATATAAATATGATAAAACCATATTATGAGAAACAGTCTGCTACTATGACTGTTACAGTCAATAATGATGAGTCTAATCTCACACGGAACTTAATGGATGATTCATCTGAAACTCATTCTAAACCCAATATTATTTCTGCCAGAGTACCAAACTCAACAATTCTGGAAAATATTGATTAGAAATTATCTCATTTACAGCCAGAGCAGATGTAGCAGATGAAGCAATTAATTTTTAAATATAAAGGATTATTTCCAGGCATTCCTAGAAGAACCACAGTAGCTTCACACGATGTAGATATTGGAGATGCCAAACCCATAAAGCAACATCCATATAGGAGGAACATGGAAAAATGTGAACTTGCTGAGAAAGAAATTAAAAATATGTTGGAGAATAATATTATTAGACCTTGTAATTAGAATTGGAGTTCACCTTGTGTTATGGTGCCTAAGTCAGACAGTAGTATACGGTTTTGTACTGACTACAGGAAGGTGAATGCTGTAATGGAAACAGATGCCTATATTGATGATTTAGTTACAGGAAATGGTACTTGGTAAACACATATTACTGTGGTGGAGAAACTATTTGAAAGGCTTCCAAAAACTAACTTATCTATTAGTTTAGCTAAAAGTGAATTTGGCCATGCCACCGTGACTTACCTTGGTTCTGTTGTAGGTCCAGGCTTGATTAAGGAAAATGGTTAAGGAAGTTATTCAAACTCCAATTTAGCAACAAAGGTTTAATGTTACAAGTGTATAATATTTTGATAACTCATATTAACATCAAAGATAATGTGATTGCTGCCTGTCTATCTAGACATTGAATGTACAATGTAATTTTTTATGGAGTGGTATTTTAACATCTGTAACACTCCTACTGTATATTAGTCTTTAAAGTGCTATATGATAATACTATGTATATTGTGTATGCTGTAGATTTTATACATTTGTTTTTTTTTTGTAAATAGTTAATTGTAAAAATTTTGCTCTTGACAGATCAAATTTTTTTTGGAGGGAGGTGTTACATACCTCGTGGGTATCTTGTGATTGTCTCATGACCATGATGTAATTGAGTATCTGGTGAACGTGATGTCATGGTCTTGTATGGTGGGGTGATGTATTTTCCCACCAGTGTGAGGTCACATGATGACCTGTTCTCAACAAGCATAAAACGGGGAAAGCCTGCTGTGATGCAGAAGTTTTTGTTGGGACATCGTTTAAGTCATCCATGACTCTGTTATGCTGTGTATTTGGTTTCATGACACAGTTTTGATTTAAAGTGATGTTTAATTCTTACTGTAAGGTACATTGTTGTTGTGCCGGCAGTTTTGAAAACCACTGCCAGTTATGTTTAGTGTATCTTCGATTTAATTTTATAGTCTAAGTATTGGAGAGTGAAGCTTTACTGAAGTACGGAAACCCAAAGGATCGAGTAAAGTTGGTGTCGTCGGTGGTTTAATACTGGATCAACCTTATTGGATCTTCGTTCCGGAAGTAGTAACCTGCATCCGAGATAGCCCCTGCATTGTAAGAGCAGAAAGGGTTGGGGGTAGTGTTATTCACCAAGGAAAAGGTCAGTTCCTTCAAACCATTTTTAAAATTTCCTTCATGAATCAGCAGTAACATCATGTCATCGAGGAATTCATTACTTCAGAAAAGTCTCTCCTAATTGATTGTATAAATCATAGTGTCAAGTTAGGAAAAGGGGAAGTACAACAAGATCTAGGTGTTCTTGTACATCAGTCACTGAAAGTAAGCATGCAGGTACAGCAGGCAGTGAAGAAAGCTAATGGAATGATGGCCTTCATAACAAGTGGAGTTGAGTATAGGAGCAAAGAGGTCCTTTTGCAGTTGTACAGGGCCCTGGTGAGACCACACCTGGAGTATTGTGTTCAGTTTTGGTCTCCAAATTTGAAGTTCATGAGATTAATTCCCAGGATGGCAGGACTGTCATGTTGAAAGATTGGAGTGACTGGGCTTGTATACATTGGAATTTAGAAGGGTGAGAGGGGATCTGATTGACACATATAAGATTATTAAGGGATTGAACATGCTAGAGGCAGGAAACACATTCCTGATGTTGGGGGAGTCCAGAACCAGAGGCCACAGTTTAAGAATAAGGGGTAGGCCATTTAGAATGGAGTTGAGGAAAAGCTTTTTCACCCAGAGAGTTGTAGATCTGTGGAATGCTCTGCCGCAAAAGTCAGTGGAAGCTAATTCTTTGGATGCTTTCAAGAAAGGGTTACATAGAGTTCTTAAAGATAGCAGAGTCAAGGGATATGGGGAGAAGGCAGGAATGGGGTACTGATTGTGGATGATCAGCCATGATCACATTGAAAGGCGGTGCTGGTTTGAAGGGCTGAATGGCTATTGTCTATTTGGACTTTCGCATTTATCACTTTAAGAACTGTTCGAGTTGCCGTATAGCAGTTAACTTCTGGTTAATTTAGTCATTTGTTTACTTTTCATTTTATTGAGCAGAGTTTAAATAAATGTTTAACTGTTTATGAAGAAACCGGTCTCAATTCTATATTCATTGTTCCCTTATCGTAATAGTAGTCTTCGGGGTACTGTGTCTGTTTTGATGCTTTGCTGCACGCTGGAGTATTCGGTGGAGGGCACCAATGCTTTTGTTTTGCTGGTGGATTGTCATTGTGGCTGCTTGTGTGTGGGAGTGGGGAGCTTGGGGTTGCTTTGGGATTCTAATGTTTAACTGTCATTCATTATCTGGGGCACTTTTCTGTTGTCGTCGATGTTTTCAAAGAAAATTAATTTCAGGGTTTATATTATGTACATTAAATGTACCTATTGAACATATTGAAGTCTGATGTGAATGGGAGGGACATTGCACCAGCCAAGCTTCTTTAGTTTTTCTTCCGCAAACCACAACTGGATGTAAACATGTGTAAGAATAAGACCAGCATTCAAATTTTGCAGTCCACTGTTCCTCTAAGATCAGGCCTAACAAACCTGTTATGAAAACAGCACAAAAGAATCCTTCTACATATGTGTGCGATGGTACGGCCAAGGACAGATAGGGATGGAGGACCTTCAATGATGTCTTAAGTGCAAATGACGTAATGGGGCATAAGTGTCAAATTTGTTGGGTGTCTGCTCTAATACAACAGCCATGTAACCATATAACAATTACAGCACAGAAACAGGCTATCTCGGCCCTTCTAGTCCGTGCCGAGCTTCATTTGCAGAATAGGCATGGTAGATCCTGATCTGAGTTTGTAAATTCTCTCTTGCTCCGTACTCAAGGAGTCAACACAGTAAAGTCAAATTTCTCCTGCATGTGTTTCTGTTTCTCACCCCACTGTCAATCAAATCAAGCATCCTATAGGTTAATAAAGTACATAAGCTAATTTGTTTTGTTTGATTGCTGGTTCACTGAGCACCTTGCCTTGAACATTGGTTTGGGTTAATTAACTGTTAAGTTGTATCCCAGCAGCTATCAGAAATATTCATAAGAACTATTATATTAGCCATCATGTGTAATGGGCAGGATATAAGTAATTGAAAACCAATTGAGAATTAAGTCATGTATTTGTCAAGACCATGTGAAGATAGTCCTTTGGTTCTAACTCCATTCCATTCTGTTGTACGGTACTGTGCTGAAATTATCTATCCTGCCTAACTAGTTTATATAAGAGATTATGTGTCATACCTTACATACTCTTCTACTGACTTCTTCCTCAGTTAAATCTCTAGGGCCTAAATTGCAATATAATAGACTATTTACTCCTGAAAATGGAAGCAGAAAAATCACCATATACATTTCAAACACACTTGTTTTTTTTTTGCCAAAGCTGTTCCTCTAATTTGAGCATGCAGTAAACAATATAATGCCAGAGCCTGCTGCCAATGTTGAACTACTGACCTGCAAGCCAATAAAAACATACTGCAGATCTGCTATTGTCAACTTCCACTCTCAATCCTATTTGTTATTAATGGTAAGGCAACACAAAACAGCTTGAAGTAGTACCCTTCATAGTTTAACTGGCTGTCAAATGTGTGAAATTATATAAACCTTTCTGATAGTTTCACTCTGCAAGAAACAAACAAAAATATTCAAGAAGAAATTGAAGGGTTACACATTTTTAACTCAAAAAGTAATATTTTAAAAGTTAATGATATTTGTGTTTTGTTAAAACAGTTAATAAGTTTTGTGCTTAACATTTTACTGAAACAATTAATTAAAAAATGAATGACTCTCATATTCTTTGCTGCAAGATGCTGTCCTGTGCCACAAGTTCAACAAGAAGATTTCCAAACACATATGGTGAAGAATTGATATATATGCTGCCTTGCCACTTGATCCTATTAGGGCATATTCTGGAGTTGGGCTATATAGCAAATATTAACTTCACCAGCAACCAATCTTCAGACATGAACATGGATTGTAGATCAGATTCAAAACACAGCCCTGAACAATAGTTTGCTGGCGCTGTCAACCAAAGTTGATTGCAAACTAGGCAATACTAATTAACATTCATTGTGGGTGTCTGGAGTGTGGGTGTGAAGAAGGAGGTTTGTGAAAATCATATGTAATTCAAAGAAAGCATTGTAGATACATTGTAACTATAGAATCATCCTGCTGTTACTTTTGGTCGTTAACATACAAAAATGTCATTTAATATTGGGTCAGGAGGTGTCTTCTTCCAAGAAGTTCTCAATATGATGCCTGCTTCTTATTTTTGTTGAATAAAACCATTATTCTATAACCATTAGCTTCAGTGTCTCTCCAGTGACTTTGTTCATGTTACAACAGATTCCATGAAGACTCACTGTCAGGGGTGGAGGCAGGATACCATCAGTAAAGAATGCACAGAAAATATTCTTCTTCCACCTTTTCATTTGATCATGAACTTATCAACACCTGCATAGATAAATTCCTGCAGATGGTGCAAAGCTCTTGGAATCTCTTTGTTGGATGCAACAGTTGCACATTCATGTCATTCCCAACTTTTAGCATGATTGCGTATCTTCTTAGAAAACAAATAAAGGAAAGAAGCAGGATGCAGAACTGTGAAGTAAAATCTAATATCAGGTATGTTACTACACTGGCGCAATGCTCTGTGTGTTAAATGCAACAAGTAAAGGTGGATTAATCTCAAGCAAAGGAAATCATCACTCTCTACAGGTTTCATTCTTAAGGTGGTTTGATTCTCCCTACGCGAATAAAATAATATAAATATTTAATTGCACTTATGCTTTTGGGAACAAAGTCATTTGTCACAAAATTGAATTGAGGTGTTCAGCACAACCTTGCTTATTATGGGTAAAGAAAATCCCCTATTTTATGATGTTTCAATGCAGCTAAGCAATGTATAGGCAAGTACATCAATATCATTATAATATCCATTTATGTAATGCCCATTCTCTTGTAAGCTTGAACTCAGGAGGCAAGGCAAGAGTGCTGCTAAGCAACAAGGGGCTTGTCATAAGTCAGTGTCCCAGTTTGTATCTGGACAACAGAAAGTATGGAATCGGGTAGTTTATAGAGCTGCAGTGTCACAGTTACCCTTATGACGTTTGCACATTCTCCCTGTGACTATGTAATTTCCATTTCCTTCCAATTGCCAAAGATGTGCAGATTAATTGGCCTCTAAATTTCCCCTAATGTGTAGTAAGTTGCAGAACCTGGGTAGACTTGCTGAGAATGAGAGAGTAATCATTTATGATTAGTGTAGATGGCTGGTGTGAATTCAGTGAGCTGTAGGCATTTTCTATGTTTCTATGACTCCATCTTATAGAGTTAATTATATTGATCATTGGATTTTGCCAGCAATGAGTCATCATACCAGAATGATCCCACAACTGATTCCAGGATTGGCTAACCTAGCTACTTCAGCTCAGGAAAAGGTACTGTTTGACCGGAATTCCCACCTTCAACCAGATTGTGTAATGCAACACAGTAAAGACCATTTGAGAACTAGATTGAGCACAGGTATCACCATTGTTGAATAACCTGTTTCCAGGGCACAAGTAAGGTGTATAAGATGATGAGAGGCATTGATCGTGTGGATAGTCAGAGGCTTTTTCCCAGGGCTGAAATGGCTAGCATGAGAGGACACAGTTTTAAGGTGCTTGGAAGTAGGTACAGAGGAGATGTTAGGGGTAAGTTTTTTACGCAGAGAGTGCTGAGTGCATGGAATGGGCTACCAGCAACAGTGTTGGAAGCAGACACAATAGGGTCTTTTAAAAGACTTTTGGATAGGTACACAGATCTTAAAAAAAATAGAGGGCTATAGTAACCCTAGGTAATTTCTAAAGTTAGTACATGTTCGGCACAGCATTGTGGACCAAAGAGTCTGTGTTGTGCTCTAGGTTTTCTATGTTCTATGTTTTTATGTTCTAAGTAAGACCTATATCAACTTTAGTAAATTCCCAGTATGCTGTTGCTAGGCATCAAAGCAGACTTGGACAAAACGGTAGCATAGTGGTTGGCACAACACCTTACAGTACAGGTGACTCAGGTTCATTTCCCACCGTTGAATGCAAGGAGTCTGTACGTTCTCCCCGTGACCACATGGGTTCCCTCTGGGCTTTCTGGTTTCCTCCCACAGTTAAGCAGTGTACCATTTGATAGATTAATCGGTCATTGTAAATTGTCCTGTGATTAAGCTAGGGTTAAATTGGGAGATTGCTCGGTGGGGTGACTCAAAGGGCCAGAAGGGTCTACTCCTTGCTGTATATCAATAAATTAAAAAAAAACAAGTGCAACAGTGTGAATATTTACCTGAGTTATCGAGGGTTACTTAAGATCAAAGTAAATACAATTAGTAAGTCACATTAATGCATAAATTTAATAGAAATGTGCCTTAATTGAGGAAAATTGCATATTGAGAAAAAGTGGTGCTTTAAATATTGATATATCTTATTTATTCAGATACATGATAATCTCTGAGCATTAATTCACAGTGTTTGCACGAGTTTGGGCCACACTTTTACTAGCTGAAGGACAAAATTGCTCTGAAGTGTAATTTAAAATGTGCTTTTCTTTTCAAATACCTTCCTGCTGAGTCTCAATTAATCAAAGATTTACCATAAACCTTGCCCAGAAGCCCCCAAAGCCAAATTAAGGCATAAAATACGGCTGCCTAATTTTTTCTAATTTGTATGGTAATTAAAATCCCTACATTCTTTTTCCTATTTAATTGTTCTCCCACAAGGTGACTGATTGAACATTGCACATGCTCGCTGTGAAAATGATCTTTTCGTGGATATTTTCCAAATTATGATGATTTTCCCAGCTTAACTCATCAAGTACTGAATCATTTGACAAGGAAACGATTGAAAAAATGACTTCAGCAGAAAGCATTCACTTGGTACTGTTATGATTTATGGCCCAGTCCTTTGCAAAACCCTTGCGGCCTAGAAATTCATTCAGGTAGTTGGCAAATGGGTGCAGAAACTCTAGCTCTCCACAAGCAGCTTGCTCTCTGCCAGTGGCCCTCAGGAATAGTTGAGGAAGGTAATGGACAATTAGATAAGAGATTGAACCCTGAGCAAGCAGTGAGAATTCAGAATGCATAGAGAGCCCAAAGAAGCTGTTTCTCTTCCTGGCTCCACAAAAACACTGTCAAGAATCACTTATTTAATTCCTACCCTTTACTAAATGTTACTGGCAAGGGAGCAACAGCCTGTCACAAGTATCCCTAACCAATTTGTAGTCCTGGCCTGAAAATGGCTATAGGCCCCTTTTTATTCAGGTAATGCTGTTTTACATAACTATCCAAAGGGGTGAGTTTTCCACTTTTGAATTCTCAATACTTTAGTACAGACATATATCTGAGTGTAACTGGTGCAGAGAAGTCCTCTGGTTAACTGATTTGTGGAGTTAGAACTCTGAAGGGCCATTTAGCTTCTCACTGCTGGATTTCTGCCAGGTTCTTAATGATCTTTTTGTACTGTAACAGCAAGAGCATTAGATCACTCAGTGCCCTAGAGTTTTATATATGTCAGTATCAAAACTCTCTACAAATAGTATTAAAAAAAACTCTGGGTTAATACAGTATAAGTGAAAGGAAGAAAAGGTACAGTATTTTAAGAGAATAGGGAAATTTGGAAGGGAAATAAAAACAGAGTTGATAATAAACGCATGACAATTAATTACAATTAAATAAAATACTACAATTAATTATTGGAATGGCAGAGCTCATGTATAAAGTGGATTTAGGTTAATCAGGCTTATTTTCATAGGAGTTCAGAAGAGTAGGAATGGACCCAATAGATACCTTCAGAATGCTTGCATGATTGGAGAGATCAGCCACAAGAAGTCTGTTCCAACTGACAGAGCAGAGTCCAGGACCAAGGCATAGCCCAAGGCGAAAGTATTTTAGGCTAAAATGAAGAGAAATTTATTCCCTTGAGACTAGTAGGTCTATGGAATTCTCTACAATGGAAAGCTATTGAAACTAGATCATTAAATATAGTCAAGAAGGAGTTAGATCATTTTTGTGTTAGAAGCATCAAAAGAAATGGGAAGAAAGCTGGAATAGGAATTTGTCTAAATGGCCTCAAGCCTATTGAATGGCAGAGCAGGCTTGGGGTGAGGGTGGGTTCAATAGTCTAATCCTGCTCTCACTTTCTCTGTTTCTGTGCATGAAGCAGCATTAAGGTATTAGCATCAAGCTGTGCTGTTTCTCTTGTGGTTGGTTTACAGTTGCATGTGAAACTTTTTTTCTTTGAAGTTTGTGAAGATTCCCATGTCATCTAAAACTTGGACAAACATCTGTAGATTTGTGGTGGAGATTATATTGACTGGTTGCATCATAATGTGATATGGAAATACCAATGCTGTTGAATGGAAAAAGCTGACAAAATTTAATGCATACGGCCCAGTCCATCACATGTAAAACCCTCCCTACAATTGAGCATATCTATAAGGAGCATTGTCACAGGAAAGCAGCGTCCACCATGAAAAATCCCCACCATCTAGGACATTCTCTCCTCTCATTGTTGCCATCAGGAAGGAGGTACAGGAGCCTCAGGACTTGCACCACCAGGTTCAGGAATGGGTATTACCCCTCAGCCATCAGGCACTTGAATCAAAGCAACACACACAAAATGCTGGAGGAATTCAGTAGGCCAGGCAGCATCTATAGAAAAGAGTAAACAGTCAACGTTTTGGGCTGAGACCCTTCATCAGGACTGGAAAGATTGAGAAGTCAAAGTAAAAAAGTGGGGTGAGCGGAAGAAGAAGTAAAAGGTGGCAGGTGATAGGTGAAACCAGGAGAAGGAAGGAGGTGAAGTAAAGGTGGGAATTTGATTGGTGAAAAAGATAAAGGGCTGGAGGAAGGGGAATCTGACAGGAGAGGACTGAAGACCAAGGAAGAAAGGGATGGACAAGGAACACCAGAGGGAGGTGATGGGCAGATAAGGAGATAAAGCAAGAGAGGGAAACAGGAATGGGAATGGTGAAGGAAAGGTGGGTTAGCAATTACTGGAAGTTCGAGAAATCAATGTTCATGCCATCAGGTTTGAGGCTACCCAGATTGAATATAAGGTGTTGCTCTTCCAACCTCAGTTTGGCTACATCACGGCAGTAGAGGAGGCCATGGACTGACACGTTGGAATGAGAATGGGAGGTGGAATTGAAATGGGTAGCCACCGGGAGATCCCGCTTTCTCTGCCAGATGGAGTGTAGGTTCGCTATTCTTATCACATTTTATTTTCCATCCGGGAACAGATTTAATCCTGGAACTAATTTCAGTGCATGGCCTTATCATTCCAGCTTCATCAGTACTGGGAATACATTTATTTTTATTCTTCAAAATAGTTCCCCTGTATTCTGAAAGTCTTGCATTCACATTTAACATGAATAGAACAGTATCTAAGTTTAGTGAGAGGTACAGAGGGCTACAAAGATACAGGCTTAACTTGTTTCAACTTTTAACCACTGCCTCATGTTGCCTGTTGTACTATTCTCTCAAGTATTTCTCATTCACCATTAATAACTAATGCTTGTACTCTTGCAGTAGACATTTCACATAGCTAGCTGCTATATATTGTATAGTAATATATCTTTTAAAGTCAGACACAGGAGTATCAGCTGCTGATTGTACTCATGACAAGAATGTCGCTAGGTCTAGAGGACTTGAGCTATAAGGAAAGATTGAATTAGTTAAGACTTTATTCCTTGGAGTGTAGAAGATTGAGAGGAGGTTTGATAGAGGTAAATAAAATTATGAAGGTTATAAATAAGGTAAATGCAAGCAGCCTTGTTTTCCACTGAGGGTGGGTGGGACTACAACCAGCAGTCATACATTAAGGGCGAAAGTTGAAAAGTTTAAGGGGAACACGAGACAAAACCTCTTCACTCAGAGCGTTGTGAGAGTATGGAGTAAGCTGCCAGCACAAGTGGTGCATGTGAGCTGGATTTCAACACTTAAGACAAGTTTGGAAAGGTAGATGGATGTTAAGGGTATGGATGGCTATGGTCCTGGCGCAGATCAATGGGTGTAGGCAGTTTAAATGGTTCAGCATGGACTAGATGGGCCAAGTGACCTGTTTCTGTGCTGTACTTTTCTATGACTCCATCTGTAAAGCCTCTCTTGAAAAAGAACTGAAAGCGGCAAATTCTCTTGTATTTCCCTGGATTACTGACTCCTTTCTGCACTCACCTTGTCTTAAGAACTCCAAGAGAATATCTTGAGATATTCACGATAAGGAATTTAACTCCCTGAAGATTCAGTTCATGATGGTTGCCAATATTCAGTGCAGTGATACAGCAAATAAAGACACTGCCTCAGAGCAGCAGAGGCTCAGGTTCAACCTGACCTTGGGTGCTCTCTGCCTGCATTTTCTCCCTGTCTTCATGGTTATCTTTCAAGGAGCTCTGGTTTCCATCCAGATCCCGAAGACATGGAGGTCAGAATATAGGGAGGGTTTTACAAAGCTGGATTAATATAGTATTAGTGTAAATGGCATATATTCAGTAGGCTGGAGGGCCTCTTCCCATGCTGTTATCTCTAAACGTGTGTGGGTGGAGTATTTGCTCACAGGGTGTGTGAAGTGTCTAGTGCAGTAGTGTAGTAGTGCTTGTAGCTAGTGCATGCAGTATGCCACATAGTGCTCTCTGCTTGCTACTCTCTGTTTACAGCTATTGCCGCTGGCTAGCCTTCTCAACAGAGGGTGAAAAGAGGAGCCGAGAGTGTAAGCCTCCTCCTGCCAGTACAGGATGGCACACACCCTGTGGCACTGTAATATCTTCCTCGGCAGGTCTCCACCTCTGACCACGGTGAACCATCTCTAAGTGACTTCAATGATTCAATGGACGATATTGGACTGTCTCTAATCAAAGTACTGGTTGGCGTTCACCTATCACAAACCTGGCTTTTGTGTTTCTGCTCTGAAACAACAACATAATGAATATCCACTGGTTGGTAAATGAATGACAATGGGTTTGCAGCAGGAATGTCTTGTGCAACTGCAAATGGCCAAAGAGTGTTGTTTTATTATGTATCCTGATACCAACATCTCTGTTCCAATACAAGTATAGCTACTTCCCTCAACTTCACACCATCACTGCATATACTCTGATGGAAAATAGAGCAACATTTCCAATTCCTTACCTATTGCTGTATACTTGTTGACAAATACTTGGAAGTTAGACTGCAACAGAACAACTGGCCCCTTAGTCTTCATTATTTCTGATTTCTCACTAAATCCTCTGACTCCTTTACATTATTAGAACAAGAAGTTGATTGTTGTTCAAGATCTAAGCCACATTTAGTTTAATTGCTGTTGGTCATTCGGTGAATAAGGGTGGTCCTTGGGTTTTCCATCATGAATGCATGTCGTGAGTGTTGTTAATGTATGCTGAATAAATTACTCATCTTGACCAAATATTAAGAAACTAAAGTGAATGGAATAACATCCACAGTAATACTGAAATGAGAATAGAAGGAAGTGTTCAAGCTATTGTGAATCTTATTTGCATTGCCCTACTGGGCTGAGTACCGTCAGTGTGTTTACCATTGAGAATGACACAAAACTGCACATGCTGGAAATATGAAACAAAAACAGAAAATGCAATAAATATTCATGATAACTGTAACATCTGAGAAGTAGGTTACATTTCATGTTGCAAACTGTTCATCAGGCTTCACCAAGAAAGTAAAAGCACAAAAAGTGAAAAAAGACAAGTTAGTTTCCAAAGTAAACTTGGAATGAACATTTTTTTCTTTCTGTTCCAAATCTGACAGAAGGCCTTTGACCTGAAACATTGAACTTGGTTTCTCTTTCCATGGATATGGCCTGACCTGCTAAATATTTTCAGTATTATTTTCTGCTTTTTTACTGTTGTGTTTACTCAGATTTGAAATACAAAAAGCTACATTTTTGGAATAAATTTCTTGTTAACTTCACAAGTAGAGGGGAGACTACAAGAGTTTATTTTAACTCTGCTTTATAACCTTGCAGTTCACAGCCACTGTAAGCTTGCAAAAACCATATTGTGTCATTGAACTCTGAAAATCACATAAAATGTAGTTGGCAAGGATAACTTCAAAGTTCTCAAACTATTGATAAATCCAGCTGAGATTAATGTTACCGGATAAAACTTTCTTGGAAGGAGTGGGGGAAGTATAAACTGAACAATTAATTGATTTGAAGCATCTGTCATGGCTTCATTGACTGATTTAAAATCATAGCTCCAGCAGGATCTATCCTGGGAATCAAACTATTGAATGTTAATTATTAAACTACCTATCTTCCATGTGAATTTCCATTCAACTGAACATCAGTCGATGCTATCCATTATTACCAAGACCACTAACCTCTCACTCCAGTTCTACCACATAATTCTGCTTCTCTTGAAAATTCACTTTCAAATATTTTGTTCACCATAGACAATGACTTGTCTCTGAATGAACCTTGACCCAAATTTAACTTCATACATCCGCTATCTTGCAAGAACTCCATACTAGAATGTGATTATATTATGTTATTCTTTTCCACTTTTAGAAAACTTTTTGTCTTTCCCTTTTTAAAAAAAAAGTCTCTGCATAAATTGGAGCTTGTTTTGTAATGAACAAGGCAGGAAGAAATGGCATAATGATTCCATTTTACAGAGCAGCAATGTATATATTTAATCATTGATACAACAGACTGTCAAACTCATTCCTATATGTCCATT
Source organism: Hemitrygon akajei (assembly GCF_048418815.1). NCBI lineage: Eukaryota > Metazoa > Chordata > Chondrichthyes > Myliobatiformes > Dasyatidae > Hemitrygon > Hemitrygon akajei. The sequence goes on along the minus strand of NC_133126.1, from coordinate 127,700,537 downwards.
CAAGAAACACATGAGCTTCATATTCAGCTTCAATTGCCTTCATGTTTCAGTCATACTTTGCCTCTGTAAGCTCTTCAGTCCTATTCTCAGTGAACGCTCAGTATACACCTGCTCATTAATGCAACTATCTATTCAGCTAATCATATGGCAGCAACTTAATGCATAATGTCATTCAGACATGGTCAAGAAGTTCAGTTGTTGTTCACACCAAACATCTGAATGGGGAAGTGTGATCAAAATGACTTTAACCATGGAATTTCAAACAACACACACAAAATGCTGGTGGAACACAGCAGGCCAGGCAGCATCTCCTCGTGTTAACCATGGAATGATTGTTGGTGCCGGACCGGTGGTTTGAGTATCTCAGAAACCACTGATCTTCTGGGATTCTCATGCACAACAGTCAGTAGAGCTTACAGAGAATGGCATGGAAAACAACAGCAAAAAATAAAATGGCCAGTGAGTGGCAGTTGTGTGGGCAAAAACATCCTGTTAATGAGGGAATTCAGAGAATAATGGGCAGACTAGTTCAAACTGACAGGAAGGTGACAGAAACTCAAATAACCACATGTTACAACTGCAGTGTGCATAAAACTATTCCTGAATGCACAACACGTCGAAGCCTGAAGTGGATGGACCACTGCAGCAGAAGACTACAAACGTACATTCAGTAGCCACTTTATTAGGTATAGGAGGTACTTAATAAAGAGGCCACTGGGCGCATGTTCCCTTTAAAATCTATGTCTGTGGCTATTTTTCCTCACTGAACTTTCCCAATGCTTGTAGACTCTTTATACACCTTTGGTGTGCTGTTTGATCATCTATCTATAGACCACGCCATCCTCCTTGTTGATTTTAAATGCTTGCCAATGTTCAGCTGTTCATATTCTGCCCATTCAATAAAAAAGTTTCAGCTCAATTTCTTCTCTGTAAAGATGCCTACAAAATCCATTTTGGTAAAGATTTTGTTTAACTTTATCTTGCAAAGTACAGAATGTCTGAATCATGAATGATTTGATGATTTTGGGGATCGTATATTGCAATAAAAGGTTGTGTCATAAATCAATGTAACTGCAGCAACAACAACTTGCATTTATATAACTAGAACTATAAAAAGTCCCAAGGTATTTAAATGTGTCAGCGTCTTTGCAATTGAGTGGATGAATGCCAAATAGTTATTAAAATTGGTAAGGTCATGTGTATACCTCGAGAATAAGTGTTAAATGTTTTACAATGAGCAGTATATCTTTGAAACAGAGCAGGAAAATTATTCTACTCATGTAGCTCCCCACAACTGACAAAATTTGACCTTTTAAGAAAAACAAAAATTCAGCAGATGCCAATTTGTAGGAAAAATATGTCCAACTTTATTAACTTGGATCCATGAAACCTTTTCAGCAAAGAACTGTCAGTGATTGGAATATCATTTTCTATTTCTATAAACAAGAATATTTCTTCAAGTATATTTCTTTATTTACATCTTGATATATCACAGGCGATTTAATTCTGCTCTATTTGTTTCTAATGTCTTACTTTAAAGAAAAAATGCTTTGAAGATTAGTTGTTTTAGATTATGTGAGTTGACATTATGTGGTGTGTTCTTTATTTTCAAATATGTCCACAGGGAAACAAAGCTTCTAACTTCAAAATGGATGACATTGACAGAAGTGCTTCTATTGCAGTCACATCAACAAAGATACAAAGATCTTGGGTTTGGGTTGACATGTCTTAGAAAGCACGAGGCATGGAGATGGTGCAGGAAGGATTTGGTAATGGGAGAGATGATCAAGACCGCAAAGGAGAACATGTGGGTACCCATTGATCTGCTTTTCGAATATACAATGCATAGAACCCAATTTGCTTGCTTGAAGTTTTATTTTTAAAATCTGCAATGAAGGCAATCATAATTCTAATTTTAAAATGACAAAAATCATATAATATTAAGTACATGCATTTTTGCTGAAACAAATATGGTCAACAATCCTGTAGAGACATAATGTACACATGGATAGATGACATCTTAGGCAAAGGTACCTTCCTTGATGAGGTGCATTTCTCAGTTATCTCAAAGACTAAATGAGTAAAATAAATCAATTGTTCACTGCCAATTTCTAATTGTTTTCAGCAATTCCATTAGTCTGAATAAGATAAGCCTTCCAGTTTTGTGAATTGTGACAATAAAAACTGTTCCACTGCAATCTGAGAAGGAGAAGCTAAAGTCAGATGTATCAAGACTACAGTGGAGTGAAAGGAATTACAGAGTATGAGAGAGGAGTTGGCCAAAGTGATTGGAAGGGGACGCTGGCAGGGATGATGTTAGAAAAGCAATAGCTAGAGCTTCTGGGAGAAATTTGGAAAGCACAGGATAGATAGATCCTGAAGATGAAGAATTTTAAAGGGAAGATGACACAACCATGCCTGACAATGTAAGTTAAAGACAGCATAAAAGCAAAGGAGAGGGCATGTAATAGAGCAAGAATTATTGGGAAGATAGAGGCTTGGGAACATTTTAAAAACCAACAGAAGGCAACTAAAAAAACCATAAGGGGTAAAAGATTATATATGAATGTGAACTATCTGATAATATCAAAGAGGATACCAGAAGTTTTTTTCAGATATATGAAGAGTAAAAAAAAGAGGTCAGAATAGATACTGGAGTGCTGGAAAATGATGCTGGAGAGTTAGTAATGGGAGACAAGGAAATGGCGGACAAACTGAATAAGTATTTTGCATCAGTGTTCATTATGGAAGACACTAGCAGTACGCTAGAAGTTTGAGAGTGTCGGGGCAGAAGTGAGTGTAGTTGTTATTACGAGTGAGAAGGTGTTTGTGAAACTGAACGTTCTGAAGGTAGATATGTCACATGGATCAGATGGAGTACAACCCAGGGTTCCGAAAGAGGTAACTGAAGAGATTGGGGAGACACTAGTAATGATCTTTCAAGTATCATTGGATTCTGGCATGGTTCTGAAGGACTGGAAAACTGAAAATGTCACTCCATTCTTCAAGAAGAGTGGAAGGCAAAACAAAGGAAATTATAGGCCAGTTAGCCAGACCTCAGTGGTTGGGAAGATGTTGGAGTCCATTGTTAAGGATGTGCTTTGGGGGTACTTGGAGACATATGATAAAATAGGGCAAAGTCAGCATGGCTTTCTTCTGGGAAAATTTTGCCTGACAAATCTGTTGATATTACTTGAGAAAATAACAAGCAGGATAGATAAAGGAGAATTGGCGGATGTTTTGTACTTGGATTTTCAGATGGCCTTTGACAAGATGCCACGCATGAAGCTGTTAAGCAAGATAAGAGCACAAGGTCTTAGAAAAATGATACTAGCAAGGATAGAGAATTGGCCGATTGACAGGAAGCGAAGAGTGGGAATAAAGGGAGCCTTTTTGGATTAGCTGCCAGTCAACAGTGAAGTTCCACAAGAATCAGTGTGGAGACTGTTTCCTTTTACATTGTATATCAATGATTTGGATGACAGAATAGATGGTTATGTGGCCAAGTTTGCGGATGATACAAAGATTTGTAGAGGTGCAGGTTGTATTCTCCAAAAGTTAACTTGCAGGTTGAGTTAGTGATGAGGAAAACAAATGCAATGTTAACAATCATTTCAAGAAGTCTAGAATCTAGAATGTAATGCTGAGGCTTTATAAGACTGTGGTGAGGCCTCAAATGTAGTATTGTGAGCAGTTTTCTGCCCCTTATTTAAGAAAGGATGTGCTGACATTGGAGAGGATTCAGAGGAGGTTCACTGGAATAATTCCAGGAATAAAGAGGTGTTTGTATGATGAGCATTTGATGGCTCAGGGGCCTGTACTTGCTGGAATTTAGAAAAATGAGGAGGGATCTCATTAAATATTGAAAGGAATAGATAGAGTGCTTGTGAGGAGGATGTTTCCTATGGTCTAGGAGTCTAGGACCAAAGGGCACAGCCTCAAAATAGAGGAACGTCCATTTAGAACAGAGATGAAGAGGAATTTCTTTAGCCAGAAGGTGGTGAATCTGTGGAATTTATTGCCACAGGTGGTTATGGAGGACAAGTCATTAGGTATATTTAAGGTGGAGGCTGATAGGTTCTTAATTAGTCAGGGCATGAAAGGTTAGGAGAGAGGGCAGGAGAATTGGATTGAGAGGAAAATGGATCGGCCATGATGAAATGGCAGAACAGATTCAATGTGCTGAATGACCTAATTCTGTCCTATGACTTACTGTTTGCTGGTTCTGTGACCCTGAATGGCAAAAGAATCTACTTAGGCTACTCATGCAACTGAAGAGAACCCTTGAAGAATGGAGCAGAGATTGTGATAATAGAGGTCTTTAGGTATTTGGATTTCAATGTTTAAATATTGAAAACATACATTGAAAAATATTAAACATACACAGATACCAGCAGAGATACAGTTCTCAGTTTAGGTTAATGATAGCTAGTATTAACTGTTTTACAATCATTATAAGTACAAATACTCAAACAAAATGTTATGGAACTCTTAATCAATGCATCTTTCCTTCCAATATTAGCCTTGTATTTGCTTTGGGTCTAACTTTAGTTATAGCTATTGAATGAGATCATGGCGAGATACATCATGGAAAAAGGTCTTCTTGCTCATTGAGTTACTTTAACCATCAAGCACGCATCAACATAAGACCAAAAGGCCATAAAACATGGGAGCAGAATCAGGCCATTCAGCTTATTGAATCCACTCCACCATTTCATTATGGCTGATCCCGGATCCCATTCAACTCCATGCACCAGCCCTCTCACCATATCCCTTGATGGCCTGACCAATCAGAATCTCTCAGCTTCCATTTTGAATATACCCACGGACATGGCCTCCACCACAGTCCTTGGCGGAGTATTCCACAGATTCACTACTCTTTGCCTATATAAAAAAAAATCCTCCTTACTGCTGTTCTAAAAGATCATCTCTCAACTCTGAGGCTGCGCTCTCTAGTTCTAGATATCCCCACCACAGGAAACATCCTCTCCACATGCACCCTATCCAGTCCTTCCAACATTCAGTAGGTTCCAATTAGATCCCCATGCATTCTTCTAAATTCCAGAGAGGACAGGCCCAAAGTTGCCAAACACTCCTCAAATGTTAACCCTTTATTCTCAGAATCATCCTCATGAAATTTCTCTGGACTCACTCCAATGACAATACATCCTTTCTGAGATAAGGGGCCCAAAACTGTTGACAATACTCCAAGTGCAGCCTGACTAGAGTCTCATAAAGTTTCAGCATTATCTCTTAGCTTATATATTCCATTCCATTTGAAATAAATGCCATCATTACATTTGCCTTCTTTACCACAGACTCAACCTGTGAATTAACCTTCTGGGAGTCTTACTCGAGGGCTCCTAAGTCCCTTTGCAGATCTGATGTTTGAACCATCTCCCCATTTAGGTAATAGTCTGCACTATTGTTCCTTTTACCAGAATGCATTATCATACATTTTCCAGCACTGTATTCCATCTGCCACTTTTTTGACCATTCTTCCAATTTGTCTTAGTTCAGCTGCAATCATATTACTTCCGCAGCACTGGCTACCCGCTACCTATCTTCGTATCATCTGCAAACTTTGCTATAAAGCCATCAGTTCTACTAATTGACAATGTGATAAGTAGCAGTCCCAATACTAACCCCTGAGAAACACCACTAGTCACTGGCAGCCAACCAGAAAAGGCCCCCTTTATAACCCACTCACTGCCTCCTGCCTGTCAGCCATTCCTCTCTCCGTACCGGTATATTTCCTGTTGCACCACAGGATTTTATCTTATTAAGCAGCTCTACTCTGCTTGCTACTTCCTCAAAGAATTCCAACAGTTTGTCAGGCAAGATTTCCTTTTTCAAAAACCATGCTGACTTTCAGTTATTCTATCATTAGTCTCCACGTACCCCAAAACCTCATGCTTAATAATGGACTCCAACATTTCCCAAACACTGAGCTGAGGGTAACTGTCCTGTAATTTTCTCTCTTTTGCCTTCCTCCCTTCTTAAAGAGTGGAGTGACATTTGAAATTTTCCAGTACTCCGGGACCATGCCAGAATCATGTGATTCTTGAAAGATCATGACCAATGTATCCATTATCACTTCAGCAACCTCTCTCAGGACTCTGGATAGTAGTCTATCTGGTCCACGTGACTTATTCACCTTAAGACCTTTGAGTTTGCCCAGCAATTTTTCCTTTGTAATAGGAATGGCACTCACTCCTGCTCCCTGGCATTTACAGACCTCTGGCATTCAGCTGGTGTCTTCCACAGTAAAGACTGAAACAAAAGTACTTATTAAGTTCATCTGTAATTTATTTTTCCCCCATTACTACCTCACCAGCATCATTTTCCAGTGGTCCAGTATCAACTCTCACTGCTCTTTTATTCTTTATATAACTTTTAGTTTCCTGCTTTATATTATCAGCTAGTTCGGCTCCATATTTAATCTTTCCCTGTCTTATAGATTTTTTTAGTTGCCTTTTGTTGGATTTTAAAAGCTTGCCAATCATCCAACTTCCCACTAATTTTTGCTACCTTATATGACCAGACCCTAACTTCACTTGTCAGCCACAGTTGCCTAACCCTGCCATTTGAGAACTTCTTCTTCTGTGGAACATATCTATCCTGTACCTTGTAAACTATTCCCAGAAACTTCAGCCATCTCTGTTCTGCTGTCATCACAGCCAGTATCTCCCTCCAATCCACTCTTCTCTCATGCCTCTATAATTCCCTGCATTCCATCGCGATACTGATACATGTCGCTTATGCTTCTCCCTCTCAAATTGCAGTATGAATTCAATCATCATTTATGATCACTGCTTCCTAAGTGTTCCTTTATGTTAAGCTGACATATTAACCAATCTAAGATAACCTTTCCCCTAGTAAGCTCAAGCACAAGCTGCTCTAGGCATTCAACAAATTGCCTCTCTTGTGATCCAACACCTACCTGATTTTCCCAATCTCTTTGCATATTGAAGTCCTGAATTATAATTGCAACATTACCCTTATTTCATGCCTTTTCCAGCTCCCTTTGCAATCTCAACCCCACATCTTGACTACTATTTGGAGGCCTATATATGATTCCCTTAATAGTTTTTTACCCTTGCAGTTTCTTAACTGCACCCACAAAGATTCAACATTCTCTGACCCTATGTCACCTCTTTCTAAAGATGTAATTCTATCTCTTACCATCAAAGCCACACCACTGCCTATACCTTCCTGCCTGTCCTTTCAATACAAAAGTATATCTTTTGAAGTTAAACTCCTATCTATGACCTTCTTTCAGCTACAACTCAGTGATGTTCACAATGTCATACCAACCTATCTCTAATTGCGCCAGGAGTTTGTCCACCTTATTCCAAATGCTACTTGCGTTTAAATACAGCACCTTCAGTCCTGCATTCTTCGCCCTTATGAATTTTGCCTCTGAGGTACAACTTAACTCTTTGCTCTGTCTGCAGTTGTACCCAGTCAGTGGCTTGTCCTTCCTTACATTTATATTACATCATCAATCCTAGACTAACTTATTTTATTCTACCTTCATTCTCAGCAACTCCCACCCAGATTCCCTCACTCACCTACATATCTGAGCCAGTTTAGAGTGGCTAGTTAACCTATCAACTTTCACATATCTTTGGGCTGTGGGAGGCAAACAGAGCGACCAATGCAGTCACAAGGAGAACATTGCTGGAGGTCAAAATTGAACCTGGGTTGCTAAAACTTTGAGGCAAAATCTGTACTAGCTGCATCACTATATTGCTCACATACATTTAAATGTTTTGCTTTCACTGTATTGACGTAGTCATAGTCATACAGCACATAGTCAAGCCCTTTATCTCAAATGGTCCTTCCCAGTCCAGGTTGTCCACCAAGGGACGAACTCGTCTCCTAAACCTAATGCATGGTTTCTTCATTTTATTGTCCAGAGCCACAATATTTTTTAGTTATTAAATAGTGTTTCTTTGACCTGATGCAATTATTCTCTGCCTGCTAACTTCACCTCATCTGAATATTATGCTTGGTGTTTCTTTATGTGAAAACCTTAATCAAGAACAGAATTCTTGCTATTAACTATTTCTTAAACATAAAATAAGGGTATATTTAGACTAAGTGTATCAGTGCAAAACAGCTGGTAATGAATTGGTAGGTTGCTTTATATTTGTGATGGCAAAGGGCCCTTGCCAAGATAACTGGTTTGTGACTGCTAGATCAAAACTTGGAAGGGTAGTGTGCATCACTGAACAACAAGTGAGTTGTAGTGGGAAAGAGAGTGAAATGAAAGGGGCCTGATATCATTAACTGAGTTGAGCAGAAAACTCTCAGTTTTAGTTTTTTTTAAGCATGTCGCAGACAGTCAGCTGTTCTTGTCCGGCACGTGGTGTCAGGGTCGGTCCCCTTTCAGATTAACTGGGTCATGATATGAACGTTCCTGACTTGACCCTTGTATTTTTTAATGAGGCCAAGTGGCTAGCTCGGCACTCAACCCGACACAGATGGAAAGTGTGCTCGGGGGTGGCCCGACTTGGATTCGAACTCTGGAGCCTTCGCTCCGGAGTCTGGTGCTGATGCCATTGTGCCACCAGCTGGTCAGTTTTAGTTAGGATTGATCGCCAAGGACAAAAAAAAAGTTTGGGCACAACTGAGGACTGAGCAGGCCCTTTAATTAACAAACAGAGTCAGTTAATTCTAGCTTCAGTGATGGCACCAGCCTTAGTGGAATTTTGGCAATCAACTTTTGTATGGCCTTTGACCTCTCTGTGAATGACCATAACCGTGCACCTTTTGGTCAAGGGAATAAAAGTGTTTGAATCAACTACAGTCCCTGGTCCTCAAGTTCAAAAGTGATGTCTCTGACCTGGAATAGCATGCACAGAATTAGAGTTACAACAATTCATTTTATGATGGGAGCCGTTTGCTTTGAAAAACAGAGTTCAAGTTCAAGTTTATCGCCATTCAACTTTTGATGGTTCTCCTGTAAAAAATTGGTTAGAATGGGGAAGGGGTCTCACTTGCCTCAGTTTCTTCAGGAATTGAAGATTCTCCTGTGCTTTCTTGACCAAACAGGTGGTGCTGAAGAGCCAGCTGGGATCACCGATTATGTGCACTCCCAGAAACCTGATGCTCCTAACTCTTTCCACGGACGAGCCATGTATGTCCAGTGAGGAGTGGTCAGCCTGCACCTTCCTAAAGTCCACAATTATCTCTTTGGTCTTATTCATGTTGTGTCTCAAGTAATGCTCGCATCATTCTACCCGCCACTCTAACTCTTGTCACTGCCGTCTCATCGCTGTTGCCACAACAGCAAACTTGATGATTCGGTTTGAACCAGATCTAGTAGTGCTGTCCTGCATCAGCAGCATAAACAACAGTGGGCTGAGCACGTAGCCCTGGAGCTCCGAGTAATAGAGCCAGAGATGTTCTGCCAACACAGACTGATGGTCGGCTTTCTGTCAAGAATCCCAGGATCCAATTCAGAGTCCAGAGGCTCCGGTGTCCAGAAGACAGTATGCAGGAGAGGTTCTTCAAGAGTTATACAGAGGGTGCCAATTGCTTGTTTTTGTTGTTTCTTGGAAACCTACAGATGTCTATAATTAGCACTTCCCACACCCCACCACCCAAAGGCAAGATTATATGGCTCAGCTTTATTCTTCATTCATGAGATATATTTGAAATTGGCAAGCCCAGTATTTGGATTATATGGATAGTTCATTTTTGTCACATGCTCTGATATACTATGAAAAGCTTTCAATTTTCATGCCATTCAGTCAGATGATCTGATACAGAAACACATTCAAGTCATAGCAAAGGAAAACAGAATGCATAATATAGTATTAAAGTTAAAATGAAAGTGGACAGCGAGTAAATAAATAAAGTGCAAATGCCACAACAAGATAAATTGGGATATCATGAATTCATTTTTTGTGTATGAGAAGCCCATTCAAGAATCTGGCAACAGCAGGAGGGAAAATGTCCTTATGACTGGTAGTAGGTGCTGTCAAACTTTTATACCTTCAGCTTGATGGAACAAGTAGAAGAGGAAATTACTGGGCTGGGAAGGGTTCTTAATGATGTAAGCTGCTTTCTCAAGACAGAAGGAAGTGAAGACAGGGTAGATGGAGGAGAGCCCGTTTTGCAGGATGGACTGAACCGCATCTGCAATTTCTATCAGTCTTGGTCTAATTCCAATTTTCTTTTCATTGCCAGTAAATAATTGGCACACTATCTTCACAGACCACTACTAACGTGCAGATATTCCCACAGCATTTAACAGTATGTTTATTATGTCTGATAAATTGGTGGATCACTCCTTGAGGGTCTGGAGTTCTATAGTTCAATGGTTCTACTTAGTATCAGAGAATGTATACAGTATACAACCTGAAATCCTTACTCTTCACAGACATCCACAAAAACAGAAGAGAACCCCAAAGAATGAATGACAGAAAATATTAGAACCCCAAAGCCCCCTCTCCCCTCATACACAAGCAGCAGCAAAATATCAACCCTCCCCCAATTATTCAGCAGAAAACATCAGCACCCATCACCCACCAAGCAAGCAGTAACAGAGCCCCAAAGGAGAGACCATGATCTGCAATCCGACAAATACTTTTGTTTATCTGACAATTCGACATGCCGCAGTCTCTCTCTCTCTCTCTCTCTCTCTCTCTCTCTCTCTCTCTCTCTCTCTCTCTCTCTCTCTCTCTCTCTCTCTCTCTCTCTCTCTCTCTCTCTCTCTCTCTCTCTCTCTCTCTCTCTCTCTCCGTCCCTCCCTCCCTCCCTCCACCTCTCATTACGAAGGGACAGAGATGTGTCACCACAGTGAGAGGGGAGACAAACATCAATCACCATGTAAGAGTGTTAGGTTCCTTTCTTTAAATAGCAATTGTGAGGCAGGCGGGTTTACAGCAGATTAGTAGATGCATGATCACCATTAATCACAGATTTAGATAATTAAATTCCTGAACTACTGTGGCTGGATTTGAACACTATTCTGACAATTATTCTGGATACCAGCATGATTGTTCAGCTGCCACACTTCTTAATCCAAGCATAGCGAACCTCGGGAAGCAAAGTAACTTCTAATTCATTCTAACACGATTTAGCCTACCTTCCAGATGAGCAGACTGATTCATGCTGACAATGACTCTAATTTATTTTAAGGATTATGTTACACTGTTGCATTAAAGCAGCTTCTGTTTCAGGGGTTTTAATTCATTGTCTGTTGAGATGGACGTGAACTAGCTTCATCATTTACGCTTCTAAATTCAGCTCCTTTCTCCCAGTGGTAAACTCAGAGACTCGGGACAATCAGAACAATAAAAAAAAGCTTGCTCATGTTTACGAGAACTGGAATTAATTGGCGCTATGCCAAAAGCAGTTTTGAACGGTGCCATCCATTTATCTTTTCAATCAATCAGAGCACCTGAAGTTATAATTTAGCTGCAGAAAGAGGCCCATTTTGCTGAGCGTATGTGTTCATTTTACTAAACACATGAGCTGCCATATCAAAGGCTGGCATTTCAGAGTCACTCTCTGTAAGGTGCAGAACCGACATTTACAGCTTTTCAGTCTGTCCCTCACAAAAAGGTTATCTTATAACTTCCATGTACAGTGTTATGCCAGGCGCATTAATGGGTTTCTTGAAAAAGTACAACTTAAGATTCTCCAAAATGCCAAATTTCAAATAATTCTTACTGAAATGTTTTGAACATTCAAGTGGAAAGAGTGATCATGACATTTTGCCTAAATCCATCTATCACATCCAGCATTTTTTGGTCATATTGCACAGTAGCACATCACGTGGAAAACATTTATAATGATTTTTTTCTGCTTAGTTCAAATATCATGTTTATAAAAAAGCATTTGAGAATAGGGTATTGTTTGAAATATTGCTTCAGAAGATAAAAGTATGAAAACTACCCTTAAAACCAACAGGGACATTAAGACTACCAACTATAAGACAGATATGAAATCATATGCATTTTGCACACAACATTCAAAATTTCCTAGATCCTGTCTGAATGGACCATAGTGGATCAGTCAACATCAAAATACAAGAACTTTTAATACAAGAACTATTTTTATTCTATAAATGCACATTTAGTTTGCCTCCAGGACTCTCCTGTGTGCATAAGCATAAACCTTTAATATTTGTAACCTGAGCCAATGGGTCAATGGATTTTTAAATATTTATGGAATCAAGGGAAAGCGATTTAGAACGGTACCGTGGTGCTAAAGTAAAAAAAAAATCAGCCACAATCTTATTGATCGGAGGAGCAGGCATGAGGGCCTTACATTTCCTGTCTGTGTACATTCCTGACAGAATTCCTGTCAGAGTCATCAGCGGTGAAGTCCATCACAGGGATGAAAGAACTTTGGTAGACCGAGAGAAGATGGTTCCAAGTGCAGAAGAGTTCAAAACTAAGTGGCTTCAATACAAGGTATCAATTAATAAATGTTAATAGGAAATTGAGGAAAATTCTATTAAACCAGAGTTACTAGCCTAGGGATATCGCTACCACGTGGATTGACTAAGTTATAACACAGTTATACTCTTGATAAGAGAAACACACAAACACAGGAGGAACTCAGCAAGTCAAGCAGCATCTATGAAGAGAATTTGACAGCAATATTTCAGGTCAAGACCCATCATCTGGATCAGAAGTCCAGGTGAAGGGTCTTGCCTAAACATCGACTGTACATTTCTCTCCATAGATTCTGCTTGACCAGCTGAGTTCTTCCAGCATTTTGTATGTTGCTCCAGATTCTAGCATCTCCATTTAAGAGAACCTAGGGAATACATGAGAGGTGGAACTATAAGGTTATGCTGATTACTTCTAGATGAATGAAGATAATAGAGGATAAGTGTTACATGTAAATACCTGCACTGACTAGTTTATCTGCCACTTTGCTGTAACTTTTATGTGAACCTTCCGTTAGTGGGGTTTCAGGGTGCCAGCAACTCAGCTGAACATACAGATAAGCGACTCTATTAGATCTGAGTGCAGGGCTTCATTTAGCAGAGGCCACTAACTCAGAATGTTTGGTTGATGAGGAGTGTGCTGGAGATGCAGTGCACTAGTAGTCCTGAGCGTTGTAATTCATGCCAAGAGCAAACTAATGTTCCAACAATGACCCTACAACTATAACGAAAAATTGCGTTCTGAGCTCCATTTTGGCTAAATCTCCAGATGAATATGACAATACTTTGTTTCTGAATATTCCTTTTTGTAGATCTTCTCCTCCCTCTGCTTCTCATGTCTGATGTTACAATGAACAATGCAGGGTAAGACATCAACTATTCCCACGCTCAAACAACGCTCACCTTAATTCATTTGCTTACGACAAACATGGCGAGGTTACCTTTCATTTTTTTGTAGTCCTCCCTACCAATCCAACCTTTTGATACAAGTAACCCAGAATGAATCACCTTTTGCAAGAGAGATTCAATCCAACTGCTGTTGACATGAATCAATATCATTAAGACATCAAATGTCTGAGGTCACAACTGGCCAGAAACTTAAATTGGACAATAAGTACTGTGCAGGTCAGAAGATGAACATCCTACAGTAAATGGCCCATCTCCTGATGTAGAAACATTTCCAACATCTGAAAGGCACTGGTTAGGAACATGATTGGATGCTCTCTGCTTTCCTGAGTGAGCACAACTCCAGCTTTTCTCAGGAAGCAACACCTGGGGAAAAGGGGCCTGCTTGACCGGTAGACCATCCACCACCCTAAACATATATTCCTTCCACCACCAGCAATTATAAAGACAGCAGCTGCATAAGAACACCACCACCTGCATGCTCTCCTTTAAACCGTACACCATCCTATTAGAGGACCTTCAACAGAGGCAGGCTTTTTCCACTGAGGTTTGGTGGGACTACACCTAGAGGTCATGGGTTAAGGGCAAAAGGTGAGAAACTTAAGGGGAACATGAGGTGAAACTTCTTCACTCGGAGGGTTGTGAGAGTGTGTAGTGAGCTGCCCACGCATATGAGCTCAATTTCAACATTTAAGAGAAGTTTGGATAGGTGCATGGATAGTAGAGATATGAAGGGCTATGGTCCCAGTGCAGGTTGATGGGAGTAGGCAGTTTAAAAGGTTTCAACATGGACTAGATGGGTCAAAGGGCCTGCTTCTCTATGACTCTATGACTCCATTTAAGAGCCTTCTGAACACCTCTATTATATTTGCCTCACCCATCACCCCAAACAGCACCTTCCAGGCACCCATCACTCTCAGTGTAACAAAACCTCGCCCCACACAAATCCTTTAAACCCATACCCTCTCACCTTAAATGCATGTCCTCTGATACTGAATGGGCATTCAATGTTCTTTTCCCTTGGAGAATCCAAAGCTCAGAATTTCAGCAGTTGTGTTTTTGAAGTAACAAAACCTTGTTGTGCCGTGTATCCTTTCTGATTTTTCTGACTGCAATGGAATTCCAGTTTTAGATCTTGACATTAATGCATGATTGGAAATGCATATTAATTTGGCAATGTGACCATATTACGGAAGCAGAACGGGCCCTGGCACTTCCTGCTGGAAATGTGCGTGGCTGCTAGCACTCAGCAGCACAGTAAACGGGTCCCAGTTTTTAAAGGGTCTCTCACAATGGGTGGCAAACCACAGCAGCTGTGAGGGTAATCATTGCCAGAGAGGAGAGGCAAGTGCTTGAACATTACACAACCTGAAGGGCCTATCAGTTTGGTTCTACACGTAGAAGAAGATAGCACAATAGGGCAGATTTCATGAACAATCTGCTGCAGATTCAGACTAAAGTAGTTGCTACACTTCCTGGCCTGCCTTGCTCAAAAAGAAAGCGTGGGTTGGCCTGCCAAAATTGAGGATTAATATGTGGACAATCGGTAGGTGCTTGCTGAGATAGTATTGATGGGAGGAAGGCAGCAGTCCATTTATTACTAGTCTCTGGAGAGTCACTATCTTATCCCACTGCACTCCTCACCCAGACCGGTGGCCTCAAAATCTCCTTCAAAGCTAAAGATAACAGAACTAATTCCAATGCAACGTTAAACATTTGACAATTACAATAAATGCTTAGAGATTATTAGCTACATTTTAAATCACTTCAGGCAGAAAGAAATCTGAACATAATGCAGGATTTCAGCTGTAGATAGGCTCATGATTACTGTTCAATAAAATCTCTTTAAGTATCTAAGATTTTGTAAAAGTAACTTTCACAGTTCATATTTGGTATTAATGATCATTTAACAGCTTTGAATGTGTAGGCGTTCTCTGCTGAAGGATAATTACAAATACATGGCTGAGCCCTTTGGTACATTAGCTCCATGCCTTTGACTGGCTCCCTTATGGATGCTCAGTTTTTACCTGTGTAGTAAGTAATTATCTGTGACTTACTTCTTCCTTCGGTGATCATCTTATCTACTGGGATAGATAACCTTTACACATTTTTCTTCATTCTTTCATGTTCAATATATTCTTGAATGAGTTTAAGGCATAAGTTAACAGATTTGGTAAAGACCAACTTAAAAATTTTACTCCTGTCCAATAAAACATTTTGATATTTTATAATTCCAGCTAAGCATCTTATTTTTTCTGATTTATAATATGACAAACAGAAGCAGGAAAAGATCTCCAGGTCTCTTTGGCCTAACTCAACATTCAATACAACCATATTTAATATGCCATAGGCTTCATCTTATTTTTAATGCTAATTCCCCACATCCCTCAATTTCCAACCTTTCAGAAATGTATTTAACTTCTCCTTAAATACTTCCTATAACCGAGGGATTCAACATCTCTGTGGGAAGGTCTGCTCTCACATACAATATTTATAATTGGCTCTTCTCTCCCTGTCCTTCCAATCCTTTAGTATCCTTACTGGGCAGAGAAGTAGAAGGTTTCGTTTCCCAAAATCTTTTCGGGATGATAACAAGGTGACCAATTTAAAAAAAAATATCTGTCACAGGGACCTTTGTTTCAATGAAGTGCCTATCAACACGATATGTTTGTGGTAAATTTCAATTAGAACATACGTAATAGCTGGAGTAGGCCAGCTAGCCTGTTGAGCTTGCTCTACAATTCAATAAGATCATGGGTGATCTAACTATGTACGCAGCTCCATCTCCATCTACCTAAGGCTACCAAAGGATTATGGATTCCCCATAACCCTTAAATACCATACAATGCAAAGACCTATCTGTGTCTTAGATATATTTAATGAGGTTAGCTTTTACTACTTCTTTGGGAAAAGAATTCCACTAACTCACTTCTCTAGGAAAAGCAGTTCCTCCTCATCTCTGTCCTAAATCTACTCCTCCAAATCTTGAGGCTATGTCCCTTACTTCTAATCTCACTTACGAGGAGAAAAAAAATGTTCTTCCTTTCATAATTTTATGTTTCTATAAAATTGCCTTTCATTCTTCTGAATTCCAGGGAGTATAGTCCCAGACGACTCGATCTCTCCTCATAGGTGAGTTTCCTCATCTCTAGAATCAACCCATTGAACATTCTCTGCAATATCTCCAAAGCCAGGATAACATTTCTCAAGTTAGAAGACCAGAAACACACATAGTTTTCCAGGTTCAGCCTCACCAGTACCCTGTACAGTTGCAACATAACATCTCTATCATAAGTATAAAGGCCTTTTACACTTCCAAATTTCCCGGCAATTAGACCATATCTCAGAGGTCATTATTATGACTTTAATGTCATCTTAAAAGCTTCTGTGTTTATAATTGGTTAAACAAATGTATTATCTCTTCAAGAAAGGTCATGATGAACATTTAGTTTTCACTAGATACCACACCTATCTAAAAATGTTATTAAAGGTGGAGGAATTTAAAGTTGAAAATATTAAAGCACTAGAAGACAATTAAGAAGTATTAAATAATTTGTTAACTCACCTGATTAAAAAAGGAACATGGCCTGAATATAATCGTGAGAACTATCATGAGCTAGAGGAGGAAGATACAGAATGAAACAATGCTCCACACACAACGGCTAGCACAACGCTTTACAGAACCAGCGAACTAGGTTCAGTTCCCGCCACTGTCTGTAAGGAGTTTGTACATTCTCCCCACCATTGCTCAGGTTTCCTCCTGGTGCTCCAGTTGCCTCCCACAGTCCAAAGACATACTGGCTGGTAGGTAAATTGCCCCATGATTAGGCGAGGATTAACTTGGGGGATTGCTAGGAAGCACGGCTCAATGGGACAGAAGGGCCTATCTGCGCTCTATCTTGATAAATAAATAAACAAGAGGAGAATAATATTGTTGCTTGTGGTAGGGTCAGATAGGTGAGAAATGGCTGTCTATTATAGACAAAAACCAGATAGCCGATATTTTTGGAGGACTTTCGGTGTCTTCAGAAGTTTTGAGGGTAACAAGTATCTAAATGGCATTTAAAAGTGTAAAGCAGTTTATTTCAGGGCTTGATTCTGTGCTGTATAAAAGGATATGCCTACAGAAAGTGTAATGATGATGTAGTCTGCATCTCCCTAACTGAGTCTCATGTGTGCTATAAATGGAAATAATGGTAAGTAAGTTAGACATCGAAGTTGTAAAGGAAGGAAGGCTGAAATCTACACTGGGGCAATAGGTGGAGGCCATGTCATGTCTGATATAGAAGGCATTCTACTTCAATATATGTGTTCAACTTAACCCTATGATCCAATCCTCAAAATGTAGGTATGTTGGATCCTAGGAGAATTTAACTGCCAATCATTATCAATGACTGTCTGAAGGCAAATGTGAAGCTTGATTGGGCTGAAAGATAGAAGAAAATAGCTAAGCAATTAAATGCAAAACATCCCTAGGAAAAGTGAGAATGAATTTAGTTCAGTATGCACAAAATCTAAGATCAAGAAGAGAACAAAAGGTGTAGAGGCAAGAGCTGTTGGAATGCGAACACGATATCTTCAGAAGTAGCTTGATACTCTGAGTTAGCAACATCACATTGAATATACCTTTTGTGACAGAAGGAAAATATTTAGGGCATTCTTTGAAAGTCAGGGGACTGCAGTTCTGTCCCTTTGAATATCTGTCAATAAGGATAAGCATGTGTTTATTTTGCTTCCTCATCAGGGAATGGACAGAAGGAACCATCACTGAAGATAATGGGAGGCCATCTTGAGGCAGGAAAAATCAGTCTACAAAGCACAGAACAAACAGAGAAGAGAATTAAACCAGGGTGAGATAGAGTGAAAAGCAGATTATTGTGAACAGCATGAATTCAGAGTACCATTTAGACAGTGTTTCAGCATTTTCAGATCAATGGGATTAATTGCAGTCTTCAATGGCAAACAGTTCCAAGAGGTCCATGATACACTTGGTACTACAATAGCCAGATCAGTGAGGTTTCATGGCAGTGACTGTGCCATTACAAAGGCCTACTCATAATGTGGAAGGCAAACGGTTTGATACAAGGTGTGATAGCGCAGTGAACTTAATAGTATCATACTGCATAATAAAGCACCTTTGACACATGATATCTGTGCCAAACATCAAGTTCTGTCTTTACTAATCCAATTTGCCAGCTCTTGATCTACAGCCTACTAAGCATTGGCAATTCAAGAACTTGTGCAGATGCTTCTTAAGAGTTCTGAGAGAGTTTGCCTCTCCCACCTTCTCTGATAGTGAGTTCAAGGCAGCAATGACCTACTGGGTGAAAAAAAAATCAGCCTCAGTTCCCCTCTAAATATTTTATTCCTCTCCTCAACTCCCTGAACTTTGACACCTCTGCCAGATTCCAGCATCTGCAATCTTAAGGGTCTCCAATATGCTGGTTTATCTCTCCAGTGCAATCATACCCTTCTGATAGCATGGCAACTCAAAATGCAAACAATATTCTGAATGTTGATACACTACGATTAGTTGGTTATTAACTGCCTTCAATAAAAGCTGTGTTATTGGTAGATCTAGCTCTGCCATTTCAAGTTTGTTTAATTAGCATTCAACCATACATGAGTATAGCCAAACAAAACAGCGCTCCCCAGAGGCCAAGGTGCAGCACACATTGCCAACAGCACATAGTACATAGCATAAATAGCACATGTAGTTCCAATCTCAGAATAACATACTGTCACAATGACAAAAAAATATAGCCCAAGTCCCTAAATGCCCTGGTCCAGCTTGTTCTTCACTGAGTGAACACTGGAGGGCAGCACGGAGCAAAAACCAGACAGTGGCACCAAGCAAATACTAGAGGGAGCACACATGGGAAAAGCCTCGTCCCAGCCCAGAATGGATTCCAGCACAACCCACAGTGGTTCTCCCACACCACCTTGGTGCTTCCTGTCCAGGGCGGCTGCAACAACCGAGCCCATGACTTCAGCCTTGTCATTACCACAATCAAGGCAACGCAGCTTCTCCGGTGTCAGTCTCCTGAATGAACCAGTGAACCAGACCTTAATATACTGCATTACCAATGTCCAACAGCACCTTGCAACAAGTCCAGACAGCAAAAGGAAAATGGTACACAATAAATCCAGCTCTACTGCTATCGAGCAACTCACTGATGGGATAGTTATGCAGTACTTGATCTTCTTAGTATTCAGCAGTGACTTGTAATCGTCAAAAAGATGTACAGGACAAACAAGTACATACACCTTTGATTGGACATGAAGTGGCCGCTGTACCAGAGCACATCGCCATCTTACCGGAACATATTTGCTTTGGTAAGCAGAAACGTTAAGAACTGACAGCACATGATGATTGAAATTGATTCTCGAAAGGTGTAGAGAACTATAGAACCTAGAATAATAGAGCACAGGAACAGTAAAGAACAATATCTGCAGTGGGCTGAATGGCCTTTCCTACTGTGATGTCCGTTTAACTAATCCCATCTGCAGGCACATGATGTGTATCCCTCCATTCCTGTCAAAATGGCCCTTGAATTTTGCTATTATATCCACTTTCCACCATCTTACCTGGGAATGTGTACCATGAACCCACTTCCCTCCGTGTCAAGACTTTGCCTCACACGTCACCTTTAAATGCTTCCATTCTCACTTTAAACTAGTGTTTGACATTTTTACCCTGGGAAGATGGCTCTGATTATCTGCGAAGCCTCACAGAATTTCATACACTACCATCATGTCATCCCTCGGACTCCGATGCTCCAGGGAATACAATCCAAGTTTGTCCAACCTTCCTTTGTAGTTAAACCTCCAGTCCAGGCGGCATCCTGGCTAATTTCTTCTATGTGCTCTGTAAAGCTTTCACATACTTCAGTCGTATGGCAACCAGAACTGCTCACAGTACTC
Source organism: Hemitrygon akajei (assembly GCF_048418815.1). Lineage (NCBI taxonomy): Eukaryota > Metazoa > Chordata > Chondrichthyes > Myliobatiformes > Dasyatidae > Hemitrygon > Hemitrygon akajei. Next base: position 127,680,292 of record NC_133126.1, on the reverse strand, counting down.
CAAACATTGCTTAACTAAAGTTTGATACAGCTACAACATGACTTCCTGATTTTTATATTCAGTGCCCCACCCAAAGTAGGCAAGCATTCTGTATTTCTTCTTTATCGCCCATCTACTTGTGTTGCCACTTCCAGGAATTTAAGGACTTGCACCTCGAAATTCCTCTGTACATTAACGTTCCCTTACATCACTCCATTTAGTGTATATTTCCCTTTTACATTTGACCTCCCAAAGCGTAACACCTCACATTTGTCTGGATTAAACTCCATCTGCCATTCCTCCACCGGAATTCCTATCTGATCTATATCCTTTGACAATCTTCTTCTCTATTCACAACTTTGCTAATGTATCATCTGCATATTTACCAATCTGACCACTTACATTTTCAGCATTAATGCTTCAGGCCGAGACTCTGCATTATGTAGTCCTGATGTAGGCTATCGGGCCAATACATGGTCCATTCCTCTGTCACCACAGATGCTGCCCGATTCATTGAGTTCCTCAGCAGTTTGCTCCTTGTAACAGATTACTGCAACTCACTTCCCTGCTCTGATCATTGCAGAACACCACTGATCCGGAACAAACCTGTAGTCAGACAGGCACCCCTTCCACAACCTCCCTTTCTCTTCTAACACCAAGCCAATTTTGTATCCATCTTACTAAGTAGCCTAAATCCCATATGACTTAATCATCTGAACCAGCCTACCACGTGGGAGCTTGTCAAATGCTTTAGTAAAGCCCATGTATGTAACATCTGCTGCCCAGCCCTTGTCAATCATATTCAGTACTTCTTCTAAACACTCAGTCAAATTTGCAAGCCAAGATCTGCTCTTCACATAGCATTACTGACTTTTCCTAACAAGTCAACTCTTTTACAAATACACATCAATCTTTTTCCTAGGAATTTTATCCGCAAGTTTTCCTTCCACGGGTTTATGGGTAACAGGCCTCTAATTTCCTGGAGGACTGAGGAGAGCTGGCCAAAGGACTTGAAAGGCTAGTGCTTGGAACTGAAAAACTTAGTTATGAGAGATAATAATGAGATCAGGAAATGAAAGATTAAAAAAAAACAGCCGATGCTGGAAGTTTGAAATAAAAACATAAACTCACAGGAAAGCTGAAAAAATTTAACAATTCTATGCCTAATATACCATGTCACCCATGTGACTTGAACCTCTGGACTGCCTAGCATTTGGGATCTTCTCATGTGTTTTACTAAAGTCCATGCAGATAACATCCACTGCCTGGCTCTTGTTAATCAGAAACAAATATGCTAACATGGCAAGTAGAATCATGTCTTTGTATTATGTTACTAGGAGCAGGGGCTTGGGTCAGACTGCACGAAAAGAGAAAAACTGAGTCAAAATCACAACTGGATGGCTAACTGCAGAAATAGGCACACCTGATAGAGAAAGAAAGAGAGCACGACTTATGGTTGAAGAATTTGATACCAAATCCTGAAGGTTTGAATGTGCCCAGATGCAAGATCAGGTGTCACTTTTCAATTTTGCATTGAGCCAATTTATGACGGTACAAGAGGCCACAGACAAGCAGGTTGTGGGAGTGGGGTGAAGGCTTAAAGGGGCAAACAGTAGAATCCCCTTGCGACTTGTTCTACAAATGGATTGCCCAATCTTTGTTTGGTTACCCTGGTGGCACCACATTGTGAACCATGAATGCAAAATACCAGGTTGAAGGAATGCAAGTGAATTGCTGCTTCACCTAGACAGATTGTTTGGGTCCCTGGATAGTCAAGAGATAAAAGGATATGTGTTGTATAACCTGTGATAAGATTAGAAATGATTTGTTTGGAATAGAGGAGGCTAAGGTGAGATTTTGATGGGGGTATTCAAAATTATGAAGGGTATAAGCAGACACAGTAAAAGTAACTGATTTGGGATCCATTGCCTGAAAAGAATGAGACCAGCAGGAATTTTCATTACCTTTGTCAAGTACTTGAATGAACTCTTGAAGGGTTGTAACCTTCAAGTCTGCAAACTGAGAGCTGAGAACTGTGATTGGCTGGAATTGGTACTTTTCTGATCATCATAAGCACAATGGGCTGAAATATCTTTCTCCATGTTGTTGTGTGTTTAATATTTCAATAATATTTGAGTAATCTGTATACATATTGCTTGATTAAGCATTCATGTTTCTTTAAATGATTCTTTACTGATTATATGTAAAGAAGTCTCTCAAAGTCCAACACTACACTCCCATTGTGAGGGGTGGAAACGGGTAGGGCCGGCCAACTGGGCTCTGGTGAAGCTGTTTGGGCTGATCCCCTGTACAGTGGATGCAATGGATTGCAGAAGCTTTGATGAACTTGATGCACCATCAATAACTCTCGGAGACGGGAGGTGAATGATAGGCTTTTATTAGCAGCAAAACAGGGCATGGCATCTCGGAGACTGAGGGAGGAGCAGTGCCTCCAATCGCCTTTATACAGGGGTCTGTGGGAGGAACCACAGGAGCAGTCAGCAGAGGGGCGTGTCCAGACAGGTATACACATACTTTACCACATTCACCCCCCCTTTTGTTTTAAAAAAGAGTCCCCATGGGGCGAAGTTTCTTACAAGTATATTTACAGGTCAAGTCTATCAGGCGGTCGAGTCTGTCGCTGCGATCTACGTAGCACCGGTGGTGATTGCACCGGTGACAGTGGTTGCGCTGGCTCCGGCCTGACTTGAGGTGCCAGCCCGTTAGGCGACAGTAATCCCTCATGCATGTGCCTGGCGCCCGGTATGGGAGTGTCGTGAGGAGTCTGTGTAGGGCTTAGAGTGCGCGGTGTCTTGTGGGTATATACATCGGTGGGTGTGGGGTTCATAGTCACCATGGAGTGTTCGGGGTAGGGGTCTGGTGCTTCTGTGGGCGCCAGGTTGCGGTTGGAGACCGTGTCCTCCCGCCCATCAGGAAAGACCACGTAGGCATACTGGGGGTTCACAAGAAGTAGGTGAACCCTCTCGACCATCGGGGAGTATTTATTGCTCCTTGCATGTTTCCGGAGCAGCACTGGCCCTGGGGATGTCAGCCAAGCTGGTAGGGTGGTCCCAGTGGCAGACTTCCTGGGAAAAGAAAAGAGTCGTTCTTGAGGGGTGGCATTGGTGGACGTGCATAACAGGGAGCAGATGGAGTGGAGTGCCTCGGGGAGGACCTCCTGCCAGCAAGAGACCGGCAATCCCTTTGACCTAAGGGCTAAGAGTGTGGCCTTCCACACAGTGGCATTCTCCCTCTCCACCTGTCCATTCCCCCGGGGATTATAGCTCGTGGTCCTACTAGTAGCAATGCCCCTAGCCAGCAGGTACTGGCGCAGCTCGTCACTCATAAACGAGGACCCTCTATCACTGTGGATATAGCAGGGATATCCAAACAGAGTGAAGAACTGGTGCAGGGCTTTTATGACGGACGTGGCAGTGGTATCAGGGCAGGGGATGGCAAAGGGCAACAGCGAGTACTCGTCGATTATGTTGAGAAAGTACACATTGCGGTCGATGGAGGGAAGGGGGCCCTTAAAGTCGACACTCAGTCGCTCAAAGGGGCGGGTGGCCTTGATAAGTTGTGTCTTTTCAGGACGGTAGAAGTGCGGTTTGCACTCAGTGCAGATTTGGCAGTCCCTGGTCATCGTCCTGATGTCCTCAAGGGAGTACAGCAGGTTCCGGGCTTTCACGAAATGGTAAAGTCGGGTGACCCCCGGGTGGCAAAGATCTGCATGGAGGGTGTATAGCCGGTCGAGCTGCGCGCTGGCACACACTCCCCGGGATAAGGCATCAAGGGGCTCATTGAGCCTTCCAGGCCGGTACAGGATATCATAGTTGTAGGTGGAGAGTTCTATTCTCCACCTCAAAATTTTATCATTTTTGATTTTGCCCCACTGTTGGTTGCTAAACATGAACGCAACTGAGCGCTGGTCGGTCAGCAAGGTGAACATTTTGCCAGCGAGATAGTGCCTCCAGTGCCTAATAGCTTCCACTATGGCCTGGGTTTCTTTCTCCACCGCGGAGTGCCGAATTTCAGGGCCTTGAAGGGTACGAGAAAAGAATGCCACTGGTCTTCCCGCCTGGTTGAGGGTAGCAGCCAGTGCGAAGTCGGAGGCGTCACTCTCTACTTGGAAGGGAATGGTCTCGTCCACCGCATGCATTGCTGCTTTGGCAATGTCCTCTCTAATGCGGCTGAAGGCCGCGCGGGCCTCGGCCTGAGAGGGGAAATGTGGTGGACTTGACCAGGGGGCGGGCCTTGTCTGCGTAGTGAGGGACCCATTGGGTGTAATGGGAAAAGAAGCTCAGGCACCGTTTGAGGGCTCTGAGAGTGGTGGGAAGAGGGAGTTCCAACAGGGGGCGCATACGGTCAGGGTCAGGGCCAATAACCCCATTCTCCACGACATAGCCAAGAACAGCGAGTCGGGTGGTTCCGAACACACACTTGTCCCTGTTATAAGTAAGGTTAAGAGCTTTGGCCACTTGGAAAAATCGTTGGAGGTTAGTGTTGTGATCCTGCCAGTCATGACCGCAGATGGTGATGTTATCCAGATATGGGAATGTGGCCTTCAGTTGGCACTGGTCCACCATCCGGTCCATTTCCCTCTGGAAGACAGAGACACCATTCATGACACCGAAGGGGACACTCAGGAAGTGATAGAGCCTGCCGCCTGCCTTGAAGGCAGTGTAGGGGCGGTCCTCCGGGCAGATGGGGAGCTGATGCTAAGCGGATTTCAGGTCTATGGTCGAGTACACCTTGTACTGAGCTATCTGATTGACCATATCCGCGATATGGGGTAGGGGGTACGCGTCAAGCTGCGTGAACCTATTGATGGTCTGGCTATAGTCCACGACCATCCTATTTTTCTGCCTGGTCTGAACAACGACCACCTGGGCCGTCCAAGGACTTGTGCTTGGCTCAATGTTCCCCTCCCCGAGCAGCCGCTGCACCTCCGACTGAATGAAGGCCCTGTCCCCCGCGCTGTACCTCCTGCTTTTAGTTGCCACAGGTTTACAGTCAGGGGTCAGGTTGGTGAACAGCGGTGGGGGAGGGATCTTTAGGGTGGGAGAGGCTGCAAGTGGTGTCAGTAGCGCGGCTGTTGGCATGGTGTTGGGTGGCATGCACGGGTCGGTGTGTGTGTGTGGTCAGTAGTGGAGTATATGACAAAGTCCCACAAAACTGAGGATTTCTGACAGTGATTGGTAGGAGGGGCCCATCATACTCCATTGTCACACATTTCAGGTGGCTCTGGAAGTCGAGCCCCAATAGCACGGGGCACACAATTGAGGCATGACCAGTAACGCAAAGTCCCAATATTCTGTGCCCTGCACCACCAATGTCACTACACAACTCACCCGGATGTCTGTGGAATGCGATCCAGAAGCCATGGTGACCTTCTGGCTTACCGGCTGTGTCACGAGTCCGCAGCGTTGCACTGTGTCCGGGTCAATAAAACTCTCAGTGCTGCCCGTGTCAAACAGGCAGCTAGTCCTGTGTCCCTCCACCAGGATGTCCATCATTGACCTTGCGAGCTGGTGTGGAGCGCTTTGATCAAGGGTTACGGAGGCCAGAGTTGAATCGCCGTCTTGGTGCCTGATAAGCACCCATCATGGGTCAGAGGCGGGGTGAGGTGGCGCCGACAAAGATGGCCGCCCCCATGTCTCGCACGAGGCGGGCAGGCAAGATGGCGGTGACCAAGATGGCGACCCCCATGCCTCGCACACGGCGCTGCTCGACCCCGCTTGTGGTTTGGACTTACAGGCCTTGGCGAAATGGTCCTTCTTTTCGCAGCTGGAGCAGGTAGCTTCTCAGGCCGGGCAGCGTTTTCGGGGGAGCTTTTCAAGTCCGCAGAAGTAACACTGCACGGACTTGCGACTGGCAGCAGCCAAGGTTGATTCACCGGCGGGTTACAGGGACTTCATGGCCTTGCGACTGGCAGCAGCCGAGGTCGATTCGCTGGTGGGTTGCAGGGTCTGCAGCGTCCATGAGACCGGCAGGAGATTGCACGCCTGGAGAGCGTCAGCGTTGTGCAGAGCAGCCTCCAGCGTGTCGGCCAGCTCGATCGCAGACTGTAAGGTAAGATCGGCGTTTTCCAGCAGCCACTGGTGCACGTACACTGACCTGATCCCCGTAACGAAGGCGTCTCTTACTAGCAGCTCCGCATGCTGTTCCGCCGTCAGTCCCCTGCAGTCGCAGGCCCGCACGAGTGTCTGTAGGGCCTGGATAAACTCAGCGCTCGACTCTCCGGCCCACTGCCGCCGTGTCGCTAAGCAATGTCTTACGTAGACGGTACTCACCGGCCGCCGGTATTGCCTTTTGAGGGCATCCATCGCACCCCCGGTAGTCCGTTTGATCTCTGATCATGGAGTAGACCCTTGCACTGACTCTGGAGAGGAGAACCCTGCGCTTTGTGGCAGGGTCGGTCACATGAATCTCCTCCAGGTACGATTCGAAGCATGCTAGCCAGAGTTCGAAAGCGTCGCCGGCTTCCTGGGATTGAGGGTCGAAATCCAATCTGTCGGGTCGTAAAATGCTCTCCATGTTTTAAAATTGCTGCTAATAAAATTGATGCACCATCAATAACTCTCGGAGACGGGAGGCGAACGATAGGCTTTTATTAGCAGCAAAACGGAGCACAACATCTCGGAGACTGAGGGGGAGCAGTGCCTCCAATTGCCTTTATACAGGGGTCTGTGGGAGGAGCCACAGGAGCAGTCAGCAGAGGGGTGTGTCCAGACAGGTATACATAGTTTACCACAGAACTCCAACCACACCATCCCCTGCCGAGAACGATGGAGATGGGAGGTCATCGATGGTCAATGCTCCACTTAGGAGCTATGTATAAATACATGAACTCCGTAAGTCATCACACTACCCCATGATACGTGCACATCTAGCTTGAAGTTAGACTCACATTTCAGACTCCCATGTCTTCCTTTGAAGCTACAAACCATTAAATATCTCTGACCGATCTCTTTGTAACCGGATATTCAGAGACAATCAATGGGAGCTCAATGAAAATGTTGATATTTCTGTGACTTTCTAGAGAAAATAAGCAGACCAACAGTAAGAACAAATGAAATTAAATACTTACTTCCACATGAAGCAAGTTTTATGGAATGTGGAAATGTAATATTCAAAAAATATTGTACTGCAACGCAGAGTGCCTATTTTTTAATATTCTCCCGCTGAGCTATCAGATCTGCATTAGGCACCTTACACAACCATCAGTTCAGGTTAAGGAACAGTTATCGACCTTACTTACCAATCAATGCAGTTAAACATGGCCTTATCTAACTAGTGGCAGCACTTGTTATAAAATATGCAATGAATATTTCATGAAGACATCTGCTTCCTCCCCCATATGAATTCTTTTATTTGCTCCCTAATAGGACCTTTGTCATGAATATGAAAGAGTTTAACTTTAGTTATATTTTCAGTCTGCTTAATGGAAAAGGAGACAATTCAAATTGGAAGATTAATGGATAACTTAAGGCTATTTCAACTTTGGCAAATACAGAGAAGAACTTAGTTCACCTGGTCGAACTATGACAATCCTCCTTGTGTTCTGCAGCAGAATAGGCTTCCAGATGTAAAATTATCATTTTGGCAAGTTTCTCCCTCATCAGATTTCACATGTAATGAGAGAATCATTTGTAAGAGGACTACCTGGAGAGAGGTTGCATAAAACTTGACTAAGCATTTTATTGTACTTGCAATATAGTTTATAAGAGTTGTGAGCTACTGATTTTAAGTAATTACTTCCAGCTTGCTGTCCAGTATCAGGCACTGGAAGTATACTGGTACTGACTGCAGTTACAGTTACCAGCGACTGGTATCTTGCCTCTTCTGGTCTGTGAAAGAGGGAGAGCATGAAATCTTTTATATAATGATCTCTTTGTTTGTTTAAATCATTTTGCTAGCAATGAGCAACTCTTTTATATATGTATATATAGGTTGGGCTAGGCCTTAACTGACCCTTCCAAGATGTGCACTAGATATGAATGTCCACTACAAATGAATTTAAACTGCGCACAAAAGGTTGTCACCCTCCGCCTCACTGGCGAATTTGCGAGTGGGAAGAAGTGGAGTGATATTTGGGAACTTGACATTTTAAAGTGTCATTTTGCAAGCAAATCACATATGGACAGTGTGCAAACGCCATTAAGTTCTTATTGACAGTGTGTGCTAACTGTTAAAATGAATTATCTCTCTATATAAAATTCAGTGTGCACATGTTATCACTGGGCAAAAAATTGCATAGCACAAGATTTTGGTCATTATAAATTAGAGAGAATATTGTTTGGGAAATAACATTGTTTGGATTCACCAGAGTGATTTGACTGAAATTAAAATAAATGGTTTAATTAAGGGATTAAATGAATGATTAGATTCCATTGAAGTAATAAAGTCAAAATCAGTAAGATATAGTAACTTAAACCTTTCATTTGAGCTAATCTTCAACTGTCTACAGTCCCTTTAATCTTAACATGGTGCCAGGAATATCTGCACAATGATTAATGATAGAAGGAAAGATAATTAAATTAAATAACTTTATTAAAACATTTATACTTCTGAAAGAAACTGTGAGATATGACAAAATGCCTGAATCATAACAAGATGAGAGCACCATCGCACAATATAAAATGTAACGGTGGTTACAATCACTTGAAAAAATTGCATGTAGCAGTAGGGCAAGTCTTTATCTGATAGGTGATGGTTTGTTCACTGTTGTACACAACAGGAGGTGCCAGTAATTAAATATTGCTATCAACTGACTGCAGAGCTGTTTTCTGGGTGTCTGTGCTAATGGCAACATCAGATAATGAGGCAGAAGTCAGAAGAACACAGCTTAAATGCTGACACTGGAGAATGAGGTCATTTCACTCCGGCAGTAGTGACCCACATATTCTGACAATGTGCAGAGCAGTGAACCTGTAGGAATGAGGTAAGGTGCATTTGAAACTAGAATGACAGAGAGAAAAATGAACCATTGCTGGAGTGGACTTGGGGCTGGATCGAAGCAGTGGGGCCGAGAGCGAATAACAAACTGATGTTTGGCTTTGCTGGAGTGGACATGGGACCAGATCGAAGAAGCGGAATTGAGAGTGAAAATCAGACCGATGTTTAGCTGATTTAAGCTCTGAGCCAGATTTAAAAGTTCAAGGCATCAAGGATAAGGGTGAAGTACATACCAGTGTTCATCTCACTACCTCATGAAATTTTCTCGCCTCAGTGCTGAGCTATCTTGCAGCTGAGGCCTGGAGCCATTGACACTCACCCCAGCGCTAAACTGGCTCCTTGTCTGTAGCCTGCAACCACTGGGCTCTTGGACCGGCTTCTCTCACCTCTATGCCTAACTGGCTCAGTGGCTGTGGCCTGAAACCATCTGGTTCCTGGGCTGGCTGCAGTGCTGATCGATCTCCGTGGCTGTGGCCTAACTTTCAGCAGCTCATGTTCTATGTATTATTTGTACTTTTTTTTAATTGTTTGCATGATTTGTTCTTTATTTCACACATTGGGTATTTGACTGTCTTTGTTGTGTGAGATTTCTTAATGGGTTCTTTTGTGTTCCTTGGTTTTGTGACTGCTTGCAAGAATACAAATCCCAAGGTTTTATATAGTATACAGTACATACTTTGATAATAAATATGCCTTTTAAACTCTGATGTTCAGAACTATTTTTATATGTAAGATATTATATCCTATTTTGAATAATGATTAACATCCCAAAAATGACTCTCCTGAAATTAACACATAACATTTTGAAAGGTACAGTAATCCTCTGATAATCCTCTGACAAATCCCAGTTTGGCATCTGACTCACTAGGTGATATTTGCTGCTCTGCGTTCCCATTCACATGGGCCCTAGTTCCATGTCTATCTGCGTCACTACTTTCAGGGAACTATGTGCTTCTACCTGAGTCTCTCTGTTTTTAGTATAACTTCCAAAAATGCATTGCTTCGCAGTTGTTTGAGCTAAGTTGAATCTGCCAATGCTTCACCCAAGTTCCCAGCTGAGCTACCATAGATCAAGCTGTAACATTAGACAATCTTCACCTCCGTCCAACACTTGATCCCAGCTACTAATACCTGACATATACTTCCTTATTTTTCCCACTCAGAGCCACAAAACCCAGGGTTCCCTCTGACACCACCAAATTTGGTGTCACCCACAGACTTACTAACCATGCCAACTCCATCCTCATCCATATTTTTAACTCAAACCTTCTAACTCCAACTCTCTAGCACCGTAACATCCTCATCAAACTTCTTTTGTACTTTTTCCATATTAATAGCATCTTTCCTATAGCAGTGTGACCAGAACTGAATGAAACACTGCACCATCATTCCCACAGTCCTGTTCAATAAGCTACAGGACTTGGGTCTCTGAACCACCATCTGCAATTGGATCTTTGATTTCCTAACTGGAAGACCACAATCTGTGCAGATTGCTGATAATACCACTGCCTCATTGATGATCAACACTGGTGCACTTCAGGGGTGTGTGCTTAGCCCACTGCTCTACTCCTTCTACACCCACGACTGTGTGGCTAGACATAGCTCAAATACCATCTATAAATTTGCTGATGATGCAGCCATTGTTGGCAGAATCTCAGATGGAGTACAGGAGTGAGATATACCAGCTGGTAGAGTGCTGTCACAGCAACAACCTTGTGCTCAATGTCAGTAAGACGAAAGAACTGATTGTGGACTTCAGGAAGGATAAGTCAATAGAACACAAACCAATCCTTAAAGAGGGATCATAAGTGGAAAGATAAGCAATTTCAAGTTCCTGGGCATCAAGATCTCAGAGGATCTAACCTGGTTCCAGCATATTGATGTAGCTATAAAAAAGGCAAGACAGTGGCTATATTTCAGTAGCAGAATGAGGAGATTTGGTTTGTCAACTAAAACACTCAAAAACATCTATAAATGTATCATGGACAGTTTTCTGACAGGTGACTGGTATGGCAGTGTGGGGGACAGCTACAACACAGGACTGAAAGAAGCTACAGAAAGTTGTTAAATTAGTCAGCTCCATCTTGGATACTAGCCTTCATAGTATCCAAGAAACCTGCAAGGAGTGGTGCCTCAGAAAGGCGGTGTCCATTATTAAAGACCCCTTCCACCCAGGGTATGCCCTCTTCTTATTGTTAATATCAGGAAGGAGGTACAGAAGCCTAAAGGTACACACTTAGTGACTCAGGAACAGTTTCTTCTCCTCTGTCGTATGATTCCTAAATGAACATTGAACCCGTGAACACTACCTCACATTTGTTAATACATATTATTTCTGCTTTTGCACTATTCTGCTCTAAAAAAAACTGATTTAAATAATTTAATTCATGAAATTGTGTCATGAAACACAGATTTCCATGCTGAATATCCCTAATCAGTTCTTGCCTTTTTAAATGCAAATGATCCTTTCTCTCGGAGTCGTTTCAATAACATACCCTCCACTGATGTTTGCCTCACTGGCTTGCACTTACAGGTTTATCTTTGCAGGCCCACTTAAATAAAGGCAAAACTTTAGCCACACTCCAGTTTTCTGATATGTCATCTGTGACTATCAATCATACAGAGGTTTCTGCCAGCACCCTGCTAATTACTTCCCCTTGCGTCTCACAGTATCCTAGAGTACTGTGTCAGGCCCAAGGAATTTATCCACCTTGTGGTGAACTAGATATACCTGTCTGACTGCTCCTGTGGCTCCTCCCACAGACCCCTGCTGACTGCTCCTGTGGCTCCTCCCACAGACCCTGCTGACTGCTCCTGTGGCTCCTCCCACAGACCCCCGCTGACTGCTCCTGTGGCTCCTCCCACAGACCCCCGCTGACTGCTCCTGTGGCTCCTCCCACAGACCCCTGCTGACTGCTCCTGTGGCTCCTCCCACAGACCCCTGTATAAAGGCGACTGTGGGCTGCTGCTCTCCCTCATTTTCCCCAGGATGTAGTGCTGTTTATTCTTCCAGTCAATAAAAGCCGATATCTCGTTTCCTAAGTCTCAGCGTGAGTTATTGATGGTGCATCACACCTTTACGTGCCTCATGCACCTCCAGAAGTTGTACATGCACACTCAGTGGACATTTTGTTAGATACCTCCTGTGTATAATGAAGTACCATTGAGCATATGTTCATGGCCTTCTACTGCTATAACCCATCCACTTAAAGGTTCCATGTGTTGTCCATTCAGAGATGCTTCCCTGCATACTACAGTTTCAACACGTGATTATTTCAGATACTGTTGCCTTCCTGTCAGCTTGAACCAGTCTGCCCATTCCACTCTGACCTCTCTCATTAACAAGCCATTTTTGCCCACAGAACTGCTGCTCACTGGATTTTTTTTTTAAATTCTTGTACCATTCTCTGCAAACTCTAGAGACTGGTGTACTTGTAAATCCCAGTTTCTAAGATATTCAAACCACCCAATCTGGCACCAATAATTGTTCCATGGTCAAAATCACTTAGATTCATATTTATTTGCCATTCTGATGTTTGGTCCGAACAACAACTGAACCTCTTGACCATGTCTGCATGCTTTCTATGTTGTTGACACATGATTGGCTGATTAAATATTGGCATTAACGAGTAGGTGTACAGCTGAACCTAATAAAGTGGCCACTGAATGTAGAGGAGCACAATGATCCCTGAGAAACATATTCTCTCCCCTGTTAGGCTTTTACTTTTAATAAGCATATAAGAATCTCTTTTACCTAATCCACCAAGGATATGTCATGAATAACTTCTCTCCTTCTAGGGAATACATCTAAATCCCTCATGATTGACAAGCGATTCACTTATCTCAGCTATAGATTCCTGCTATATACCTGTCTATTTTTGCTGACTAATGCCTCAATACACAATATCAGCCAGGGTTCCCTAATACTGCAGGCTTTGCCAGTTAATTTAATAGGGACATATTGAACTGGAACTCTTTCTATCTCACTGCTAATTACTTAGGCTTATTTGACATCTCATTACTTCCTTTAAGTTCTTCACATAGTGTATTGGCTTTAAATCTAGTAAATTAATACCTCAGTACATGTTAATAAGTTTCAATCATATAGTGAATGAGTATTTACTTTGATGACACTTTGTGAATGATGGCTATTACTCAGGAGAATGGCAAAATAGGTAACTCCTCTTCTACCTAGTAAAGTCAATAGATTTTCCTTTTTCACAGAAGCATAGCCATAAATTTTACAGTAAATCAAAATCTGGTGCAGGAGAGAGAAGAAAACGGGGAAGCATTTTCCAGAACAATTAATTAACATTAATATTCTCTGAAAAATGTGAAGGATATTCAAAAGGCAGAGAAGAAGCTTTCTTTGGATCACAGGTGAGCAGCTAAAAACAATGATAGTTATTTTTCTTTATGTGAGACTTGAAGAACACATTGGAAGCTACAGAGTCCGTGAGACATGCCTCAGAGCATAAGAGAGGCTGGAAGCAATGGAAGCTGCTTTGGGATATAATGTTTCAGGTGCAGGTTTGAGATATTTTCTCAAGAGGAAAAGATGGGGAAACCAAAGCCAAGACTCATTGATTGATGAGGGAGATAGAAAATACGATGAAACAAGGGGAAAGTAGGGCTTGTTTGCATATCATGTAAAATTTTCAAGTGAGAATCATGCTAAGTACAAAAAATTGAACAGAAAATGGTGGGAAATATGTCCAGAAAAGAGGGTGTACGGGAAGATGCATTGAATTGGAGTATGAACCCTTTTAATCAGCATGTAAATAGTGGGCAGCTTACAAAAGGCACAGTAGCCCTTTAGAAGCAATGAAAAGGAAATATATTCACAAGTGCCAGGGCAAGGAAGGATTATTGGTATTCATGAAGGAGGATGATGCTGTCAAAGTACTTGTATAAGGGAAAAAATAATAAAGGTTATTAAGGGTTGAGAGTTGATAGGCAGAATGTTCTGGAAAGGCTATCCACAAAGGAGTGCATAGGTTGCCTGGACTATTCCAGGTTGGTGATATCTCTTCCTCAGTGAGGGAGAGGTACAACTCCTCTGGAAAGTGCCAAGTGTCATATCATATTCAAGAGGTGGTATAGGAATATACACAATGACTACAGAACAGTCCGTTTCACACTAGATGTGGACGAGGTTTCATATACAATAATAGGACAAAAATAGTCACTTGGAAAATTTTGAGTTAATGAAGAGGAGATAATTCAGGTCTCTAAATGTCTAACTATCTTCATTACATTTTTGGGCAAATTAACAAAGAAAGCTGATGAAGGAAATGTAGTACTTAATATGGGATTTTAATGAAGCATTTTAAAAATTACCACATAACCAGATGGTTGATAAAACTGAGGCTTGTCGAATAAGGGGAGGGATCAGTATCATTTTGCTGTAAATAAAATGGCCTAACAAGAGAAAAACGTGAGTCGTGTTAACTAGTTGTTTTTGAGTTAGGAAGATTGCTCAAGGCTCAGACCACTGTTTTTTTTTTGTTTTCTGTGTTTAACAACGTGTGTATGGAAAACAGGATAAGATTTGTTGATGAAATCAAGCTTGAAAAGGTTGGAAATAAACTCACTTGACTGCAGCAGAGTACAGATAGGCAGGCAGACTGGCAGCAGATGGAATTTAATGCAGATAAGTGTGAGGTAATGTACTTTGGCAGAAAAGACGGAAAGAACTAATGCAGAGTTAATTTCATCGTGTGCAAGAGCACAAGAATCCAAATATTCAAATACGTAGATCTTTAAAGAAGGTAGGACACATTGTGGGATGAGTTAACACAACACATAGAATCTGGGATGTCATAAGCAAACGTCTGAGTACAAGGTCAGAAATGTTATTTTAAACCAATGGATAGCTTTGGTGAGGAACTGAATTCATTTCTGATCATCGCATTGCAGAACCTGAGAATGTTACAAAAAGAAGCAGATCCCTCGAGCCTGCTCCACTACTTAATAAGAACATGGCTGTTCAGTCTTTTCTACATTTTTCTGCCTAATTCCCATCACTGTTTATTCCCCTTAACAGCCAAAAATCAGTCCTTTGCAGCCCCAGGTATATTTAGTGCTTCAGGAAGCAAGTCCAGGACCTTGACAGAGTTCAAAGGTTCATCTATTTGGTTCCAGGGAAGAGGTAGGGTTGAGAGGCTGCAGTTGTTCTTGGAACAAAAGAGCTTCAGGCAAGATTTAATAGAGGTATTCATTGTGATGTCTTTAGACAAGGAAAGCCCTTTCCCATCAGTTGATTGTCCAAGGACTAGTTAATAAAGTGTTGACAAGAGATAATGACGGTCTGTAAGAAATCTCTTCATTTAGTGAATGGTAAAGTATGGAAGCTGCTGCCTGCAGAAATGATGGAGGAAAACTAATTTACTACTTCGAAAGGAATTTGAATCAACATATAAGGGGAATAAGGCTTGAGGGGGAAATAAGACAGTCAGGTTTGCTCTAGAGAGAGCTGGCATGATTGAGGGATTGAATGTCCTCCTTCAGTGCCTTACTGATTGAGCGACTGATGCCAATTTCCCTCATGGTTGTGGTTTGCCCATAGATATGACAAGCATTTGGTCAGTGAATAGCTCATATTTAACAATAAACCTGTTGTTGAGGAAACTCACAAAGAGAGCGGAGAGCACACTGATTTTATTTTTATTTTATTTGGAGATACAGTGCGGAGTAGGCCCTCCCAGCAGCCCCGACTTAACTCTAGCCTAATCACGGGACAAATGACCAACTAACCTACCCAGTACATCTTTGGACTGCGGGAGGAAACCGGAGAACACCAGAGACAACCCATGCATACCACGGGGAGGACGTAGAGAGACTCCTTACAGAGTACACCAGGACTGAACTCCGAATTCTGACACTCTGAGCTGTAATAGTGTCGCAATAACCACTACGCTACTGTGGCGCCTGATGCAGAAAGGTTTTCTGTCATGCTGACTCTTGTGTAGGAGGAGCAGATTTCAGGAACATGGGGTTAATGCAAGAAAGTGGTTTTGAGGTAAAAGGTCAACCACGATCTTATTAAATAATGGAGCACTTACAAATGACCAAATGACCTTCTCCAGCTACCTTCCTTACCATCCGTTCTTAAATTATTCAGAGAACGTGTAAGCTGTAAAATCATATATAATACATCGCCACCAATATAACTCTGCATTTCATCATGTTCGTGCGCTTTGTGTATTTCATTTTAATCATCAGTTTTGTGTCGTGTTCATCTCTCAGAAGAAAAAAAAATAGATAAAATATATCTACTGAATATGCAATAAAATCCATCCTGGCTATTTAAAACTAAAGTATTGAGCAAGATCCCTTCAGATCCTTTTGACGAAACAGAAGGAAGAGTAATAACATTTTAACCAGTTTAGTAAATTCAGGGGAGAATCACATCACTGTCCATTAGCACTGATAACTTAACAAATGTAATATCTCATTGTACCAATCACTAAGGTACTAGTATCCAGTCTGGTTCCTTGGGCAGAAACCCCTGCTTTGTTAAAAACAGAAGACTGGATATATATTTTTGTAAGAGGAGTGTTGCAGTACCAAAGGTTTCATCTTGAACATTCATAGCAGCTCTAAACATTCCAGTTTTAATGATTTGATAGAATTACTGTGCTAGTAAATTTTGTAAAATTTAGGTGACAGTACTTTGCCCAGCAAAAAGATTCACAAAAGGCACATAATGAATGCATCTTAGAGGTGTGTTACAATTCACGTCACTATTAACCAAGACATCTGTCTTTTTGTGAAAGACAGCTTGTTAGTAGTGTTCAAAAGGACATGTTTACTGAAAGTGTGAACTTTAAAGATTAAAGTTTTATTTGTCGCTTGCACATTGAATGATACAGTGAAATGCATTTTTTTGCATCACATCAAATCAGCTGGGATAGCTGGCCTGTAAGTGTCACCACACTTCCGGCACCAACATAACATGCCCACAATTCACTAACCCTAACCCCATGTCTTTGGAATGTGGGAAGAAATCCTCACAGTGACAAGGAGAATGTACAGTCTCCTTAAAGACGGCAGCAGCAATTGAATCCTGATCCTGTACTGTAATGTGTTAGGTAACTGCTACGCTACTGTACTGCCCCAATTAGAATTGTATGATTGTTCAGTAGTGTGTTAGAACTGAGAAATGCCAGGGTATGTCAGCCTAAAGACCTAGCAAAGTAGTTTGTACACTTCATCCTGGCAGCAGATAGAATAACTGACTGCTCAGATACAGCTCATTTGGCAGCATTTCAGAGTGGTGCAACAAATGAGCTTGAGGTTTACAAAGAACAAATGGGACTAGCAATGCTTCCTGGGAAACAATATGCATGTCTCAATTATCAATGTCTGGAATAACATTTCAGATTTAAGATTATAATTCATTTATTTAGCACATGCGCATCAAAATATACAATCAAATGAGTCACTTGCATTAACAGCCAACACAACCTAAAGATGTGCTAGGGGCAGTCCACAAGTGTCACCACACATTCACATTTGCCACCAATATAGTGTGCCCACTATGTTCAGAAGAACTACACTAACAACTGCAACCCCTCACTGGCCTATGCAGACTTGGCCTATAGTCGGCTTTGCCAACAGCCACAGGACTCGGCGAGGAGAAGGCCACCTTTTGTCAACAATGTACATCTGAGGTCGATATGATTTAGGGTTCAGCCAAACAGGAACGTCGTAATGTTCTGACTAATGAAACCCTGATTTGAGCTAATGCTGTGTAAATATTGCTCATACAGAATTGTTAGTCAGCAAGAAATAACAGATTGCACACCGGATAAAATTTTAAAGGCAGTGCATTTACAAATTTCAACTTTATGGGATAGTTAGTGGGAAAGAGAAAAAATAAATAAAAAGGGATCATTACAGTTAACCCATTCCAAATAGACATAAAGTTGAACTCATCGTGAAGAGTTTACTCACACGCTGGATCCATGACCTGCATGAAAGCACACCCCACATTCCGAACTTCACTCGAAATCCATCTCAAACCAACGAGCTCTCTCACTCAAACCTTCTCCCGATTCCTCCATCCTGATTGGCTAATACATTCTGATGTAGAACATCATAGTTCCTTATCCTTTAGCCGAAACCAAAACATCCTAAAAGCAGAACACACTGCTTTTACAGAACTACCAAAATGAAATACCTACAGCATAGCAGTAAATATCTTAACCAAGCCATTACACAACATTAGCAATAAAAGCACAACCACAGCAACAAAACAAAATAACAATAGCAAAAACAACTAAGAATAGGATAACGTGATAAATGAATCTGTGGCTGAAGAACTGGTGCAGCGGAAAGATTTATGAATCATTGGGATCTCTTCTGAAGAAATTAAGAACTGTACAAAAAGGATGGGTTACACATGAACCCGAGGGGGACCTATATCCTTATAGACCTACTAGCAGTATGCCTGATGTTGTAGAGTGTGGGTGCAGTTACTGTTACAAGAGAGAAGGTGCTCAAAAAGCTGAAAGATCTAAAGGTACATAAGTCACCCAGACCAGATGAACTGCACCCTTGGGTTCTGAAAGAGGTATCATTAGAGATTGTGGTGGCAATAGAAATGATCTTTCAAAAATTATTGGACTCTGGCATAGTTTCAGAAGACTGGAAAACTGCAAATGTCACTCCACTCTTTCAGAAAGCAAGAAGACAGCAGAAGATAAATTATAGACCTGTTTACCATGACCTCAGTGATTGGGAAGATATTAGAGTCAATTATTAAGGATGAGGTGATGGAGTACTTGGTGACACAGGACAAGGTAGTACCAAGTCAGCATGATTTCCTTCAGGGAAAATCCTGTCTGACAAACCTGTTGGAATTCTTTGAGGAGATTACAAGTAGGATAGATAAAGAGGATGCCGTGGGTGTTGTATATTTGGACTTTCAGAAGGCCTTTGACAAGGTGCCACACATGAAGCTGCTTACCAAGTTAAGAGTTCATGGTATTACAGAAAAGTTACTAACATAGCTAGAGCATTGGCTGATTAGTAGGAGGCAGCGAGTGGGAATAAAAGGATCCTTTTCTGGTTGGCTGCCGGTGACTAGTGGTGTTCCTCAGGGGTCGGTGTTGGGACCACTTCTTTTTGTGCTGTATATAAATGATTTAGATGATGGAATAGATGGCTTTGTTGACAAATATGCAGATGATACAAAGATTGGTGGAGGGACAGGTAATGTTGAGGAAACAGGTAGGATGCAGAAGGACTTAGACAGATTAGGAGAATGGGTAAGAAAGTGGCAAATGAAATACAAGTTTGAAAAATGCATGGTCACGCACTTTAGTAGTAGAAATAAATGTGCGGACTATTTTCTAACCATGGAGAAAATCCAGGAATCTGAGATGCAGAGGGACTTGGGAGTCCTTGTGCAGAACACACTGAAGGTTACTTCGAGACAGTAGTGATGAAGGCAAATGCCATGTTAGCATTCATTTCAAAAGGTCTAGAATACAAGAGCAAGGGTGTGATGCTGAGGCTTTATAAGGCACTGGTAAGGCCTCACCTTGAGTATTGTGAACAGTTTTAGGCCCCTCATCTTAGAAAAGATGTGCTGATGTTGGACAAGGTACAGAGGAGGTTCACAAGGATGATTCCAGGAATGAAAGGGTTATCATACAATGAACGTTTGATGGCTCTGGGTCTGTACTCGCTGGAATTCAGAAGGATAAGTGAGGATCTCATTGAAACCTTTCAAATGTTGAAAAGCCTAGACAGAGTAGATGTGGAAAGGATGTCTCCTATGGTGGGAGAGTTTAGGACAAGAGGGCACAGCCTCAGGACAGAAGGGCACCCTTTCAAAACAGAGATGCGGAGACATTTCTCCAACCAGAAGATGGTGAATTTGTGGAATTTGTTGCCACATGCAGCTGTGGAGGCCAGGTCATTGGCAGAGATTGATAGGTTCTTGATTGGACATGGCATCAAAGGTTACGGGGAAAAGGCCGGCAACTGGGGTTGAGGAGGAGAAGAAAAGAGAATCAGCCATGGTTGAATAGTGGAGCAGCCTCAATGGGCCAGATGGCCTAACTCTGCTCTTATGTCTTCTGGTCTTACATTCTTGCGGACAGGTTTACTAGAACTGTTGGGGAGGGTTTAAACTAACCTGGCAGAGGAATGAGAACCAGAATGAAAGGGTTTAGGATGGAGCAAATCCAAGATTTCTATTGAGTCACAGATTATTGTTTGTAGCAGTTATGTATCGAAACATAAAGCTTGTTTTCAAAGCAGTCTCTGCCAGAAGCAATGCAACTTGTCACAGAAAGTATCTCCTGATGAAGTTGTATTATGTTAATTATTAAAATGTAATTTAATTTGTGGTGAATATTTAAAAATCAATAACAATAATGTTGGTTGAATTAAAAGTCTAGACAGTATTAAATGTCCTGGAGTAGGACTGTAAGAATAATTTCCAGCAAAGCTGCTGTTAAGCTCATATAAGGGCAATCTTTGTCCCTGTATTTTAAATAAGGAAATTGCTCTTACCTTGTAGTCTTCTGCCAATCTGAACAGAAACTCAAAAGTCAACGAATTCTGGCATTTACTGTTTGTCTGTAAACCAGTGACTAAAAAATCAGCTCATTTACAGTTTAAAAAATAATATGTTTCACATAGGTAGCTTGGAAAGTAATTTATTTCTTAATCTGGTCTTCTAGAAAATAAGATAGTCAAAATCTTTATCGTCTGATGCACTGTATCCCTTAGCGTTTCAAAGTTTGTGTCCCCATCTTGATTATAGGTATTAAAATATTTCCTTAATTTTCTGTGTCACTTCCCCTTCCTTTAAAGCACTCCTTGTAGTTTACTTCATTTGCTTATTCCTCATGATGCCCACCGTCCAGTATTGTTTGATAATGCTTTTAAGAAAGGATTTAGGGCATTTTACTAAATTGAAAATACTAGGCAAATTGGCATGTATGTTCTATGTTGATGTATTATTCTGCCACTTTCTCAATCTTTGCTTAATATTGATACTTTTTCAGGTGGTAATGTTTAGGGCAATTTGCACCACAGAACATAATCTGTCCAACAACCTCAGTCAATCCAGTAACTGATTCAATCCCCAACAACTATTTCCATCCCCTGTTCTATTGTTCCTACTCCTCAACTATTGAGCTTGTTTCTTTCTATTCCCCACCCCCCCCAAGCTATCATCCTTCCTATTGACCTTTCACAAAACTGTGGTAACCAAGTTTATTCCAACTCCTGTACTCTTGATGAACTCTATCTATTTGTGTATTTGGCCAATATCCAAAGTTATATGTTTTTGGCCCGGAAAATTCTGAATGGGCACCAACTTGACAGATTTTTTCATTCACTACCACTGGCCCCATAGACATTCAGAATCCAAATGGCTGGATCTGCTTTCAGTGATGAGGTGATAAACTTCAAATGCCATCATACCTGTCCAGCCTGCTAACTGGGTACTGACTCCCACATCCAGTTAAGTCCAAACGATCTTATACAAGAATTACAATAGCAATAATGGAAAACTATTTTCCCTCAGAGGGTCACACTGGAAAACAACAAAATTAGAGGAGTATACTTCCTTACCTTTTCAAAGCTGCCCTGTCATTCAATATGTGGCCTCAACTCCTCTTCAGTGAAAATTTTCCTGAATTCCCGAATCTTCATTGAAGAATGTATCTAACTATTCTGTAAATCCCTCTTTTGACCTTGCTTCCTGATGCATACCAATTCTTTTCTCAGTCCCACCCTTATTCTGACCTGTCAGTGTGTGGTCTTCTTTACTGGCCTAAATAAACTAAAAGAAAATTTGCATATTCCATCTTTGCAACTTGCAAACTTTTGGAAGAAGCACTTTATTTCCCATCTTCTCGTAAATTTCTTTCTTATTCTTTCCTCAATGTTCTTTCCTCAACTAATTTCTATAAAATGCTTCCTTAAAAGTTCCTACACATGCTCCTTATCACCTGATAAATGCTCTCGATGACTTAAAGCCGAATTGAAGTGAAAACCTGATGTGGGTAGGTAATTTATCTTATTCTCCTTTGGACCTTCAACAACTATGACTTCTCACATCATAACCTTACCTAGCTCATCAATCATCAACAACCACCAATCCATCCAGTAACTGATTCAATCCCCAACAACTATTTCCATCCCCTGTTCTATTGTTCCTACTCCTCAACTATTGAGCTTGTTTCTTTCTATTCCCTCCCCCCCCCCCCAGCTATCATCCTTCCTATTGACCTTGCTTTTCACAGAACTGCGGTAGCCAAGCTTATTCCAACTCCTGTACTCTTGATGAACTCTATCTATTTGTGTCTTTCCATCTATGCTCCTAAACCCTCAGACCCAGTCCCTTCATTGTGCAAAGGGAAGGCTTGTAACACTTGGGTCCATCACATTATTTGGTTCCTTAAGGTTGTTATAGTTGGAGATGGTAATGGGCACAAGCTCCCACTACCTATTAAATGCCCCCAATGGCATGCACCTCAATTAGCCTCTGACAACCAAGTCCAGCTCTTGGCCCTCACGTGTGGCTTAGCAGAACCATTTCTACACACAAAAGAAGGGACAAAGGCGAGGTACTAGAGCCTTAAAACCAGTCGCTTTGGGCAGATGGGGCTCATAAGCTGAGGTTGGCAGCTCACCTAGGGGAAGGAAAACTCTGATCTCAAACCTCCGCTGACTTGCAGCTATACTCACCCATGGGCAAGGCTTTAGGAGTAAACCATGAGGGAAAAGTCTGGAGCAGGAGTCTCTAAGGCAGTCCTACATTGAGTTCAATGCTGACTGGCAACTCTTGTGACACTGCTGGTACCAAATTGTTCCAGATGTGCTTGTAACGTGGGCAACAGCTTGGTCACTATATCATACTGCTGCAGGCTTGCGTAGTTAGACAGCTATGATGCAGCATTGACGGCTGACCCTAACAGAGAGTCCTCACTCATTCATTCAATCATTACATTATTTTATTTCCCATTGTTGAGCCCTCATACAATTTGTTCATTGGCCTATCACATGACTCTGATCAGCTGACTACCATCAAAACAGACCGAACTGTGAGCAAAGATAAGGCAGAACTTGGCCAGTCATCGATACTCAGTAATTTTCTTTGGGTGGGGCTTGTCAGGTTTCCTCCATGTAGTAGTAATAAGTCAAGACGATGAGATCTGTCATAGTAAGATCTATAGTAAGTCAGGACAGATTGTTTTCACTTTCAGATGCTACCTGGTCTGCTAAGTATTTCCTGCAATTCTTGCTTCTTAGACAAAGTTTTGTTTCCAGTAGTTGCATTTACCAGAAGTCAGTTTGCAAAGACGTGTTTCAATATATTCTCTAAATAGCTCATGTAATACTGAGAGGCATATGACTTATTGAGCAACATTACTGAAAAAAGCTAGTTTTACACCCATGACTCTCAAGCTGGATAACATTCTGATATTGAAGATATTGGCAAAGCTGTGTTACTATTCCTTTATAGATACACTTTTGGTAAGTTTTATCATCCTCCATCCTTCAGAATGATGGATCTCAACAACTATTCCCAAAAGGTCAAAAAGGCCTTTATTTCTCTGCATGCTGTTATTTCCTCTCCAGAAAAAGAGTGAACTGAAAAGATTTCTCTACAATATCCTGATCTTACCAATGCAAATACCCATGTCAGGATGCTGTTTATCGACTATAGCTGAGCATTTAACACAGTAATTCCTACAGTCCTGATCAAAAACCTATAGAACCCAAGCCTCCGTACCCTCCTCTGCAACTGGATGCTCAATTTCCTAACCAGAGGACCACAATCTGTGTGGATTGGAAATAACATCTCCACGTTGCTGACAATCAACACTGGTGCACCTCAGAGATGTGTGCTCAGCCCACTGCTCTACTCTCTTTACACCCATGACTGTGTGTCTAGACATAGCTCAAATGCCATCTATAAATTTGCTGATGATGCCACCATTGTTGGCAGAATTTCAGATGGTGACAAAAGGCTGTACAGGGGCAAGATATACCAGTTAGTTGAGCAGTATAGCAGCAACAAGCTTGTACTCATTACCATCATGACCAAAAAGTTGATAGTGGACTTCAGAAAGGGTGAGACAAGGAAACACACATCAATCTTCATAGGGGGATTAGAAATGAAGAAAGTGAGCAACTTGAGGTTCCTGGGTGCCAATGTCTCTGAGGACCTAATCTGGAGACAACATGTTCATGTAGCTATAAAGAAAGCAAGACAGCGGTTATTATTTCATTAAGAGTTTGAGAAGATTTGGTTTGTCAGCTAAAACACTCAAAAGCTTCTACAAATGTACTGTGGAGGCGATACCACTGTCTCGCATGGGGGTGGGGGCTGATGCACAAGATCAAAGTAAGTTTCAGAAACATGTAGATTAGTGGGTACTAGCCTCCGTAGTATCCAAGACATCTTCAAGGAGCGGTACCTTAGGAAAGTGATGTCCATCATTAGGACGTTCACCACCCAGGACATGCCCTCTTCACAATGTTACCATCGCGAAGGAGGTACAGAAGCCTGAAGACATACTCCCAGTGATTCAGGAACAGCTTTTTCCCGTCTGCCATCCAATTTCTAAATGGATATTGAACCCATGAACACTGCCTCACTACTTTTTGCACTAACAACACACACAAAATGATGGTGGAACACAGCAGGCTAGGCAGCATCTATAGGGAGAAGCGCTGTTGATGTTTCGGGGCCGAGACCCTTCGTCAGGACTAACTGAAAGGAAAGATAGTAAGAGATTTGAAAGCGGGAGGGGGAGAGGGAAATGCAAAATGATAGGAGAAGACTGGAGGGGGTGGGGTGAAGCTGAGAGCTGGAAAGGTGATTGGCAAAAGGGATACAGAGCTAGAGAAGGGAAAGGATCATGGGATGGGAGGCCTAGGGAGAAAGAAAGGGGGAGGGGAGCACCAGAGGGAGATGTAGAACAGGCAAACTGATGGGCAGAAAGAGAGAAAAAAAAAGGAGGAGGGGGCATCATGGCGTACGCAGAACTCGTTGAGGTGTGGGCAAAGGGGGACAAAAGTGAGGTCCTTGCTGAGGACAGAGTGTTCTGACTCAGAGAGTTGAAGGTCGGAGGGAATGGTAAAGACCCGGCACGGATGAGAGATGGAATCAGAGAGGGGAGGGAGGCTGGTGGTGTCAGTGGAGAAGGGAGGGTTGGGGTGAGAGAAAGATGGAGCCTCTGAGGGCCCAGGCCTTTTTGCACTACTTATTTCAACTTAACTATTTAGTAGACACACACACACACACACACACACACACACACACACACACACACACACACACACACACACACACACACACACACACACACACACACACACACACATACTTTATTGCAATTCTGTATATTTTCCTGTCTATTTACTTATCATGTATTTCATTATACTGCTGCTGTAAAGTTACAAATTTCACAAAATATGCCAGTGATATTAAACCTGATTCTGATTCTTGATCTTGGTACTTTTATGCAAAACAAAATGGAAGTAAGTATAGATAATGATTATTGAACAAATCAGTTTGCCTTTAATGGTTGGGATATTAAAAAAATCTTTAAAAAGGCTTTATAACCACTGCAAATTATTAGTTTATTGAGGTTTTGTTCTTTCCATTCATTGAAAATCAGGTTGACTCAGGGAAAGACCCAGAAAGGTGGAAGGTGATTTAAATTTCAGCTCTTTATGGATCTGGTTTTATTTTTATTAGTTAATTATCTTAATTTAAATACTGTTTATCTTAGTTTGTATTGGAAAAAGTTCCTCAACTTTCTTCTTCATACAGACCTCCTGTTCTCCAGCGGGAATGAGAAAAAAACTACCTGAATGATATTTAGTATGTCTGTATTCACTTTTATTTGCATTGTTGTTCAATGTACCAGTTATGACAGGTGTTATAAATTTAATAATAAGACAGGTGCATTTGCATCAATAGTAATTTACAGCACCCATACTTAAGTTCACTTATCCATTCACTGATCTTTTTTACTGTCTGCAATTTGTTTCTAGGGACGGAGAATTAGCAATTGCCTTCTGTTTTCAAAGAAGGTAATGGTGAAGCTCTGCAAAAGTTCCAGAAAGTGTACTTTAACAGATGATGGCATAAATCACTTCCTCTTGTTTCTTGTGTCTTATCCAATAGATGTGGTAAGATGAGAGCAAATCCCAGAGGAATTTAGGGTCATTGTTTGAACATAGAACAGTACAGCACGGAGCAGTTCATTCATGCCATGATGCTGTTGTAGGGTAATGTAATGGGTGACAGATGACACATGGTTGTTCATAATAGAAACTGTTCTACATAATTCACAAACACTGTCATTGTGATGTTGTGTTCCCTTTAAGAGATGCTATCTGATGTAATGACGTCAGAATAAAACGATTGCCTTTGGGTTGTTCATAATGGAAGTAAAGGCTTTTGGTAAGCACATAAAACAACACTCGCATGTTTTATTTGCAAAATCCTACATTGGTGACCCCGACACTCTCAGAGAATTATTCAATGACATGCTGAAAAATGAAGTTGCTTAGAAGTAGCTGGAGTTTTGGGAGCAGCAAGCTACCATGTGGTTGGCTCAGGCCAGAAGCCCAGTTTTTGCTGCAAGAAATCAGGGTGGACAATGCCAAATTTTACTCCTTCATAGCATCACTAGATAGTTCCACTGTAGCCAGAGTGGTGAAGCTACTAGAAAATCCACCCGCATGTGATAAATATGTCACTCTGAAAACTCACCTCTCTCCTGGGCAATCACCATCCTTGTTTTATTTATAAAGATTTCTTCATGCAACAAATGCCTTATCATATTTGCATAGTCCTCACTACTACACCCGTGAAGGACTATAGGGAGCTTGCTGAAATGGCTGATAATCTACACTCAGAGAGGCGAATGCATCATTCCTCCTCCTTCCCCTGTCGTAGAAAGCCCTGTCAGCAGAGCCTCCAGCAGACTCACGCACACCACTCTGAACCAGATAACGCCAGGTCTATGTTTTTGCTTTGGCATGAACACCATGAAGTGCTGAGCACCATGCAGCTTCGAGAGTGAGAACACAACAGGACATCAGAGATCCGTGAACACCATGGGTTCTAGCTGCCAGGGTCATCTATTGTTCATTACAAACACCTTTCAGGGTGACGCTTCCTCTGTGACAAAGGCTTTCCAGGGAGTGTGCTGCCAGCATTGGCCATTGGTCATAAGGCAGACAGTGACAGCTCCTCACCTCAGCCCTCCAAAGGCAGCAGGAACTGCACTTATGGGACATGACAGTGGATGACACTACACATAGGACTTTGTCTTGGCTAAAGTCGCTATACCTCTCCTCAGAACAGATTTCCTGTGCGCTAGATCTTAGGAACTGGCGGCTTGTGGACGCGAAGGACTTTGGGTTGTCACTCTTTACTTCCAGTGTGTCTGGCCTCCGTCAGTCATGGTCGACCATGGGTATTGAGGCCAATCCTGGAATGGTAGGCTCTGCCACAGTTGCTGCACATGTAGGGCATCATGGAATTGTTGTCTGCTGTTCGCTGTGCTCTCTGTTTAGCTGTCCGCTCCTCAAACTGACTCAGGATCACTCTTTCTCCTTGCTCTAGGTGTTGCTGAAGAGTACCTCGCCATTTGTTGTGGTCATCAGTTGTAACCTCCCAGCACTCTGTGTTGATCGTTAAGGCCTTCATGTTGCACTTGCAGAGGTTCTTGAAGCGAAGATGGGGTCTATCAACATTTCTCTTGTCTGTTGCTAGTTCTCTGTAGAGGATACCCTTTGGCAATTTACCATCCTTCATATGATGGACGTGGCCCAGCCAGCGCAGTTTGCGTTGTCTTAAAAGCATGAACATTGTGGGAAGTCCAACGTGGGACAGGACCTCAGAGTTTGGGACTTTGTCTCTCCAGGTGATGCCAAGGATGCGGCAAAAACTATTGAGTTTCCTCTCCTGCTTGGAGTAGATGGTCCAAGTCTCGCTACCATACAGGAGGGTGTTGATAACGCATGCATTGTACAAGGTAATCTTGGTCTTTGTAGCGCGTATCACCCACAGTCCAATGACTTGTGCAAGCAGTTTCACTGTTCCTTATAGGCTGCTCTGAGAGCCTCCCTGACAGATGAGTGTTGGCACTATTGTCTCCTGTGGATCTTGCTGGGGCCTAGGACATCTCTAAAAGAAGACTCGCGGTCTTCTACAGCTGAGTTAGAGTACGGGCAGCCACCATGTGTGCCAAATGAATTTATTGCTGATGCCACTACAACCTGGTTGGCATCTCAGTAGCATCGTGCCTCCACAGTAAACTCAATTCTTTTACAACTACTCTTACCTCACATCATGCCATACAGCACCCTTGGGTTCTGTTGATCTACGTTCTACCTCATTCATTTTTGTCCACCACGATTCACATCATCACCCCCTTAAGACTCCTTACAATGGCCTGTTCCGTGCTTTAGAATGGGGTAAAAGACTTTTATTGTAGATAGGAAGGGTAAAACTGAATGCATTCCGTAGATTGCCTTAAACTGGCCAACCAAAACCTGGATGGTTCCACTGCCGTACCCCATGCATAACAATATGACCATGTGTGTGTCAGGAAGTCAGAGGCTCCTGCTGTTACTCCAAACAAGGTACAAAGGGGTGGGGTGGGAGGGGGTCCTCTGTAGGGTGATGTAATGGGTGTCAGGTGACACATATTGTTCAGAATAAAAACTGTTCTACATAATTCACAAATATCATCATTGAGTTGTTGTGTTCACTTTTAGAGATGGTGTCTGATGTAACAACATCAGAGTAAGGCGACTGCTTTTGTTTGGTTCATAATGGAGTAAAGGGCTGCAGCTTTTCTTGAGCATGTAAAATGATTCTTGCATGTTTTATTTGCAAAATCCTGCAGTGTGCCAAATTAATGAAGCTAATGATGCCTCATTAAACTAAAACCTTCCACCCACACATAGTCCATAAACTCCAATCTCTACATATTCACATGCCTATCTAAGAGTCTGTTGAAATGCTTTTGTTTTTGTCTCTATTACTACCCCCTGGCAGCACATTCCAGGCAAGCATCAATTCTGAGTAAAGTACCACCTTTGGACTTTATCCTCTTCACCTTGTTACGAACCCCGTAACTGGGTCACTTACCAGCAAAGATAGAGAGGTCCGCTGAAATCTGATGGTACTATTTTTAAACGTTTTTATTTATAAAGGGGCACAAAAGTAAGGTTAATACAAACATTCAGATAACATACGTCGTCAATACTCAATCTAAAGTGCGGGTATAGTAATAATCAACAATAAGAAGTAGCTCTATTGTTTGTCTAGGGGTAAAAATATTGTCCAATGGAAATATCAAAGTCTCTGGAGTTCATGCAGGCTTTTAGCCTTTTTGGGACCGCTGGGTCTCACGTGTTGGAGAGAGAGAGAATTTTTGGTGAGAAAATAAACTTGCCAGCCTTTTGGACTCAGTTCGTTGAATCGGGAACGTGGGTTCCCCGTTGTCAGTTCAAAGTCCTTTTCAGTGTTATCAGCCACTCGCTCCCTAGGCTAGGGGAAACGAACCGCACGTGGCTTCCGAATAACTTCCCGTCATCACGGGAGCGATGAGCGATGGTGTCTCCTTCTGGTGCGTCGCTAGGGTACCGCCTCCTGCAGTCCCCTTTTTATCCTGACTTGCAGAATTGTAGATGTCAATCAAGGTGGGGTGATGCGATCCCCACCCCACATTGCCCGAGGGTGTGCACGCAGCCCTGATCACTGGCACGTAGCATAGGGTCGCAATCCACACAGGTGTCTCTAAGAACAATGGTCAAATCCGTTGTGTTGTCTCTCTCTCATTTCCTGGGTCCCAGACCCGCATTAAGAGCGATCTTGTGATTCTCAGGAAGGAGGGGGCTGGGTTCATAACAAACTTTAATGCATGCCCTTGACCACTAGGCTTTTTGAGCTTGGGAAAAGGTCATTGGCTATCTAGCCACTTTCAGGAAGGAAAGGACTAGGACCTCAAGACCCTTCTGTAGATCAACACTGTTAAGGGTCCTGCCATCCAGAAGGAATTAATTTAACCAGAGAGTGGTGAATCATTGCCACAGACAACTGAGGAGGATAAGCCATGGGTTATATTTAAAGCAGAGGTTGATAGGTTCTTCATTACTAAAGGTGTCAAAGGTTATGGGGAGAAGGTAGGAAAATGGTTAAGGGAGAAAATAAATTAGCCATCATAGAATGGTGAAGACTCAATGGGCCAAATTGCTTAATTCTGCTCCTATATCTTATGGATTTATGGTCTTACTAATTGTGTGCTTCTCTGTTATATTTTCATTTAACTTTATATATATGATTTCTCTTGCAAACCCTTATTCATGAATCAAACTAAATGAAAAATAGGCTTACCAATACTAAGGAACAACAAAAATATTGAATTTTTCCATGTTAGATTTACAATGTCGTTAAAAGAAACAATCAAAATAACTTCCTCTCCTAAATCTCCAATAATTCATTTCTTTAATGTTTTAGTGTTCCTCAAAATAAAAGTTAAATCTCACACTGATGCAATAATTTGTTTTGAACCAAGTCCTGCCTGTCCACTGGAATAGCTTGACACAAATTAGCAAGTAGCTATTTTTAAGACTTTCTCTGAGCATGATGCCAAAATGCATCTTCACTTACAAGTCTTGCGGTTTAATTGAAACTTTCCAGGTAAAATCTTAATTCTCATTACTGAGAAAGATGAACAAACATGTTCTAGGTTCTGAGGGATTCAATTATTAAGCAAATGTTGCAGTTTTCTTGTGAGATGAAGGTCACATTTGTGTATTAAAATACCTTGTATCTCATTTTTATAATTATAGTGCACTGTGAGGCTAACCTTGCATTATTTTTCTGCAACATTTAATTGAACTGAAATAGCATTTAGCTGTGTTTACCTAATATCATTGCTCTATACCACTTTTCAGTTTGAATTAAAACTCAACCTACAGGCCTCCTCAATGCTTTACACTGACCAACATTACAAAATGGCAGAGAAGTTAAGTAAATGGGGGTCATCCCAAGTGAGATAGGTAGGTGAAGTAATTAATTATAAGCTAATTTAACAGGAAAATTAATGAGTTCAGATCGGTGACCTAATTTGCCTCCAACCAATATCTTTGTTGTATTGATTTGAACACATATTTATTTGTTTATTTGCTCATTTATACATTCTACTTTATTCCTCTTTGCATTGACTTTGATTATACATAGATTAGGAAAGATTATATGCACTTGACCTTAATTATTCCCTTTGACACACAGTGGTTGTTAAAATTCACCATCCCTCGCCCCACCAACCACTGTTTGATTACATTATTTTAGGATTATCATCTACATTGTATTTTTAGTGCCTATAAAAAGTATTCACCACCTCCCCCCCCCCCCCAGCAATTTTAAAGTTTTATTGTTTTACAACATTGAATCAAATGGATTTAATTTGGCTTTTTGACACTGATAAACAGAAAATAATGTTTTGTGTCAAGGTGAAAACAGTTCTCTAAAAATGTGATCTAATTACAAATATAAAGCATAATTGATTATATAAGTATTCACTTCCTTCAAGTAAGTATTTAGTAGATGCACCTTTGGCAGCAATTACAGCCTTGAGTCTGTGTGGATAGGTCTCTATCAGTTTTGCACATCTGGACTCTACAATTTTTCACTATTCTTCTGTACAAAGCTGCTCAAGCTCTGTCAGATAGCATAGGTATCGTGAATGAACAGCCCTTTTCAAGTCCAGCCAAATATTCTCAAATGGATTGAAGTCTGGTCTCTGACTTGGGCACTCCAGGACATTAACTTCATTGTTTTTAAGTCATTCCTATGTAGCTTTGGCTTTATGCTTGGGATCATTGTCTTGCTGGAAAACAAATCTTCTCCAATGTCACAGTTCTCTTGCAGACTCCTTCAGGTTTTCCTCCAGGAGTTCTCTGTATTTTGTTGCATTCGTTTTACCCTCCACTTTCACAAGCCTTCCAGGGCCTGATGTAGTGAAGTATCCACACAGCACGATGCAGGCACTACCATGCTTCATGGTATGGATGGTATGTTTTTGATAATGTGTGGTGTTTGGCTTACGCCAAACCTAGTGTTTAGTCCGTTGGCCATAAAGCTCAATTTTGGTTTCCTCAGACCATAGAACCTTCTTCCAACTGACTTCAGTCTCCCACATGCCTTCTGGCAAACTCTAGTCGAGATTTCATATGAGTTTTTTCACCAGTGGCTTTCTCTTTGCCACTCTCCTATAAAGCTGTGACTGGTGAAGCACCCGGGGAACAGCTGTATGCACAGTCTCTCCCATCTCAGCCACTGAAGCTTGTAACTCCTTCAGAATTGTCATAGGTCTCTTGGTGGCCTCACTCACTCGTCCCCTTCTCACACGGTCACTCAGTTTTTGAGGACGGCCTGATAAAGGCAGATTTTCAGCTGTGCCATATTCTTTCCATTTCTTGATGATTGACTTAACTGTACACCAAGGGATATTCATTGATAGCAATTTTTCTTGTATGCATCTCCTGACCTGTGGCTTTCAATAGCCTTTTCATGGAGTTGCTAGGAGTGTTCTTTTGTCTTCATGGTGTAGTTTTTGCCAGGATACTGACTCTCCAGCAGTTTGACCTTCCAGATACAGGTGCATTTTTACTACAAGCAATTGGAATACCTTGACTGCACACAGGTCTCCAAAACCAGATCTCAATTTTCCAAATTATGTGACTTCTAAAACCAATTGGCTGCACCAGTAATGATTTGATGTGTCATATTAAATGGGGGTAAATACTTTTGCAATCAATTATTTTGTGTTTTAAATTTGTAATTAATTTAGATCTCTTTATAGAGATCTGTTTTCACTTCAACACAGAAGAGTCTTTTTCTGTTGAGCAGTGTCAAATTAAATCCACTGTGATTCAATGCTGTAAAACAATAGAACATGAAAACTTCCAGGGGAGGGGGTGCATACTTTATATAGGCGGTGTAAATAAAGTGGCCTTGCACAGTAATCCTGCATTACTTCCAGGGCAGAGACCTTGGGTGTCCAACCTTCAGTGCAATAATGAATAATTAACATATTCAGTTGCAAAATAAGTGTGGGGCTCTTAAAGCAGCGGTTATTGACAGGAACAGTAACAGTAGCACTCCCAGCTCATTGACCGAATGCTGAGAGGTGATTCAGACATGGGAACGAGCATCTCAATTCTCTGATAGCTATCTTACTTGGCAGTAATAGGTGAGGATACTCAAAGATTCAAATTACATTTATTATCAAAGATTATACAACCTTGCGATTTGTTTGCTTGCAGGTAGCCACAAAGCAAGAATTCCGAAAGAACCCAATTTAAAAATAAATAAAAAGACCACTCCAGATGCACAAGAGAAAGGGGAAGAAACACAAATAGTGCAAACAATTGAAGCAAACAGCAATGTTCTGAACCAAATTGAGTCCTCATATCCAAAGCCTGGAGCAGCCCGGAGTGGGCCCAAAGTCTCACTTCTCAGCTCAGCATATTAGCGGACACAGAACGTAGCAGCCGGGGCAGTCTTCATAGCCTCAGCACCATGGAGAGAGGAGTGGCCATCATGGAGTGTGTGCCAAGTTGGCTCTTACCTCAGGTCCCAACTCCCTGTCTTTTTAGTCTATCTGGGCTGGCGTTTAAATTGACTAAACAACATATGGCCAAGGCATGATCAGAGCAATCAGGCATTACATCCCAGAGGAAGGAGAAGACATTTCCTACAATATGAATTTTATCCATTATTTGGATCAGTCCATCAAGGTCACTCATAAATAAACAGTGGTCTTCCATGCTGGACCCTTTGGCAGTGGCTCGGGCAAGGATTTTTCCACTTGAGTAAACTCTAACATGCATTTCTCCCATCAGTATTTTCAGCATTTCAGCTTGAATCTCATATATCTTCCCAGTGTGCAGTACAGCATTACATCAGAAATTGTCAACATGTGTTGCATGTCAATGAATGTCACTATTGCAGGCCCAGAGCCCTCAGTGCACCAATACATCATGCACTGGGGATGCATTCATCTTTCTTATATGGCTGAGGTGCATAAGGAAAATCCATT
This sequence comes from Hemitrygon akajei, assembly GCF_048418815.1. Lineage (NCBI taxonomy): Eukaryota > Metazoa > Chordata > Chondrichthyes > Myliobatiformes > Dasyatidae > Hemitrygon > Hemitrygon akajei. The sequence goes on along the minus strand of NC_133126.1, from coordinate 127,646,243 downwards.
GCATGACTGAATTTCTAACTCATTGTTTCCCCATTGCGAGAATAACTTTGCATCACAGAACACAGAACACAGCTTTGTTCTTAAGCTGTGTATGAGACAGGCAAAGCAACTGTAGAATATTCACGAGAAAACCTGCAGATGCTGGAAATCGATTTCTCTAACTCCCGGTAATTGCCCCCCCCCCCCCCTCACCATTCCCCATTCCAGTTTCGCTCTCTCACATCTCCTTACCCGCCCATCACCTCCCTCTGGAGTTCCACCCCTTCCCTTTTCTACCCTCTCCTATCAGATTCCCCCTCCTCCAGCTTAATATTTCTTCCACCAATCAATTTCCCAGCTCTTTACTTCACCCCCTCCGCGCTCCCGGTTTCATCCATCACCCTATCACCTGACACCTTGTACTTCCAGCTCTTCTCAGCTTCTTGCTCTGACTTCTTTTTTTTTCCCAGTCCTGATGAAGGATCTTGGCCCAAAACATCGACTGTTTATTCCTTTTCATAGATCCTCTAGCATTTTGTGTGTGTTGTGTAGAACGTTCACCGTGATTTGTTTTTATTAAATTATTCATTCTTGATATAGGTCCAGATCCTTTCTATAGAGTACTGCTGACGCATTGGATGGAAAGTGAGGTAAGTAACAGACTCAATGTGCCCCCATATTACAGAGGGGCCGTATTCCTAGAAAACCATTCATATTTCTGTTCTTCATAATGCAAACCGAATCTGTATGATGAACAGTAAGAATTAAAATGCATTTTGGAATGAATAAGTTAAAGCAGGAAGCAGTGGAATGAGTCTATACCTCATCACAATGACCTATTCAAATTCAAACCTATCGTATAAGCTTAGTAGATATAATGGTAACAGTTATAACTGCAAATGTTCAGATTATCTTATTTTATTGGGTTACCTCACACAGCCCTTTATTTGCTTGTACCTTCTTTTGTAACCTGATCTGGCTACATAAGTATGCCTCTTACACGTGTACCTCTTAAAATATATCTGGAATGTAACAACAAATAATTTGTGAAACAAAGCCAGACATAAATCATTAAGCTGCTTTATATCATTGTAAGGGTGAAAATACAGAAAGCTGTTATCATTCAACATACTGAATTCAATCCTTGTCACCAGCATGAAATCCTGGGCCACAAATTTATCTTTGCATATTTATACATACTGGAAGCCTCGATGCATGACCCCATATCAATGGATCATCTTTATTGATTTAAATAGTCTTGGCTTCCAGTGATCCTTCAGTATTTCAAACCACTTAATCTCGGAATTCAGCATTTCTTTTAACAAATCCTATTGCCCTCAGCGCTTTCCGGTTTCATTAAAGAACCCTCCTCTCTACCTGTCATATCCCTGGTTGTCTGGTTTTGATTCCCTTCAGAAACAGTGACAGTGTTAAAACAATTCTAACATAATGTATATGAAGTATTATTCAATTAAGCAAACAAGCAAATGAATTGTTTTTTCTCTCTGTTATGTCCTTTGGCAACAAATGAAAGGATGATGGGGTTGGAGAATATTACCAGATTAAGATGAATGTCAGTGACATCAGCGTATTTATAAAACTCTCTCTCAGGCAGTCCCTGTTCTTGCTCCCACTGTAGCTCTGTGGGTTCTGAGGAATCCTGCCTCTGCTGGTGGCAAATGAGTGGTGCAGGTAGCCTGATGCCTGTTGAGTAGGAACACGGCACACTTGGGAAGTTGTGAGCTTCCTCCAAGGTGTGCACAGAGTTGCTTCCTGCTTCCAGGCTGAGAATCAAGATGATCCATGCCTTCACCAATGACCCCCCTCCTCCATATTGACCAGTCATTCATCAGTTATTCAGTGAGAATGTTACATTTTTTTCAAGGAGTCTTGAATTTACTTGAGGCATTTTCTCAGTCCACCCGGATATCTTTTCGATGTAAGAGCTCGAAGAAGAATGCTTGTTTAGAAGTCTGTTGTCAAGCATGCTGACAATGTGGACAGCCTAACAGAGCTGGGTTAAATGTCATCAAAGCTGAGAATCTATTGGACAGAGAAAGGACGCTGATATTGGTTTGTCAATCTTACTGATGGGGATGGAGCATATTGCCTTGACTGTGTTGATGAACTTCTCCAGTGCTTAGGCTGTCCATATATCTGAAGCATATCAGAGAGTGATGACCACTGCTGCTTAGTGCTGGGTTTGAGGTATTGGGTTTCATACAGTCCTTTCATCACTTGACCAAAGACTGTGTGTACACTTGAAGAGGGATAGATTTTATCATTTGTGTCTGCTTTCACTAAGAAATAGCTCATAAGACATGTAAAACTAATCAAGTCAAGTCGACGTTATTGGCATGTTTACAAATATACATATATGCACGGGTGCATGAAAAACTTACCTGCAGCAACATCACAGGCACATAGCATTTATGGCCCAAGATTCAAAGGGAAAAAATAAACTACACAGGAACTCCTCATAAAAGAAAATAATTGGAACGTGAACAAAACCAAGTCTATTTAGTGCAAAGTGCCCAAAGTGCTCATAGTGTTACTGTGCTGAGATAGTGATTAGGATTGTGCAGTTTGGTTCAAGAAACAAATAGCTGAACAGAAGTAACGGTTCTTGAACCTGGTAGTGTGGGACTTCAGTCTTCAGCACCTCCTACCTGGTGGCATCTGCAACCAGTCAGAGTACTTTCAAAAGTACATGTATAGAAGTTTGTTAGAATGTTCAGTGATATGCCAAACTTCCTTAACCTTCTAAGAAAATAGAGACTCCGGCATACATTCCTTGTGCAAACACGAGGAAATCTGCACATGTCGGAAATTCAAGCAACACACACAAAATGCTGCCTGGCCTGCTGCATTCCACCAGCATTTTGTGTGTATATCTTCCTTGTGGTTGCAATTATGTGCTGGGTCCAAGACAGGTCATCCAAAAACTATCCACCATCCACCTTTACCATTTTTTTTGTAGTAGATCTTAATTATCCAGTTTTGTCTTCCAGTTCTTTGATGTAAACTGCATGCTCTTGAAGAGGAATAAAGCAAAGGAATGAGCAAATACACGATCTCTTCCTCTGAATTTCATCTGCCACCATCTGTTCCTTCTGTCAACCCCTTTGTACCTCCTTTGTAACTGTCTTTATCACAGCTCACTATTGCACAGTTCATTTCTGTGCCCAGTTTCAGGTGCCTAATACATATTAAGAAAATCAATGGTCATGCAATACAGCCCCTGATGAATTCTACTGTCTACTTCCCTCCATTCTCTCACCTTTCTCTAGTATCTTGCTGTTTCCTGTTACTTAGCCAATTTTCTTTGTGTGCTGTAGCAGACCTTTTTATTTCCTCGCCTTTGGTCATATTACACAGCATCATCCAACTACCTTTTGTAAGTCCATACCTTCTATATCAGCAGCATCTTTCCCTCGGAGACCTTCTTCATTACATTAACTAAACTTTATCAGCTAGTTTATTGAGAATTTGCCTTTAGCAAACCCATTTTAGCTTTCTCAAATCAGACACGAGGAAATCTGCAGATGCTGAAAATTCAAGCAATACACACACAAAATGGGGAGCAACACAGCAGGCCAGGCAGCATCTATAGGAAGAAGTACAGTCGACCTTTCAGGCCGAGACCTGCTGTGTTCCACCAGCATTTTGTGTATGTTGCTTGAACTTCCAGCTTCTGCAGATATCCTTATGTTTGCGTTTTTAAGTTCACTACTGCGAAGCCTCTCCCAGTGATGCCTACACTGAAGAAGTTTAAACCTTCTTTTCAACAGGAGTTCAGTAAAACCCTCTCTCACTGCTCCCCATCTATAATTTCTTCAGCCCTTTAACTTTTCGATCTCTCTCTGCCCCTCTCACAGTCACTCCTTGCCTGCTCTCCATCGCCCTCTGGTGCTCCCCTCCTCCTTTCTTTCTCCTTAGGCCTCCCATCCCATGACCCTTTCCCTTCTCCAGCTGTGTATCCCTTTTGCCAATCAATTTTCAAGCACTTGGCTTCACCACTCCCCTTCCTGTCTTCTCCTATCATTTCGGATCTCCCACTCCCCCTCCCCCTCCCCCTCCCACTTTCAATCTCTTACTACCTTTTCTTTCAGTTAGTCCTGACGAAGGGTCTCGGCCCGAAACGTCAACTGTACTTCTTCCTATAGATGCTGCCTGGCCTGCTGCGTTCCACCAACATTTTGTGTGTGTGTTGCTTTCTCAAATCAATAGTTTTCCAAGTGACTGCAAATGTAACATTATTTTCTCTAGAAATTTCCCCACCACCATTGTTAAACCTATTGTTCATAGGTACAGTACAGCTAATGAAAGGCCAACAAACTGTAACAAAATTAAATCTCAGGAAAAAATAGCTAACACGAGGGGACATATTTCTAAGGTGTTACAGAGGGGAAATCAGGGGTAAGTTTTTCCACACAGAGAGTGGTGAGCGTGTGGAAGGCACAGCCAGCAGTGGTGGTGGAGGTGGATAAAATAGGGTATTTTAAGTGACTCATAGAGCTTAGGACAATAGAGGGCTATGCATTAGGGTAATTCCAGACATCTTCAAGAGTAGCCTACATGGTCGACACAACATTGTGGGCCAAAGGGCCTGTAATATTCTGTAGATTTCTATGTTTTGTGTTCTAAAACACTGGATAGGTAAACACATTAGATACTGAAAATGTGCATGTTTGTTGATCTGTGTGCAAAAATGAGAGTGGGCAGGAAAATATAATTAATAAATTAATATTACATAGAAAGGGAGATTATTACATTCTGTACCAGGTTCCTGGGAGTTCACATCATGGACTACCTCACCTTGTTCCTCAATATCACCTCACTGAATAAGAAGGCACAGTAGTGCCTTCACTTCCTGAGGAGATTGAGGCAAGCATGGCTCCCCCACCAGCCCACCTTAACTGAATTTAACAGGAACATCATTGAGAGCGTCTGGTATGGGAGCAGCAGAGCATCCGACCGGAAGGCTTACAGACTGTGTGAAAGGCTGAGAGAATCATAAGAGTCTCTGTGCCATCCATCAGGGACATTTATCGGGGGCACTGTGTACGTAAAGCCATCCAAACCATCCAGCCAGCATCCTCTTTGACATTCTACCATCGGGCATGAGACACCAATACATAAAGGTTTACACAGAGTGTTGTGGGTGCCTGGAATGACTTGCCAGGGATGGTGGTGGAGGCTAAAACACTAGGGGTATTTAAGAGCCTCTTGGACAGGCACATGGATGAAAGAAAAATGGAGGGTTATGGAGTAGTGTGGGTTTAGTACTTTTTTTTAAGGAATATATGGGTCGGCACAACATGGAGGGCCAAAGGGCCTGTACTGTGCTGTAGTGTTCTCGTGTCTAGTGTCTAGTAAAAGTGGTCAGGATGGGGAACAGCTTCTTCCCTCGGGCCATTAGGCTTCTGAACACCCTCCCACATTACATTCGAAGTGTCACCCAATCATTTGTACTATACTTTACAATATTTACTTTATGCACGTTACTTTATTTATCTCTGCATAATTCATTTGTAGATTTAATTCTTACTTTCCTAAGTTATTGTGTGTTATATGTGTGTTATGTTTACTATTGTGCAAAACACCCTGGTCCAGAGAAACATTGTCTCATTTGATGGTATACATGTATATAGTTAAATAACAATAAATATGACTTGACTTAACTTGATATCAGTGAATTGCTTATAAATCCAGGAGAAATTCTATATAAGTGTGGAACGTGCTCATAGAAAGTCCATTTGAGAAGCAATCAAGAGAGAACAATATCCCTGCACAACAAAGAAAGGAATGGAAAAATAAGCTGACACAAGGTAGAGGAAAGGAAGGCACAGGCACTATAACAAATACCTAACAGAAACAGAAAAAGGATAGTGTCAAGATAGACAATCGGTGATATTAGGTACAAAGGGATCATTAAACAATCCCAGAGAGCTATAAATCAGGTAGCTTAACGCTGGTGCTCAGAAAGCTGCTGGAATCTGTACTCAAAGATACAATAAAAAAAAATCTAGAAAGTCAAAATATAATAGAGCAGTGAGCACAGATTTCAGAAGGGAAGGTCATGCTTGACCAATGTTATTGAATTCTCTGACTAAGTAACAGAAAGAGCAGACAAGGGTAATGTAGTATTAGATTAGGAAAGGGTTTCAATGAGTCAATACAGTGATAATGTATCAGTTTTTGGAGAGAGTCCAAAACTAAAGCTCACAAATATAAGATAGTCACTGAAGCATTCCTTTTCCCAAGTAATCCCACAGAATGTCTGCTTGAGGCAAATATAACTGATGCAATTCATGAGAAGGACAAAGGAAGAGGAGGGTACGGTATTAAGGCTGAATGAAGAGGAATGATAATAATCTTTTGAAGAACATAAATATTGCCTTAATTAGTTGGAATGGATTATCTTTTACTACAATGCAGATACTATGTGATATAATATATTGCTTTGGATTTTTGTTCACAAATGCACACCAGCTAAAATTCTGTTGTTGGACTCAGTTGTTCAATGGGAAGTATGGGATCAGAGGTTTGGATAAAGACTGGTTGTAAAAGTCCGTGGATGTGAAGGCTGGGGTGAGATAGTGATTGGACTGACAAGGAGACAATGTTTGGAAGTCAGGATAAAGACTGCTCTAGATTTGATTACAGGTGGCAATGTGTGGTGAACTAGATATACCTGTCTGACTGCTCCTGTGGCTCCTCCCACAGACCCCTGCTGACTGCTCCTGTGGCTCCTCCCACAGACCCTGCTGACTGCTCCTGTGACTCCTCCCACAGACCCTGCTGACTGCTCCTGTGGCTCCTCCCACAGACCCCCTGCTGACTGCTCCTGTGGCTCCTCCCACAGACCCCTGCTGACTGCTCCTGTGGCTCCTCCCACAGACCCCTGCTGACAGCTCCTGTGGCTCCTCCCACAGACCCCTGCTGACAGCTCCTGTGGCTCCTCCCACAGACCCTGCTGACTGCTCCTGTGGCTCCTCCCACAGACCCCTGCTGACAGCTCCTGTGGCTCCTCCCACAGACCCCTGCTGACAGCTCCTGTGGCTCCTCCCACAGACCCTGCTGACTGCTCCTGTGGCTCCTCCCACAGACCCCTGCTGACAGCTCCTGTGTCTCCTCCCACAGACCCCTGCTGACAGCTCCTGTGACTCCTCCCACAGACCCTGCTGACTGCTCCTGTGGCTCCTCCCACAGACCCCTGCTGACTGCTCCTGTGGCTCCTCCCACTGACCCCTGCTGACTGCTCCTGTGGCTCCTCCCACAGACCCCTGCTGACTGCTCCTGTGGCTCCTCCCACAGACCCCTGCTGACTGCTCCTGTGGCTCCTCCCACAGACCCCTGCTGACTGCTCCTGTGGCTCCTCCCACTGACCCCTGCTGACTGCTCCTGTGGCTCCTCCCACAGACCCCTGCTGACAGCTCCTGTGGCTCCTCCCACAGACCCCTGCTGACAGCTCCTGTGGCTCCTCCCACAGACCCTGCTGACTGCTCCTGTGGCTCCTCCCACAGACCCCTGCTGACAGCTCCTGTGGCTCCTCCCACAGACCCCTGCTGACAGCTCCTGTGACTCCTCCCACAGACCCCTGCTGACTGCTCCTGTGACTCCTCCCACAGACCCCTGCTGACTGCTCCTGTGACTCCTCCCACAGACCCCTGCTGACAGCTCCTGTGGCTCCTCCCACAGACCCTGCTGACTGCTCCTGTTGGCTCCTCCCACAGACCCCTGCTGACTGCTCCTGTGGCTCCTCCCACTGACCCCTGCTGACTGCTCCTGTGGCTCCTCCCACAGACCCTGCTGACTGCTACTGTGGCTCCTCCCACAGACCCTGCTGACTGCTCCTGTGACTCCTCCCACAGACCCCTGCTGACTGCTCCTGTGGCTCCTCCCACAGACCCCTGCTGACTGCTCCTGTGGCTCCTCCCACAGACCCTGCTGACTGCTCCTGTGGCTCCTCCCACAGACCCCTGCTGACTGCTCCTGTGGCTCCTCCCACAGACCCCTGCTGACTGCTCCTGTGGCTCCTCCCACAGACCCCTGTATAAAGGCGACTGTGGGCTGCTGCTCTCCCTCATTTTCCCCAGGATGTAGTGCTGTTTATTCTTCCAGTCAATAAAAGCCAATATCTCGTTTCCTAAGTCTCAGCGTGAGTTATTGATGGTGCATCACAATGGTAGGCTATGATCAGAAACTAGATTGGAACAAGAAATTAGCAGCATAGAAATTGTCTTGTGGCAGAATTTCAAGGTTCACAAAGGATTCTGGAGTCAAGGTAGCCTCAAAAGGAAGAGCTATGGCTAGCTGCTGATTAGAAAAATGAGTAGATCCTTCTAATGTGAGGAATATGAGGGGAATTCAAGGATGTGGGCAAATGTAATGTACATAAATGTAAGCTAATCTTTAAGAACTAAGTGAACAAACTTGGCCCAGACAACGTAAGTTGTATAGCTCTTGTTGCTTTAATTAAGGATATTCTGTGAATATTTTTTCCATCATTTGCTTTGTTAAGCAGCAACACAAAAGTGCCAGCAGAGAACATGTTAGTGTTGAAAGTGGAATGTTGCTGCTTAAGGGAGATGAAGGACGAAGGCAGGAAGTAGAGAACAGTGACAACTGCAGACAATGGATGTGCCTTGTTACATTTTGTGAGTCATCCAAAACAATCCTGAAATGGCTCCTCTTGTGCTTCATCTCAGGAATAACTGGAGAGACTTAGAAAAGTAAGAGCATAGATGCACTATTTGTAATTTGATCCTGCTCCATCATTTAGTACATTCATGGCTATCACATCCATACCCATTCATGCTTTCTTTGTCTAGAAACCTTTCTAACTCCTGCTTAAATACGTTTAATAAGAGACAAAGGAAGAGAAGGGTGTGATGATAGAGCTGGATGAAAATATTTATTCAAGCTCCTGCTCTTTGACTGCACAGTGGTTGGTGATTCTTCCATACACTTTCAATGACTCAGATCAATCCTGATGTCCATTGCCATCTGTGTGGATTTTGCTTGTTTTTCCTAAGACCATTGTTTTTTTTTCCTGCAATTTCATCCCATATCTGAAAATGTGCTGGTTGGTAGATTAATTGTCTTCTCCAAAGTATTCCTAATAGAAGGGTGTGGTAGGATGATCATAAGGAGAGTTGATGGGCATATGAGACAGAATTGGTTACATGGAAATTAGAAGGAGAATGGGATTGATGTGAATGATCTGCAAGCTAGTATTGACTTGATGGGCTAGATGGCCTTCTTTCCTATTGTAAGAAAATAATGTATGAGAATTACACTCAAAAATACTTGAAATGAAGGTCACCATACAATTTTCTTTCTCGCTGCATTTGCACATTTGTTTTCAGTGACGAGTGTATAAGAATGCATAGCTCCCTTTCTTCTTCCTACTGAAGTAGACGATTTCACATTTATCCACATTATCCTGCTCAACGTGTCTAAATTACCTTCAATCAATCTTCAATTTCAGGGCACTAAAACAAGCAATGTTCTGTAATTGAATTTAAAGCTAGATTGCTTAGTCTGTTTAGCAAGCAATCTTCATTTTGCATATTAATCCCCTTTCATTTAAGTGCTTCTTTTTAAGCTCGTTCAAAAAGAATTTAAAAAAAACTTCTGTGGCATTATTGGTTGTAATGTAATACTATAAAGCAGACAGGAAGAGCAAGAACAAACAAATATGAATATTTAGAGCAATGGTTCCCAACCTACCTTGAAAGTGCTGCCATACATTGGTTGAATTTATTTCCTGTGCATCCATTTAAAAATGCTCCCTGTCACATGGACCATAATATTGTGCCAGTGAACCTCAATGTAGACCATGGGCTAAGAACATCTGATGAGAGTTTAGAGTGAGCAGCAGAGTGTTGCGTAGGAATCATTGGAGTTCAACAAAGAGGTGAAAGAGGGAAACATATCATAAAAGGAGGGCAGCCTACCAGTGAGGATTGACTATAATGTGACAAATTTTCTCCTAAAAGCTGTGAAACACTTTAATAGTGTTGCTGGCAGAGAGTGTAGATTGAAGGGAATAAACTCGGCAAACTGTGGCCAAATGGGATCTGTGCCTGAAAGCTGACTGCATTAGCAAACTGAAGAACAAAACTATATGTGGTAAAACTTACTTTATGTAAGCACAGAATAGATAATTGAGAGAGGCTGAAGCTAAACCCACACCACCATTTAATTTTGACCTTCAGTGTTCCATATGGTACTCACCAGATTTGATCAACATTTTTCACCCTCCTGGAAATAGTTTCAATCTGTTACTGTTAACACAGTGGCTGAACTTCTGGGGCTTCATTAGTTCTAAAATCACGATAGGGACGGTAGGAAATCACATTTAAAAACCATTTGGTGCAAGGAGTGCAGGAATGATGTTGCCAGTGTACTACTTAGAGAAAAAAATAAGTGGTGCGGCTCGTGCAGAGGGCAGAAGAGATGCTTTTAACTAATTTAGTTGAAAGAAACAAATCATTCGATTCATGTTGAAATGAGCGCTTCTGCAAGGCTTTCAGTGCTTATTATCAGAAAGACTGTGGTGTATCCTGTAATTATAGGACCATCGCTTAGTTCCCTATTGTGTTGAAATCTGTCATCCTGCACCTGATAAAAGCAAAGGACACCCACTAATAATAATTGCTCAGTGCACCCACACCATTTTAAATTCGGCACATTTAATTTAGTATCTTAATAAATAAATTATACTGACTTGTATGCATTATATATAATTTAAGCCATCAAGATTTAATGCCAGAAACTCATATAAAATGCATAGCTGATATGATCTTTTTTTTCGAAGTGACATGACTTTGTGAACCAAGAACTGTTAATTAACTTTGGTGCTAAATGACCAACCGCCAGAAATTTGATGAATTAAGTGAATTATTTTTTCCTTCTGTAGCCTACAAACATTATTAATGATATCATTATGTGTGCCACGGAAACCGTCAGAAGGAGATGATGGCTTGAATGTCACACTGTTTATGTTGTGAGTGAACAGAGTCAGTGAATGGAGCATGTCCACAGAAAGGGCAGCCGAGCTGAAGCATTGAAAGGGAAATTCAAAACCTCGATTCCCCAGGTTTCCTGTCACATGCTTGCTTTTGTCTGAATGACTTCTAAGTGCTCTCTAGCTGAGTCACTGGATAACACAGCAACTCAAACGAAGGTGTTCTAATGACGGAAGGGGATGAGCAGAGTGCTGGCTAGCTATTGGATACTGCTTCAACTAATTCACAGGTTCATTCTCATACTCATGAGTAACTCTGGAAATTGGGCAAAACTTTCCCATCAATTTGAATGCGGGTAGGTAGCACTTAAGGTAAGTATAAAAAATAAGAACAGGAATGGGCTACAAGGCTGCTTGTTGCTTGGTTTTTTCAAGACCATGACGATATGATCATTACTTTGACTCTAATCTCTAGCCTGATCCCAGAACAATTGATTACTTTATAATCTAAAACTCAGCTTCTCTCCACCAAGAATACATTCAATTGCTTGACTTCCACAGGATCATACCGTTTCCCTACCATCCATCCGGGACATTTATCAGGAGCCGCTGTGTACATAGGGCCCTTAAGGATCCCACCCTTCCATCCAGCATCCCCTTTAACTTTCTGGCATCAGGAAGGAGACTCCATTGTGTAAAAACAAGAACAGTCAGGATGAGAAACAGGTTTTAACCTGCGGACATTAGGCTTCAGAACTCTCTGTTGCTCAGTGGAAGAGATCATTTTGGGAGAGGGAAATGACTGCTGGCTCCAGGAAGATGGTTAGTTGTTGACTGATTTTGTTGCACAACGATCTTATTGTGATGAATGTATTTGTGATCATGAAGAAGGATGTGAATTCCTCTATTTTGGCTTTGTGTAATTGTTCAGGCTTATGGTAACAACTTTCCCGCACCCCCAACTTGTGAAAATTACTGATTACAACACACACAAAATGCTGGAGGAACTCAGCAGGCCAGGCAGCATCTATGGAAAAGAGTATAGTCGACGTTTCAGGACGAGACCCTTCGGCATGACGATTTCTAGCCAAAACATCAACTGTACTCTTTTCCATAGATGCTGCCTGGCCTGTGTTGCTTGGATTTCTAGCATCTGCAGATTGTATCTTGTTTGTTACTGATTACAGTTCTCTTCTGGTAACTGAAGAGAGAAAGAGTGTGGTAAGGTCTATTACTTTCGGACTAAAGTTTTAGATCTGCAGTCCTTAAAGTTCAATGGTATATATCTGTATCTTTCTCTTTTGACTTTTTTGCTAATTTGCCATTTTTCCACTATAAATATTTAGGCACTTTTTCAAGAAGTTTTCCAATTTTTGGCACACAGTAATCACTTTTGCACAGAGTGTGCTATTGTGGCCTGTTGTCTGAATTTTTAAAGTCCACACCTTCATGAGGGCACATGACCCTCACCAAAGCCCAATAGTCATATTATCTTATTATCATAATCTGCCTCTAGTGCAAGTACATTGGGGTGGCAAGGTAGTGTACCGGTTACTGCAACATGTTATAGTGCCAATTGTAAGATCAGGGTTTGATTCCTACTGCTATCTGTATTGAGTTTGTATGTTCTTCTTGTGACCATGTGGGTTTTCTCCAGGTGTTCTGTATTCCTCCCATATTCCAAAAATATATGTTATGGTTAGTGAGTTGTAGGCATGTTATTTTGGTATTGGAAACATGGGGATACTTGCAGACTGCCCAGCATAATCCTTGCTGTTTCGATTTGATCCAAACAATACATTTCATAATGTACAGGTGATAAATAGTTAATTTTTTATTTTTATCTTTTTTTTCTTAAGTGGGAAGACCAAAATTCAACCCAGTGCTCCATAAGCAATCTCACCAACTCTCAATGCATTCTTTCTTCAGTACTCAAGCCCCTTTGCAAACAAGGCCAAAATTCCATTCGGATATCTAAGTATCTGTTGCATCTGCACCTTGACATCTTGAGTTTCATGCCTGATGACACCAAAATCCCTCTATGGAGAATCAATTACTAGCTTCTCTCCATACTTAGCAGTATTCTGCTGTTCTTCAAAGATGGATGAGCTCAGATTTTCCCACATTAAATTCTATTTGCCATTTTTTGCCAACTCACTTGACCTCTCTTTGTGCAAACTCTTTGTGTTTCTCTCTCACAACTTCCTTTTCAACCTTGACAGGCGCATTCATCTTGGTCATGAAAGTAAGTGTGTGTTAAACAAATAAGGCATAGGACTGATCCCAGTGACATCTCCCTCGTGACATCTTGCCAGCTTGAAAATTAGCTTTTCATCTCAAAGTAAGTTACCAATTTATGACAATATGAAAGGAGGCTTCTGGTGCAGCAATCCCATCAGCCCCATCCTCCTTCTCTTTATCTTCTCCACAGTCTTAAAGGTTATTCTCTTTCAATAGCCTATTCATTGTCTCTAATTCGTTTGGAGTTTCCCTACATTGAAGGCTAATTCACAATAGCTAATTAAGTTACTAGAATAGCTGTTGAATGTGGACAAAATCAAAGAATCACACATGGTGACAGGGAAGCATGCAAACTCCATACAGACAACACCCATATTCAGAATCAAATCCAGGTCCATGGAATTACAGAGTCATAGACTCCTAGAGCATTACAGCACACATGTAAGTCAATCAGCCTAACTAGTCAATGCTGATCAAAGTGCCATCCAGCCAGTCTCAATTTCTTGAAATCAGTCCAAATCGTTCTAAGACCCTCCCCTCCATGTAGCCATCCAAGGCTTCTAAAATGATACTAGTGTACATTCCTTAACCATTTCCTTTGACAGCTCACTCCATTTACTCATCACCTACTGTGTGAAGAGATTTCCCTTTGGGTCCCTTTTAAATCTTACCCCCCTTGCCTTAAAGCTAAGCTTCTAGGTTTGGACTCACCTACCCTGGGGAAAAGACCATCCATCTTTTCTATTTAATCACTGGTTTCTCTGTAGCAGCAATGTTTGGGTTATGACTAGAGATAACGGGGCTTTGCAACACGTGCTATCCAATGAGCGGGATGTTGTTCTTTCTTGTGGGTCTGGGAGCAGAGATTTTGCGGTCTTTTACCGGGGAGAGATGAGGAGAGAAGACACGAATGGAGAGAATTGGTAGACCGCTGGACGGAGTGGACTTGGAACGAAGGTCCGAGGGTTGGTTATGCTCGGAGGAGGTCGACAGGGAACCAGCGGACTGAACTGTGAGCTCCAACATTGTGCATCAGACTGTTTCATGTGAATGGGCCCTTTTGCTTTTTTGTTTCTTTATTAAACTTATAGTCAAATTAAGAGTTATAAAGCTCAATCGTTTAATCACATTGTGCACTGTTTGTTATTTCGTGGTACTGATCTGTAACAGGGCAACACATCACGCAACATCCACCCAAACAAGATTTCTTAAGTTTGTCCAGGCCAGTGGCTGTCCTCTCCTAGATGAAGCCGCTAGTCGAATCGAGAGTTACAATTGTGGGGGTTCTTCTGGGATTAATTTCATTGGATGCTGTGTGATTATCCTGAACATTGAACCAATGGGGTAGATGTTCTTACTCTGGATGAATTGTTAATTTGCCTGTTAACTACTGTTAAAATTGTGGTTGCAGGGTGGAGGTTTGAGAAAATGGTGGGCGCAGTTCTTGTTTTAATGCAGACCAGCGATGATGTAGCGGCAACATCCGGGCCAAATCATGGGTATAGTTTCCCATAGCTGGGTGCAGAGACTACAAAGATAGAGTCCTATCATTTCTGAGAAATAAGGGAAGGAGTGGTCAGATTTGGAATGTCTAATTATTCCCTGTCCCCCAGTGAAGAGTAAGAATTAGTATCCACCCTTACCTCTCTGGCAAATAAATGGAAAAATGCCAAGGTTCAAAGTCCCTGCTATGGTGGACTCCACCTATTCCCTGGAATAACACTCACCCCCAAAGAGGAAGAGGAGTTTGAGATTTGAGAGGAGCAGACCTCTCAGTGGTTAGGTGATTGGCAGTGCTTTGATGACATTAAGCAACAGAGATTGGTTGAGAGTTTGAATAGGCGGGCTGCTGACACTATGAGAGCTGTCAGGTTGTGGCATCCTGTAGCGACAGCTGTCAATTACATGTAAACACTGGACAATGCTTTTGGCTTGACAGGAGCTCATGGTGGGGCTTCAGAACACATGTCAGGAGAAGAGAGAGAAGCTTTCTGCTTATATTTTTCAGCTAAGAGAGGCAGCTGAATTGTTTGCAGCGCAGAGGGCTCATTCAGGCAGCTGAGGTGGGTCAGTTAAGAGTGGACCAGGTAGCCAGGGGAACCCAGACCCAGGACCTGATTGCTTGAGATCTCCGACAGTCTTGTAAGACGTGCCCCTCTCACTCTTTTATAGAGCTGATCAAGAGGTACGGGAAGAGGAGAACACGTCAGAGGTGTGGGAGTCTTCTGTCAGCAGGGTACAGTCCTCGGTAGTGGTCCCCTGTAGTAAAGTGACCATGGATAGCCTACCCCGGGGAACAGTAGAGGAGGCTGCGGCACAGTTGAGAACAGAGATGTCTGGGCTGTTATCAGCAGGTGCAACCCACCCATATTGATGGAGCTGATGGGGGGTGGCGGATCCCCCAAGGGGATGGACAATGAGGAGGGCTGCTGGCAGAAGGTGTCACACGAGAAGGAGAGTGAGCCCTGGGTACCTCAGCAGGGAGAGTCATTGGAAAACTTAGAGGAGACCAGTGAGGGGACAGCCTGGCGTCTCGGGGGGAATATGTTCCCAGCAATGTAGCAAGGATCCCCTGAAAACCTGAAGGCTTAGTGGGACCATGCTCCAGTGTGTCACTACAGAGAGAGGGTATTTATACTAAAGCCATACTCAACATCGGGTCCCAGGTCATGTTGTTCTACCATTCATTTTACAACCAGTATCTGAAGCTTTTACCATTGCAAGAGGCTTCGCAGTAGTGAATTCAAAGGCAACACGAGTGAATCTGCAGATGCTGGAAATAAATAAAAACACAAAATGCTGGCAGAACTCAGCAGGCATCTATGGGAGGAGGTAGTGACGATGTTTCGGCCTGAAACCTTTTGCCCTCCTGATGAAGGGTTTCGGCCCGAAACGTCGTCACTACCTCCTCCCATAGATGCCTGCTGAGTTCTGCCAGCATTTTGTGTTTTTATTTATTTTTTTCTTATACCATTGACTCCATTTAGGGCACTGGAGATCTGGGGCCTTAGTGCTAGTGATTATCCATACGATAGTTATTTGTCAATGAAGTTGGAGTTCTTGAAGGCCGATGTGGGAGTGCCTGAGGGTCTTGATACATTGGTGCTGGTTTGTCCGGACCCCGTTGAGAAGGGCGGTGTTTCAATTCTTGTAGGGACCACTGCCTGTCTTGTGAGGAGGCTCATGGGGGCCTGAAAGGAGAAGGCTAGTGAGAGCTTTCTGGGAACATTGTCTGTGCACCCGAAGTGTGTGGCTGCATTGGGCTGGATACCAAATTTAGACAAGGGACTGTGTGCTTCACCCAGTCAAAGCCAGTGGTAGTACAGCCCGGGGAAGTAGTGAGAGTGATGGGGACCCCCAAACCACCAAATTTCCTGGAGTGCCTGAGGGCGAGGCCCTCTTAGTGGACACTCCAGAAGACCATGAGGGGGAGTTGGGATTTCCTGTTGGGGTACTGGTGAGGGCCAAATTGCAGAAGTCCTTGGTTGTCCAAGTGGGCAGGATGGCAGTGATTGTCAGGAACACTACAAAGAGGGAGGTCACCTTCAAGCAGGGGATGCCTGTGGCACATCTGTTCCCGGTGACGGTAATGTCTAGTATCCTGTCAGACAAGCCAGGGAGAAACTATTGGAAAAAGGGGAAAAGTTGACTGCTGAGTCATTCAACTTCAGGGACTCCCCGGTTCCTATGGGTTGGAAGAGGAGGTTGATAGAGAAGATGTTGAAGCTGGAAGTTGTCTTTTTCACTGTTGAGTTTGACGTGGGTTTTTCCAAGCGCACATGTCACACTATCTGGGTGTCTGAGGACACCCCCTTTAGAAAGTGGTACTTCGGAAAGGAGGCTGGTCCCTGCAGAGGTGGAAGACGTTCAGCAGCTTTTGTGTATTCCCAACCTGACAGGTTTAATCGGACCTTGCTAGCATTCTCAGGACCCTGGAGATCAGCAAGAAGAGCACGTGGAGTCAAGATATTGGACATCTGGTCCACAGTTACAACTGTACACGAAATGAAGGTACCGGGTACTCGCCATACTACCTGATGTTTGAGCGCAAGGCAAGGTTGCCTATTGACCTTTGTTTTCGGACTGACGAGGGCAACTTACCCCCGAAGACTTATGTGAAGTATGTGTCTGACATGAAAAGAGAGCTGAAAAGGGCTTTTGAATTAGCTGGGGTCATGGCTGCCAAGCAGAATCAAGGAAATAGGAGGAGGTACAATCAAAAGGTGTGGTTCTCCCAACTCCTCTCGAGAGATCGGGTCCTCATATGGAATTTGGGGCTACCTGGGAAACATAAGTTGGCAGCTAAGCCCTATGTGACGGAGAGTCAAATGCCAAACTTACCAGTTTTCCAGATGAAACCAGACGATGGGAATGGGCCTGTCAAGATTCTCCATCGAAACCACTTGCTGCCCCTGGGACAAGAGGTACAGGTAGACCAAGAGCCCAACCTGGAGCCTACACCTTGTTAGAGGACTCTGCGGAAACGCGGGGAGATTGCAGGGCCAACAGCAGGAGAGATTGGACCAGCCTCTGCCTCTGAATGGAATACTGAGTCAGAGGATGAAACCTCAATGTGTGGTATATGCTGCTTTTTGCTAACACCCCATTGATTAAGGAAGAGACTTCCAACCCTTCTCCCGCTGAGTCAGGTGAAATTGGTGGGGGTTGGGGGGCTACATGTGGATAACCTGGATTGCAACAGGAACCTGCAAGGGATGAAGTGGGGTTTGGCCATGGGACAGAGGTGTCTGAATTGCAGGTGGGCACGAGTAATAGGTTGGGGGAGGCCTCACCAGGTGTACTGGAAGTATTAGGTGAGGGAGTTGGGTGAGGGAGAACGAAGGTCTCAGAGAATTAGGAGACCACTGGATAGGCCGGCCTATATAGCACCTGGGGAACAGAGTGTGACTCCTACTGTTTTGGGGAGCTATGTTACTGCCTTTTACACCTGGATTGGACTTTGTGTTTTGCAGGAAGTGTTGGAGAATTATCTCAACATCATGAGGACATGACTAAATTTGATGGGGGGAGAGTGTATCGCGCTGTAAGATTTCATTGCTAATGTAATAGTTTCTCTGTAATGTTTCACTGCTAAGGTAATGGTTTCCCTGTACTGGCAATGTTTGGGTTATGACTAGAGATAATGGGGGTTTTGGAATGTGTCCTTACCATAGAAATTACCTAAGGTTACCCATAGCCCTCTATTTTTCTGAGCTCCATATACCCGTCCATGAATCTCTTAAAAGACCCTATCGTATCCGCCTCCACCACCATCGCCGGCAGTCCATTCCATGCGCTCACCAATCTCAGCGTAAAATCTTACCCCTGACATCTCCTCTGTACCTACTTCCAAGCACCTTAAAACTGTGCCCTCTAGTGCTAGCCATTCCAGCCCTGGGAAAAAGCGTCTGACTATCCACATGATCAATGCCTCTCATCATCTTATACACCTCTATCAGGTTACCTCTCATTCTCCATCGCTCCAAGGTAAAAAGGCTGAGTTCACTCAACATTTTCTCATAAGGCATGCACCCTTTCTATGGTTTCCACATCCTTCCTATAGTGAGGTGACAAGAACTGAGCACAGTACTCCAAGAGGTGTCTGACCAGGGTCCTATATAGTTGCAACATTACCTCTCGGCTCCTAAACTCAATTCCACGATTGATGAAGGACAATGCACCGTATGCTTTCTTCACCACAAAGTCAACCTGCACAGCATCTTTGAGTGTCCTATAGACTCAGACCCCAAGATCCCTCTGATCTTCTACACTACCAAGAGTCTTACCATTAATGCTATATTCCGCCATTATATTTGACCTATAGAAATGAACCACCTCACACTTATCTGTGTTGAACTCCATGTGCACGAATGAGTGACATTCATTACACCACCATGTCATATGTGCGCACCTCATTAAAGAAAGTAAAGTAAATCTAAATAGACCCGTGGCCTGGCTCCCATGTTTTCCTTTTAATTAGCTGGGAAGGTTCAAAACTTAACAACAGTACCTCTGAGGTGGAGGCTAATATATGCTGATTTCAACATCTCCCACTCCAACTGCCCCATCATCCCAACACACCCCATACAACAGCTCGATCCTAGCTCATGCATAGGCTCTCATTTTATGCCATAACTTTTGTGCACTGCCCGTCCTAATACAATTTGAAAGTCTACATGCACAACATTACTGCTTCCTGCTAGTTATATCTCTAAGCAGTTCTAATAACTCCGTTGAAAACAAATTGTAAAAGCATTTTGCTTCCCATAATATTCTGGTAGATTAATAAACCAGTGATTACTGCAGACCTTTACAGATCTTTGTTCATTTTAGATCTTAGTCAGAATTAGTACAGGTCTATCACATAGTTTCAAAAAATATCAGTCCACAGGATGCTGGACTACAGAGTTACGGCTGTTACTTGCTATTTTGGACATTATATATTATCTGTCTTTATTTTCTGTTATCCTTTCATTTTTATTGTAATTTTCCTTATCTTCTGACCTACTACTAATTTTTGAAAGTTTGTATGCCTTTTCTTTCAATTTTATACCAACTTTACTTCTTGAGTAATCTATAAATGAATCTTCTTTCCTACCAAATCTTTACTATTTAATGGAATATGTCTTTGCTTAACATTATGAAAGATCTCTTTAAATCATTGCATCTGCTTAATTACTCACTTGCCTTTTACTTTTTCTTCTAGTCCGCTTTAGCCAAACTGTGCCTTCATACCTTTGCTTTTTTTTGAGGTTTGCAATATGTTTTGTACCCAGGTTTTACCCCCTCTAATTGAATGTGAAATTCTATCATGTTATGGTCCCTTGTGCTAGAGAATGCTCATCTTTAAGATTAATTCTGCATCATTCAACATGACCATATCAAAAATAGACAGTTTGTTAGTTTATTTTGTTATATATTGATCTAAAAATTTGTCTGGGATTTATTCCTTGATTTTTTTACCTCAAGGTTACCTTTCCCAGTTTGCCTTGTTCAAACTACATTGATTATCCCGTGGTTATGGTAATACCTTTCTTACAATCTGCCATTATTTATTGATTTCTGCTGCTTGGAGGTCTTCAGACAACTCCTTCCCTGGATTTAATTACTCTCTTCTTTCATATCCCCAGCTACAATGGTTCTAAATCTTCATCTTCCAAACTAAGAAAATTTCTAGGCACAATATTGACCATTCTTCATTCACAAAGACACATCTTTTGATGAAGGGGCTCTGATCTGAAATATTTAGTGTTTCACTTTCCACAGATGCTTCTTGACCAGCTGAGTTTTCCAGCATTTTCTGCTTTATTTCAGATTTCCATCATGGGCAGCTCTAAATAGTTTTTTAACTATTATTTTGATCTTCTTTTCCTTTCCATCTTTAATTTTAGTATGTCCAGTGCCTTAGAATATTCAATTCCAATCTTCACTCACTTTGCAACGATGTCTTTGTAATTACAATCAGATCAGTATTCATAAACCAACTTTGCTACTATGAGTTTTCCCCAGTTTTTGCAAAGTCATGATTTGGATTTCTTAGGTCACCACTGATGCTCAGGTAGTGCAGGCCCTGAGCCTGAGCCTCAGTTTATTCTCTCCCACTTTTACTTCTCACCGATGGCTCCATTTTCTCTCTAACTTCAGATGGGAGGAAATCAATGAAGCCAATAAGTGTAAATAAAAGCATGTGACTAGTTAACGGTTATCAATCCATTGAAGTTTTCTTAAAATATATTTAGCCTATGCTTTGTGTTGAGAGTCATTTCCTAGTATAAATCGATTTTTACTAAATCAAATTAAACTCAATGAATTTAGCTTAAGTGCTGAAACACCATCTGCAAAGCAAAGCCTAGTCTTAATTATAACTTCTGCAGGTCAATATACATTAAGCCATTGAGTTTCTCATACAAATGGAGGGTGCAATATTTCTAAAACCAGTGTGTTATGCCTAAACAATGGAGACTACAGTGGGATGAAGGAGGATTTATCTAGTGTGGACTGGAAACACAGGCTAGATGGTGGGACAGTTGAGGAACAGTGGAAGACTCTCAAACAGATTTTTCACAGTACTCAACAGAAGTCTATTACAGTTAAAAGCAAGGACAGTAAGGGTGGGGAGAGCCAGCCTTGGATAACTAAGGAAATAAAAGAAGGCATCAAACTAAAAGCTCATGCATACAAAGTCGCCAAGAGTAGTGGGAAACTAGAAGATTGGGAAAACTTTAAAAAGCAACAAAGTATCACTAAGCGAGCAATAAGGAAAGGGAAGCTAGAGTATGAAAATCAACTAGCACAAAATATAAAAATGGATAGTAAAAGTTTTTTATAATGATATAAAGCAGAAAGGGTGGCCAAAGTCCCTGGGAGGGTGAGAAAGGGGAATTGATATTGTGTAATGAGGAAACAGCCGAGGCTTTGAATGACTATTTTGTATCTGTCTTCACAGTGGAGGATATATCAAACATGCCAAAAGGAGATGTTTTGGATGCGATGGGAGATGAGGACCTCGATACAATAGCTGTCACTAAAGCAGTAGTGCTGAGCAAACTTGTGGGACTGAAGATAGATAAGACCCCTGGTCCTGATGGAATGCACCCCAAACTGAAAGAAATAGCATAAGTTACAGTAGAGGTGTTGGTGATAATTTACCAAAAAGTCTGGATTCTGGGCGGATCCCAATGGTTTGGAAGGCGGAGAATGTCATGCTACTGTTCAAAAAAGGAAGTAGGCAAAAGGCAGGTAACTATAGGGCAGTTAGTTTAACATCTGTAGTTGAGAAAAAGCTTGAAACTATCATTAAAGAAGAAATAGCGAGGCATCTGGAAAGAAATGGATCCATCAGGCAGACACAGCATGGTTTCAGCAAAGGGAGGACCCGTTTGACAAATTTACTGCAGTTCTTTGAGGATATAACGAGCACAGTGGATAGATGGGAACAGATGGAAATTATTTACAAGGTGTTTGATAAGGTGCCGCATAAAAGACTTTTCCGTAAAATCAGGATGCATAGAGTTGGGGGTTTTGTATTAGCATGGATAGAAGATTGGTTAATTAATAAAAAGCAGAGAGTTGGGATACATAGGTGTTGCTCTAGTTGGCAATCAGTGCTGCGTCTGCAACTGTTCACGATATACATTAATGATCTGGAAGAGGGGACTGAGTGTAGTATACCTAAGTTTGCTGATGATACCAAATTGAGTGGAAATTGAGTGCAGAAGATGCGGAGAGTCTGCAGAGAGATATCGATAGGTAAAGTGAGTGGGCAAGGGTCTGGCAGATGGAGTACAATGTTGATAAGTGCGAGGTCATCCACTTTGGAAGGAAAGAGCAGATTATTATTTACATGGTAAAAAAACAACATGCTGCTGTGCAGAGGGACGGGAGTCCTTGTGCATGAATCATAAAAGGTTAGTTTGCAGGTGCAGCAGGCTATCAAGAAGGCAAATGAAATGTTTGCTTTCATTGCTAAAGGGATTGAATTTAAGAGCAGGGAGGTTATGCTGCAACTGTATAGGGTACTGGTGAGGCCACACCTGGAGTACTGCCTGCAGTTCTGGTCTCCTAACTTGAGGAAGGACATACTGGCTTTGGAGGCAGTTCAGAGGAGGTTCACCATGTTGATTCCAGAGTTGAGAGGGTTACAATATGAGGAGAGATTGAGTCACCTGGGACTATACTCACTGGAATTCAGAACAACGAGAGGAGATCTTTTAAAAACATATAATATTATGTAAGGGGTAGATAAGATAGAGAGTGGAAAGTTGTTTCCACTGGTAGGTGAGACTAGATCTAGCAGACATAGCCTCAAGATTCGGGGGAGTAGATTTAGGATGGAGATGAAAAGGATCTCCTTTTCCCAGAGAGTGGTGAACCTGTGGAATTCTCTGCCCAATGAAGCAGTGGAGGCAACCTCAGTAATTATATTTAAGACAAGGTTGAATAAATGTTTGCACAGTAGGGGAATTAAGGGATATGTGGAAAAGGCAGGTAGGTGAAGATGAGCCCATGGCCACATCAGCCATGATCTTATTGAATGGCTGAACAGGCTCGATGGGCCAGATGGCCTATTCCTGCTTCTATTTCTTATGTTCTTGTTCATATTTGTAAGCTTTTCTGCAATAGTGATAATGTAGAAACAAGGCAACAGCAAGGGTCCATTTTCAATAGCAGGCCTATATTTTGTACTGGGGAGAAATTGCATATTTTGTTTAACATCTCCACCATTGAGTATTTCTTTCAAAAATCCTGATCCAAGGGTGATCCATTGCCCTTGCACTTCAAAGGATGGCTACATAGCCTTAAGGTAGCTATTAGAAGTGTGTTATTTTCTTATATTAAGTTATAATTTATTATTTTAAAAGGATTTGCATATTTTATTTGATCTTCCTGATGTTTCCTTTGTTAGTCTTGCTCTCTAGTGCAATTCAGTTGCAGCTTATTAATTTAAGTATCATGGCACTTAAGGCTACAAAAACCTTCTGGCTCAGCACGTGCAGACTGTTCCACAATCATGGTTAGTTACTTCCTTGTTCATTCCTTACCTCTCATGTCTCTGAGATCTCTGTCTATTAATATTGACACATATCTGAATTATTTCATTCATATACAGTACATTTACAACTCAATACATCATAAGTTAATTAGCATAAAACATGTTTGGATTGATGGATCGTATAAAGGCCATAATTTGCTCCATCAGGGCAGCTGATAATAACTGCTGTAATTTGAAGTTCTTGCCCTTTAAATCATGTCAGGATTTTGTGCCAAAAATTTGAGAAGGTACCAGCAGAGAAAAAGGCAGTGTCTGCATGAATAGGACAAGTGAATCTCCTCAGCCAATCAGATTAAAGGATTGTGAAACTAACACTACAGGGACAAAGAAGGAAGAATGAATTGGAGTATTGAATGCTTTATGACATCATCTCTCAAATGAGAAATAAAGAGAAGTACAGACAAGAGAAAGTCTGCAGATGCTGGAAATCCAAGCACCACACACGAAATGCCTGGAGGAATTCAGCAGGCCAGGCAGCATCTATGAGAAAAAAGAACAGTCAACGTTTCAGGTCAAAACTCTTTGGCAGGACTGAAACATCCACTGTGCTTTTTTCCATTGATGCTGCCTGGCCTTTTGAGCTCCTCTAGCATTTTGTGTGTGTTGCTAAGAGTAAAAGAACAGATTAGTGATGGTGTATGTAAAAGATAATGAAAAAGTAAGATCAGAATCTTTTGTTTTTTAATTATTTTTATTAAAATATCTGTAAAAGAATGAGATTAATTTTCAGTGCTAGAGAGGTTTATTTAGTAATTATTTTACCACAGTGTAAAAGGCTACTTGGACTAAAATCAATGAGATTTACATTTCTATGATGACGCTAGTTGCATCGTTATGCTTCTATTTAAATATACAGTAGCAGCTTTAGGTTTAGTAGTGAAGATGCCACTTTCATAGAGTTAACAAAAGAGTGCCGGGCTTCTACAGCATTTGCATATACATAAAGTTATGTGCAATGAACACTGCAATTATTTCTTAACTTCCATTATGTACTTACATTTACATTAAATGAATAATACATTAATAGCATAGGACTATAAGTCATTGGAGCAGAATAAGACCAGTCAGCACATTGAGTCTGCTCTTGCATTCCATCATGGCATATTCATTACCCCTCTCAACCCCATCCTCCTGCTTTCTCTCCATGACCTTTAACACCCTTTATCATCATGAACCTATCAACCTCTGCTTTAAATATACCCGATGGCTTGGCCTCTATACATGTAATATGTAAAATATTATAGAATTGTTTCATACTTTACATATGAATTATTAGCACAACACCAATGGGATTGTTTATGGGAACAGTGGTGGATGCAAGAGGTCACTATGGTGGGTGAAGTCTGCATGTTCTCATTAACAATATATGGAAAAATTACCTAAAGCCTTGATCAAGTGTGCACATACTGTAAATAGACCTCAAATCATGTTATTGTTCTGTCTGTTCTTCAGGTTGAAATAAGTTCATCAATTTCAAGCCCTTGCTCATAAATTCTTAAACATTTTATAAGAATCTTACAACTGTATGAAAAAACTGCCACATGGAGCATGAATTTTGTGCTTCTATTTTTAATATATTAATCACAGTTCTCCTGCAACATTGCTCATGGTAGAAATATTGTGCCTTTGTAACATGTGTTATTCCTA
The DNA here is from genome assembly GCF_048418815.1 of Hemitrygon akajei. Lineage (NCBI taxonomy): Eukaryota > Metazoa > Chordata > Chondrichthyes > Myliobatiformes > Dasyatidae > Hemitrygon > Hemitrygon akajei. The sequence goes on along the minus strand of NC_133126.1, from coordinate 127,620,846 downwards.
CAAAGACATGCTCCACTGATGTTGTGTAAACCCTGGCTGAGTTCGTTCAAAATCCAATGTTCTTCATGTCACAAATCTTGCTCATGTGAAAGTGAATAAATTCCCTTCAGAAATTGTTACCAAGATTTTATCACTCCATTGAAAAGTTCTCAGTAGAGCTATGTTACATCAGGAACACACAATTTCTTGTTTAAAGCATGGCCCAAATTTGTCATCAGTTTATCATGTCTGAAGGCTGGTGCACTCTCCAGACGTGGGGTCTTCTGTGGCATTGCTGAGAGTGTGTCAGATGTTACAGTCGTCCAGGTTGCAATAAAGGTCCGATACCACCTAGTGGCTGAGCCTAACTATATTGTCACTGAGCTCTGTTTACACAGCAATTTCCCATGATAACTGTTTTCATATTTACCTTAATATTAAATAATAATATAAAAAGCATGACATCAATAAGTGAAAATTGTATTAGTAATTCCAAAAATGTAAACTTTTAATATGTTCCTACTTTCTAAACATCATAATCACTTACGTTTCTTTCTTAATAATGGAACAGTTTAAATGAGAAATATTTTAATATATAATTCAAATGCCACAGATGCTTTTGTTGGTTTCTTTCAACGTTCAACACTATAATAGAACAGTGTGTGAGTCTGTATTTGCAGTTAGCATATCCCTGGCATGCTTTATAATGTGAATGGTAATAAGGAGAAAAATGATATTCTGTTTCCCACTTTTTTCCCCCTGTTCTCGATATACTAACCTCTACTTTAGAGCAGGAATTGTGATCTACAACAGCCCACAAAAACAGAATTCAATATGTAGCATAATTGTGACCTCAGGATGCACCCATTTATTTATTTGTTTAGAGATAAAACATGCAATAGGCCCTTCTGGCCCTCAGGGCATTCTGCCCAGTAATCCCCGACAACTTCCACTAAACCCTATTCTAATTGTGGGACAATTTACGATGACCAAATAATCTCCCTGGTATGTTTTTGGACTGTGGGAGGAAACCAGAGGACCCAGGGTAAACCCATGCATTCCTCGGAGAGGATATACAGAGACTGGTTACAGAGGATGCTGGGCTGGAATTCTGAACTTCAATGGCCTGAGCTGTAATAGCATCGGTCTCACCGCAATGCTACCCTGGCGACCCACTTATTGACAAAATTCATATATTAATAGAGTTAAGTGCTTCTGCTGTTAGCTTGTAATAAGTTAAGTGTAATTTCAACTTTGCAGAAATGAATTGCAATTATGTCTAGAGTTCAGAATGCCCATAAGCAGTTCCTAAAGATGAACAAAATACTGCCCTTCTTTTCCAAGTAAGGATCCCTGAAAGATTTAATTCTGCTTTATTGATTAAAAGATTTGAAACCATGTCATGATCTTCTATTCATATTTTTCTCTGAGGCTATTGATCTGAAGTTTACTATACTTATGCCCAGTTAAGCTTTGCTTTGCTTATTCTTTATTGAATACAATATGATTTTTGGCAGTGCCAAAATTTAATGTTTATAGTTTCCTGTAAATTTGATAAAACGAAAACAACAGTATGCACAGAGCCTCTATAACTAGCCCTGGAGTAAATGTAAGTCATAGGCAACATTTGAGAAATTTGTGTCAGTGGCAGAATGAATGTGGGTCAGAGTCTGCCCTCGAGGTAAAAATGTTCTAAGATAACGATGGGTGGGTGGAATGACTATTGACGTCATTTTTCAGATTTGGACACAATCAGGAGATTGCACTGAACATATTAACTTTTGAAAATTGTGTCTCTCCTTCATCTACGTAAAATAAGTGAGAAAGGTAAACCAAAGACTAGTATACCAGTTACCCGAACATCTGTTGTTCGGAAAGTACATAACTTATAATTAAAGACAGAGAAATAGAATTACTTGGAAATCTTCACATAATCAAACAGATGTGTCAATTTGTAAAGAATCTGCATGTGTTTGTAAATGGTTGCTTCTGCTATCAGAAGCTGAATTAATTATTTTAAATAAGTTTCCACAATAATAGAAGCAGGCCTGCCCATGAAATTTATTTAGATGGATTTTCGGAATGAGATTGATAAACTTCTTTAGAGGAAAATTTGTTAGAATATCAAATTAGAAAATTAAATGAGTAGAAAAAGCACTGACAAATAGATTTCAATGTAGGCACATGTGAACTCATCCACTCCAGACTAAGAAGGATCAGAGGACTCTCATAGCAGTAGATGGCTAGAGTAAGAAGAGATTAAAAAAAGCCTTAAGAGTCAATGCATCTACAGCAGAAATAGGTGCAGTAAATAATCAAACTGTTAATAGCTTGCTGGCTTTGGAATGCCAAAATTCCAAGGCTTGAATTATGAGGCGAGGTTACACCTAATATTTTTGAAATGCCAAAAACTAGTTTGTAATTTATGCCTGTGACTAAATTAATTTGCATATTTTCAAGCATTTTACCAATATATTCATCTCCAATTGGCTGTGTTAGATGTGCTAAATAGCAACGTCTGCAAGCTCTACTCATTCTGTGGAACCAAATTCAGTGCGGTCAATCTTGGAAGCAGTGCAAATGTTTTAATGCTGCTGCATTTAGCATGACCAACCAGGGATGAATTTCTAGGTGAATATCTTCTTGGTACCAGTGCAACCGGGCAGAAAAAAAAAATGAAATGGAATCTTTTCCATTATTGCCCTTCATCTAATAAACATGCCTTCATAATTGTAACACAGCATACTTTTATCATCTCAGCAAAAACTGATTCACCAGCAAAAGGCAAAGGTTTTCAGTTTCTGATGTTCCATCTGTATGCAACTTAATTCAACATAACTGAACAACTCCTTTAAAAATCTACAGTAAAACAGTTATGACTTTTAGTGGGCACTCATCCTTTTTCGGTAAATTTAAATATTTTTTTCAAATTAGAAAATATTTGAGTTGACCCATGATCTTAAGAAAATGAGTACACTTTTGAAGTAACAAACAATCTACCAGAGGAACTCTGCGGCCGAACAACATCCATGGGGCAGGGGGGAGGGAAGGGAAGGAATTGTTGATGTTTCTGGTTAATACTTTGCACTAGGTCCCAGAAAATAGACAATTCTTTCCACCAACAACACACTGAGTTCCTCTCATATTTTTGCTCCAGGTTTTAAGAGCACTCTATAACCAATGCAATCAATACAACATTGCAATGTCAAACAATGCATACACAAATTCTACCCTAGTCATGGAAATACTCAGGGAAAATAAGAAAGCGAATAGTTTTGGGTATTTAAAATGTGCTGCTAATGAGAATAATTCCACCTAGAATGTATTGATAATGCTGGTAGAATTAAGCAAAAATTCTACTCATATATGTGATAATAATGCTCACATACATCATTACCTAATAGCGCAGACATTAAAAATAATCAGAAACTCTGCTATTTCGCACGTGATCTTTTATCCTTTCACTTCTGCTAGTATCAATATAAAACCCAGAAAGGATTCAAATGGCAATACCATTGACACTTCTCATGTTACAAGGCTGGAATTTATTTAGTTGCATTAATTTCTTGCCTCCATGTGCTGGGGTAGAGTTTAATGAAACCAGCCATTGATGTCATGACATTTATATTTGGGTGTATTGTTTCATTGGTTTCACCAAAGCCATTATGTTTCACACGCTTCTATGAAAGGTCAGTACAAGAGGATAGTGAGGTCGGAGATAAAAGAGAAAACATACAAAGGGAAAATTGATAAGGCAAGAAGTGCTAGAAAGAATGGGTCTGCTTAAAATAATGAACATAAGGGAGTGGAAGTGGATAAGCAGAAGAATTTTGCTATGTTATTGCAGTCCTCCCAAGTTATAAGACAGGGGTTCTTAACCTGGGATCCACAAACACCTTGCTTAATGGTACTGGTCCATGGCATAAAAAAGGTTGGGAACCCCTGGTATAAGACAAGTTCCATGAATATGCTGGACAATTGCAGGTCATACAGTCTAATCTAAGTGGTAGGGAAATGTATAGAGATAACAATCATATATAACCATATAACGATTACAGCACGGAAACAGGCTATCTTGGCCCTTCTAGTCCATGCCGAACGCTTACTCTCACCTAGTTCCACTGGCCCGCACTCAGCCCATAACCCTCCATTCCTTTCCTGTCCATATACCTATCCAATTTTTTTTAAATGACAAAATCGAACCTGCCTCTACCACTTCTACTGGAAGCTTGTTCCACACAGCTACCACTCTCTGAGTAAAGAAGTTACCCCTCGTGTTACCCCTAAACTTTTGCCTCTTAACTCTCAACTCATGTCCTCTTGTTTGAATCTCCCCTACTCTCAATGGAAAAAGCCTATCCACGTCAACTCTATCTAACCCCCTCATAATTGTAAATACCTCTGTCAAGTCCCACCTCAACCTTCTACACTCCAAAGAATAAAGACCTAACTTGTTCATCCTTTCCCTGTAACTTAGGTGCTGAAATCCAGGTAACATTCTAGTAAATCTCCTCTGTACTCTCTCTATTTTGTTGACATCTTTCCTATAATTCGGCAACCAGAACTGTACACAATAAGTGAGAAAATGTTTCAGCACTTCTAAGTTTGAGTTAATGAAGGTGAGCAGTGTGCTTTAACAAATGACTATCATGTTTAACTAACCTGATTGATTTTTTGATGAGGTAACAAAGATAAAGGAAGTGCAGCAGCGGCTGTCATTTGAAAAGGTTCAGAAGGTATTGTACCTCATGTACAAATCGGTTAACTATATTGGGTTCCATAGAATGAGAAAATCAGCAGCAGAGTGAATAGGAAACTAACTTCAGGACAGAAAGCTGAGAGACATGATAGAGAGCAGTTTCTCAGAATGGAGAACACCAACCAGTGGTGGTCAAAAAAGGGTGGGTGCAGAGACCACTGCTCTTTTTAAGATTCAGGTAATCAACACCCAATGTATAGACATATATACATATGATCAAGCTCCCACAGTATTATTAAACTCAACAGTCAAGTACGTACATGCACAGACATTCATTCATAGCAGCAGCAGATCTAGTTTCCTCACTCTTTCTCTCAATTTTATTAATTGTTCTTCCTTATAAATCTTGTGTGTTTTTGATGTCAGTCATTACAATACTATGAGGGTTGCAGTTACCACATTAAGGGGTTTATATGTATTTTCTTACAGACAAAATAGATTTACAAAAATTACAGAGAAAAATCAAGTTTCTGGGAATCAATACCTCAGAGGATCTATTTTGGGCCTAACATATTGATGCAATCATGAAGAAGGCATACCAGTGACTATACTTCATGAGGAGTTTGCGGAGATTTGGTATGTTAGCAAAGACTGCAGCAAATTTCTATAAATGTACCATGGAGAGCTTTCTGATTGGCTGCATCATTGCCAGGTATGATGGCTCCAGTGCAAAGGATCAAAAAAAGACTGCAGAAGGTTGAGGATTCAGCCAGCTCCAACATGGGCAGTAGCCTTCCACTATCAAGGACTTCTTCAAAAGGTGGTGCCTCAGGAAGGTGACATCCATCATTAGGGACCCTCACTATATGGAACATGTCCTCTTCTCATTACAACCATTAAGGAGGAGATACAGGTATCCTGAAGATGCACAATCAATGTTTTGGAACACCTTCTTCCCCTCCACCATCATATTTCTGAACGGTGCAGAACTCTTGAACACTACCTCACTATTTTGCTCTTATTGTCTTACTTATTGATTTTTATTTATTTTTATTTTAACTTACAGTAATTTGTTATGTACTGCAGTGAAAAAAACAACAAATTTCACAATGTGCCAGTGATAATAAACCTGATTCTGACTCCAGTTCTGATTCTGACTTACAGGCATTTGTTAAAAAAAAAGAGCCAGTTGTTAACTGTGGACAGGCTGTACATTAGGAATGCAAGATAAAGTTCAAGTTTGCAGATAACATAAAACATGGGGATGAGTCAAAAATGATGAGGGTTATAATATATTGCAATAGATACAGGCAGAAAGAATGGGGAAGCAAATGGCAGGTAAAATATTACACAGAGAAATGTGAAATGATAGACTTTGACAGCAAAAATCAAGAAAGACAATATAAACTAAATAGAGTGGTTCTAAAATGTGTGCAGCAACTAGGGGACCTGGCTATATATGTGCATAAATCTTTAGAAATAGCAGGATTGTAAATCACTGGAGACCTTGTGCTTCGTAAATAAAAGTAAAAACTTCAGAAGTAGGGAGGACCTGGTTAAACTTTGTAACACACTAGATAAGCTACATCTGGCACATTAAGGAAGGATGTAGGGGACCCGTACAGTACCTCAAAAGCTTCATTGGAAGATTAAACTGGAGAAAGTGGAGCTATTGTCCAAGAAGCAAAGATTTAGATCAGATTTGATAAAGGCTATAAGGTCATGATGGATTAAGATCAAAATCAAGCAGGAAACATTATCCATTATTAGGAAAGGGAAGCAGATGAACAAAATATAGGCATTAGATATGAGGAAACATTTTTATGAAACTCGAATTCTAGGTATTGGATAGGAAACCAAGCACTTCTTTCAAAAAGCAAGTGAATTATTACTTGAAGGAAAATGCTTTGTGAACTCTGACATTAGCGGTTAAGTCATAGAAACATACAGCTTGAAAATGGGCCCTTCAGCCTGCTGAGTCGACACTAACTCGGAGAGTGGTGGATTCCTGGAATGAGCTGCCTGGTATGGTGGTAGAGGCAAATACATTAGAGGCTTTTAAGAGATGTTCAGATAGGAACATGAATGTGAGGAAGATGTAGGGATATGTATATTGTGTAGAACATAGAAAATAGAAATTTACAGCATATTACAGGCCCTTCGGCCCACAATGTTGTGCTAACCATGTAACCTACTCCAGAGACAGAATAGAATATCCCTAGTGTATAGCTCTCTATTTTTCTAAGCTCCATGTACCTATCTAAGAGGCTCTTAAAAGACCCTATTGTATCTGCCTCCACCAACTCCGCTGGAAATACATTTCACCCACCACTCTCTGTGTGAAAAACTTACCCCTGACATCCCCTCAACACCTATTTCCAAGCACTTTAAAACTATGTCCCCTCATGTTAGCCATTTCAGCCCTGGGAAAAATTTTCTGGCTAGCCACACGATCCATGCCCCTTATCACCTTATACACCTTTATCAGGTCACCATTCATCCTCCGTCGCTCCAAGGAGAAAAGGCCAAGTACACTCAACCTATTCTCATAAGGTATGCCATCCAATCAAGGAAATATCCTTGTAAATCTTCTCTGCACTCTCTCTATAGTATCCAGTAGTGAGGTGACCAGAACTGAACACAGTACTCCAAGTGGGGTCTAGCCAAGATCTCATTTACCTGTAACATTACCTCATGGCTCTAGAACTCAATCCCATGGTTGCTGAATGTCAACACAACATATGCCTTCTTAACAACACTGTCAACCTGCGCAGCAGCTTTGAGTGTCCTATCAACATGGACCCCAAGGTCTCTCAGATCCTCCACTCTGCCAAGAGTCTTACCATTTATATTACATTCTGTCTTCAAATTGGACCTACCAAAATGAACCACTTCACACCTATTTGGGTTGAAGTCCATCTGCCACCATAATGAACCACTTTGCACTTATTTGGGTTGAAGTCCATCTGTGGGTAGGAGGGATTAATTCTGGGGAGTTGTGATTTACTTTTTATCTGGCTCAGCACAACATTGTGCGCCGAACGGCCTGTTCCTGTACTGTACAGTTCGATGTTCTATGTTCTTTGTTCACCCTCAAACACTGATTTATATTAATCCTACAATAAGATCTTTTAACTTCCCCCATTACTATTAACTTTTCTCAGATTTTGCCACTCAGCTGCCAATAGGGATGATTTACAGTGGGCAATTAAGCTACCAAATGATACATCTTTGAAATGTGGGAGGAACCAGGTACATGGAGAAAACCAATGAGGTCACAGGAAGAATAAACAAACTCCATGAGCTGACAGCATAGGAGGTAAAGATTAAATCTGGGTCCCTCTACCTCTGAGATAGCAACACTACTTATCTCTTGTGACTCAAACAACCCATTATTGTAGAGTATTCTTTAACCGAGATTACTATTGAGAGTAGTAGGAAGCTTCATCCTGCACTATCTGGGCATTGACGGAGTGCAGGGCCTTAAGTGTCAAGTTCTTAATGGGCCTACATTCAATGGAATCTTGCAACTTGGACAAACTTGCATTCATTGAGAAGCCTTGTTCTCACTTTGCCTGCTGCTCACTGCTGGGGAAGAATGACATTCATATGGCTCTCTTGGAATAGAAAACATTTCTGACCAACCTAACACATCAGTGAGTGATGGACTATTGTGGATTTATGGCTGGAACTTGTGGTATATCTTAGAGAGATTAACCTAACTCAATCACAGACAGCTAACACATTGTTCCTTGTCTGTAGAAAAATAGAAGTACTCTGTAAAACTCTTACATAAATGCATACCCTCTGAAAGCTATCCTCCTCCTCCCTCTGGTGGTCAAGTGGCCCATTATGAACACCCTTACACTGAACACCCTTGATGCACCCTTGAAATGGTCACAAAAGGCTTGCACCCAGATATAATGGTTACTTCAGAATCCGTGAAGCCAGGACAACCTATACATGGAATTTCCCAATTCTTGCAAAGCCTGGAAGCCATCTAACATTGGTAAACTGGAGGCGACCTTCAGTAGAAATTACCTGGTAGTTATCCAAATGTCCTATAATCCCCTAATGGGCAAGAGTCATTATTTAGGCAGAGTACATGAATTTCATGTGCTCTTGACATGGTGAATTATTGAATGGGGAGTGTTATGGACTTAATATTTCAGCAGTATGTGTGTAATACTGTAAATATATTGTTTGATTAAGCATTCTTGTTTGTTTAAACAATTCATTTTGGGTTATATGTAAAAGTGCAGGAATGGCATCCGTCCTTATGCCACCACATCTTATGCACTGCCTTGCTGAAAGTAAAACAAACCTGGGACATACATCTCTAAGCTCCATGTTTTCCTTTCAACTTTTTTTGGTCTTATAAAGCTTAACAGTGGTGACATGGAAGTTTAAAACAAATCTGTTTTGACTACCTGTATGTTTAAGCACAGCAAGATGTTTGAGTTAAAAAACACAGCAGAATATTAGATTTTTTAAAAAGGCAAAAAATAAATGAATTCGTAAGTTCATAAACAGTGAATACTAGGTGATAATAATCATAAATTTAAAAAAAAATAGAAATGGCTGGCTGCATTGGAAAGATAGATGTGTTCAATTGTGAAGAAGTAACTGGATGATGTATACTGAGTGAATTGAGCTGTATTTTGAAACATGAAACAGCCAATGAAAAGCGAGTGCCAATTTGTTGAGTGAAGTGGTGGGAAAGCATACAGTTTGCTTAGAAGTTTGACAGCTCCAACCAAGCTAGCCAAAATTAGCTTGGCTGATATCATGAAAGTAATGCAGGAACATTTAGAACCAAAGCCACGGTTGACTGCAGAACACGTTAGGCTCCATGAGCAGAATCAAATGTAAGGGGAGTAAATGGAATAGATTGTCTGAGCATTGTCAGTTCAGTGGTGGGCTTAATGCTGCACTAAGAGATCATTTACTTTGTGGAATCTTACAAGAAAGCATTCACAATAGCTCCTAACTGAAGCAAAACTCACATTTAAAAGAGCAGTTGAAATCGCTGTATCAATGGAAACAGCAGCCAGGCATGCAATTGAGTTGCAGTCAAGAATGAAAGTGAGCATGAACAAAATCACAACATTGAAACAGAAACCTAATGTTACATGGGGTTAACTTAATGTACGGCCGAAAGCCACTTGCATTGCGTCTGTTATCGATGTGGTCCGTTTGAAGTATGCAGCAGCTTTTTCTCATTGGTTCCTTTGTGTGCCTTGGCACCACCGTCTGGTTTCAGCCTCCTTAGGTATGAGAATAGCAAGTATGGGAGGCCCAGTCTCTTTCCTTTTGTACCCAGAGGCTCTTCACACTGAGGTTGTGATTAGTGCTGAAAAACCATTGGGAAAGTATCCTCCTGACTTAGCTAAGTAACAGTAGAATATTTAGTTTTGTAATTTGTGTAACCTGGGGGGGTGGGTACTTAGATCTATGGTCAGATTTTTTACTGTTTGTAAGTAATTGATTAATATGAGAGTTTGTAGTCAGTGTCTTCTTTCTCACTCACCAAACCCATGAATCTTCTTCCACATTACACCTGTCTGGCTGGACAACCTGTGCTACTATTGTGGCAGTGGCTCACATACACCAGACCAACGTAGATTTAGCAGTGAAACTTGCAGAAAATGAAACAAAGTAAGACACAAACGAGAAGCATATCGGGCCGACAAAAGTAAATTGACTGCACAGGGAAGAGGAAAAGATAAAAAGTCAAGTTGCAGTTTCAAAAAGAACACTATTCTACATGTTTTGATGATAAATCTGAAAATGATGAGACTGGGGCTGGATTGGGTAACCTTAAGATTTACAAGGTGAAAACTTAACAATAGACAAACAATCTGGCTTACACCAGAAATGAATGGCAAATTTAATAAAATGGAATTTGGCACTGGCCTTGCTGTTACAGTCATCCCACAAAATGAATTTGAACAGCATTTCAAAGGGACTGAAATGAAACATGCAGATATCCAGCTAAGACTTATACTGAAGAAAAATAACTCCTGTGGGAATTACATTCATAACAGTGAAAAAGAACAACCAACAAGCCATATTGAACTTGTATCTGGTAAAAACAGGAGGACCAGTATTGTGGAGATATGAGTAGCTGAGACAACTACAACTTGATGTGAGATCTATTCACAATTTGCATGCCACATCCCCTGCAATAGATACAACTGAAAGAAATATAAGAAAGGCACTAGATGATGCCACAGCAGTGTTCATCAGGTGGCACTGGGAAACTCAAAAATATCAGGGGTAAAATAGTGTTAAATGAAAATACCAAACCCAAGTTTTACAAAGCCCATGCAGTTCCTTATAAATTCACGATAAAGTAGCCAGTGAGCTAGATAGCATTGAGATTGAAGGAATCCTTTCCAGAAAAGGATGGAACCTATGGACCACACCAGTGATCCCAGTAGCCAAGAAGGGTGTCTGTCAGGATCTGTGGCGAACTCAAGGTCACTATTTGCTCAGTATTGAAAGTAGATCAATACCCTCTGCCCAGGATAGAGGATATTATTACAAATCTTTCTAGAGGAAAACACTTCATTAAAGTTGACTTATTTGAGGCATGGAGATGGAAGAAAAGACCAAAATGGGCTTTATCACTGTAATAAGCTTATTTTTGGAGAAGCATCTGTAGCTGCACTCTCTGGAATCTGTACCTTCCAGCATCTAAAGAAGCAATGTCAGTAGAACGTAGTACACTGACAATGATTCAGAAGCTCGCATATTTCCTCTGTGTATATTGCACTTCAGCACACTCCACAACCAACAACTAACCAGCTATGCTCTTCCTGGATCATCCTTTGCACTCATGCTTGATTCTCCTCAGACCCAATCTCAGAAGGTGCATGTAGGGCAAATAGCCAAGACAAATTGAGGGCTCCTCAAACAAGAAGGTTCAATGTTTCATTCCTGGACAAACAATCCTGGTCAGGGACGAAAGAGGTGATTAAAACTGGGTACTTGGAAAGATTAAGGACAGATCTGGACCACTCTCCTACACAGCGGAGATTGCATCTGATGTCATCTGGAGACAACACATCAGTCAGTTGAGGAGAGCAAAGAAAATTGTTTGAGAAGAAGTGTGTCCAAAGCCACCAGAACCACTTCCTGCAGTCCAAGAGACAGCTCCGACAACCACCACAGAGGAGGGCCCAGAAAGTGAGATTGTTTTGCAGCCACAAGACTCACCTGCCAAGCCTCCTGTCGGGAAGACAGTATTCCACAAGAGTAAGAAATCTTCCACAGCAATTAAATCTTAAGGCCTGAATGGGGCAATTTAAAATTTACCATGCTGTGGATGTTTAAATAGTACTTGTCCTCATATAGCATATTTTATAGTATATAGTATATATATATATATGTGTGTGTGTGTGTGTGTGTGTGTGTGTGTGTGTGTGTGTGTACATAAGTTGTGATGCATTCTATATTATGCTAGAGTTTATAGGTAAGCATGCTGGAGTGTTGAGTATTTAGTATTTCAGCAATATTTGTAATGTAAATATTTTCTTTGATTAAGCATTCTTGTTCGCTTAAATAATTAATTATGAGTTATGTACAAAAGTATGTGAATGGCATACGTTATTACACCACCACATCATATGTGTGTCTCACTAAATGTAAAAACTAAACTCACATCTCCAGTCCCCGTGTTCCTCTTTCAAATAGCTTTATGTTTTAGAATTACAAAACATAACAGGTAGTAACTTAATACTTACTCAATTTGTTCTCATGAGCTGAGCAAAGGCTATCTCCACATGGCAAGCAAGTTGACTCGTAGTACAAAAGTGCTGTGCGCATCAGACTCAAAACTAGAAGTACCCTTAGTGCACAACTGACAACAGGCTTTGTACCATTGCACATTACTACTGGAAATAAGTCTTTTTAGTCCATCATGAGCAAGTAAGTTCTTTAAAAAGCTCTCCAATTGTTTATTTCTTTCACTCTTCCCATAGGGTCCTGAATACTTTTCCATATTAATAGTTACTGAATCTGGTTTTTTTTAATGGGAGTTAAAATTCCTTCCACCAACCATTCAGCCATCAGATTCCAGGTCAGAAGAAATTGTGAGAAAGAGAAAGGTTTTGTTTCCACTTGAACTTGCCAGCAAAATGTCACAAAATTCACAAATGTTTCAAGTAAATGAAAAATAAATGGAACTGTGGACAATAGGAAACGCTGGCAACAAATGGAGAAGTGAATAAACATCCATTTAGCACACAGTCTAAACAAAAAACAGTCCATCCTGAAGCATTTCAAATCTTTGTCGGGGACATCAGTCAGGTCTGTTTGAAGAAAACCCTGCCCAATTATCATCCGCATATAATCTGTAGCACCAGAGGACCCAACACACTAGACCACTGTTATATTAAGATAAGGAATGCCTACAGCTCCAAGCACAGACTGTGAAACATGAGACCCGCAATCGACTGAGGACCAGATCAAAGACATTCAGGAATGGTGACCAGGAAAGTTACAAGCGGTCCAGATACGATCTCTTGAAAGCCATCTCACGGGTGAAGTGTCAATTCCGGAGTAAGCCTGAATCAACAAAGGATGCTCGACCAATGGCCTAATTATGCTCCCATGTATTATGGTCTTATGGCTTGAATAAGATCATCTCTTAAAAAGTTCAATTAAGCAACATTGGCAGCAGCAGGGATTTGTTTCCAGATGAGCTCAATGCCTTCCATGTTCCCTTGGATCATCAAAACCTGGAGGAACCATCACAGTGTCCCACAGCCCCCAATTACCCTAGTGATTTCAGTCTCTGAGGCTGACAGGCAACCAGCCTTTAGAAGGGTGAATCTGGTCCAGATGAGGTACCTGACCAAGTATTAAAGACCTGTGCTGATCAACTGGCTGGAGTGTTCACTGAGATCTTTAACCTCTCACTTCGCCAGTCTGAGGTTCCCACCTGCTTCAAGCAGGCTTCCAATATACTGATGCTTGAAAAGAACTGGTGGCCTGCTCAATGACTATCATCCAGTAGCACCTACACCTACAATGATAAAGTGTTTTGACAGGTTGGTGATGAAACGTATCAACTCTTGCCTGAGAAGCAACTTGGACCCACCCCAGTTTGCTGACCAGAGCAACAGGTCCATAACACGTGTCATCCCATTGGTTCTTCACTCAACCCTGGAGCACATGGTCAACAAAGATGTATACATCAGGATGCTCTATATTGTCTATTGGCTATTAGCATTCACTACCATCATCCCCTCAAAACTAATCAATAAGCTCAAGTCCTTGGGCTCAATACCTTCTTGTGCAGTTGGATACTCAATTTCCTCATTTGTTCCCCAGTCAGTTTGGATTGGCGAGAACATCTCCTCCATGATTTCTGTCAGAACAGATGCACTACAAGTCTGTGTGCTTAACCCCTTCTCTACTCACTTTACCCTAATGACTATGTGGTTAAGCAGTGCTCCAATGACATATTCAAGTTTGCTGATGTCACCGATGATGTAGGCTGAATCAAAGTTGGTGATAAATCAGCATATAGGAGGGGATTAGAAATCTGGCCGAGTGGCTGAGTGGTGCCAGTACTCAATGTCAGCAAGACCAAGGAGATAATTATTGATTTCAGGAGAAGGAAACCAAAGGTCCATGAGCATGTCCTTATTGGAGAATCAGAGGTGAAGAGTTTCAGCAACCTTAAATTGGTGTTATTATTTTGGAAGACCTGTCTTGGGTCCAGCACAAAAGTGCAATTATGAAGAAAGCACAGCAGTGCCTCTATTTCCTTTGGAATTTGCAAATATTCAAATGACCTCTAAAAGTTTGACAAACTTCTATAGATGTGTGGTGGAGAGTATACTGACTGGCTGCATCATGGTCTGGTATGTAAGTGCCCTTGAATGGAAAATCCTACAAAAAGCCACGGATATGGCCTGGTCCATCATGGGTAAAGCTCTCCCATCATTGAGCACATCTACATGAAAAGCTGTCGCACGAAAGCAATATCCATCATTAAGGACCCCAACCACCAAAGACTCTCTTTTTGCTGCTACAATCAGGAAGAACATACAGAAGCCTCGGGGCTCACAGCACAAGGTTCAGGAATAGTTATTAACCTTAACCATTAGGCTCTTGAACCAAAGAGGATAACTTCACTCAAATTCACTTGCCCCGTCATTGAAATGTTTCCACAACCTATTGATTCACTTTTGAGGACTCTTCATCTCGTGTCCTCAATATTTATTGCTTATTTTTTGTTATTATTATTATTTCTTTATTTTTGTATTTGCACAGTTTGTTGCCTTTTGCAGACTGGTTGAACACTCAGGCCAGTGTGGTCTTTCATTGATTCTGTTATGGTTATTATTCTATGGATTAGTTGAGTACACAGCATCCTCAATAAAATGAATCTCAGGGTTGAAAATGGTGACATATATATATACTTTGATAATAAATTTACTTTGTACTTTGATCGGTAGATTCTAGGACATGAAACCCTGCAATTATAGACAAACATTACTTCAATGCTGAAGAGAGAAAGAAGGTCAGTATTATGTCAATTTAAAGACTATAAACTAAATTATTACAAAATCTCTCCCTGCTGCCCATGCAAACCAAATACTACATTGATCCACAATTTGGTATATATTTGCACAGGATAGCTTATGAAGAATACAATTCCCAAAGCTGGATGGAGAAGATCGAGGGCACAAAATGAGCAGACAAGACTGCAGGAAGAGTTAGATATACATTAATGTTACTCTACATTGAAGGCAATTTGTAGCTGGTTTAAAAGAGGTCATAACAGCAGGAAGTAATTAAATGGAATGCAATAAAACAATGGGCATGATATTTGTGCCTTGTAAGTGGAGAACATAGTTTTTCAAATCAGACAGGTGAAATTTGCAGGAATTCAGAACACTGAAAAGAAACCAGAAAATAATTTTGTGTCTACACATGAATGGATAAGTCCAACAGAGTAACAAGTTGATAATGAGTGGTGAATTGGACCACAAAATTGACTTCACAAATGAGGTATTGATGCTGCCTTCATAAAACACATATATGGAAGAAAATAGAACTTCACTAATTGTTGAAAGACAAAGGAAAAAAACATGATATATTAAGTAAGCTGACAGAAAAGTTTAACTCGTTAAATATTGAATGAGTGGAAGTGAATGGACAGAATTAGAAAAATTAAGATTATTATATAAGAGGAGGAGGAGGAGAAAGAAAAGAACAGTATCTAAAGTACAGTGTTTTGTCAGATACTTGCAGCAAGATTGCATAACTCATGGCGAACCAAAGATTAACCAAAGGGTTGACTGAAATTCCTATCCCAAGATGCTGTCAGGCCCAGTGCCTGAGATGAAATTTTCAAACAAAAACAAAAATAGTAAACTGAACAGGAATTCCTGAAATACTTGTGTTATCTTAAAGTCAAACTTTGTATCTGGACTCATGTTATGTGACAAACTCACTAAAGTGAGACGCCATTACATTAGTAACAAGATCCTTTCTAAGGGATAGACAGGGACTGAAAAAGGATATTCAGCATGGCTTTTTACATAGTAGGTCATGTCTAACCAATCTTATAGAGCTTTTTGAGGAGGTTACCAGGAAAGTTGATTTCTATGCAATCGACAATCACCTCTGATCCGGGCTGACATTTATGTGCTGGGCGGCACCTAATCAATTAGTTTGTTTATTTCGGCTTTTTTCTTACAGATGTTCTGGGTGCGTTCCGGCTACTGCTGCACCCCTGCATGCTTCGCAGCCTGGTATTGGTCTGCAGCCCGGAGATTGGGGATCATTGCTTTAGATCATCTCTGCCATAATAGGAGACTTCTGATTTGTTAATTTTTCAGATGTTTCCTTTTCCAAAGCTAAACAGATCAATCCTCATTTCCAAGATTAGTCATCCTTCTGAATTAAATCTTGCAATTTTGTCCACCGAAATACAGAGCCCATCTCTGCATTTGTTCTGCTGCTCTTAGTGAAACACCCTACTGTGTGGACTGATAATGAACACTACTGGTTGATGATCAGTAACAAGGGTAAACTCTCTCTTATACAAGTACTGGTTGAAATGTTTTACACCCCAAACCAGACTCAAGGCTTCTCTGGCAATCTATGCATATTTTTTTCTCTGCAGCTGTAAGGGTACGCAATGCAAAGACTGTGCGATGCTCACATTCAGCACTCATAACATGTGACATGACTACTCCAACACCATAAGGTGAGACACCACAGGCAAGCTTCACTGGATAATCAGTGTCATAATGGGTGAGTACCGTTTCTGTTGTCACTATTTCCTTTACAGTTTTGAAAGTTACATTACACTGCTT
The DNA here is from genome assembly GCF_048418815.1 of Hemitrygon akajei. Lineage (NCBI taxonomy): Eukaryota > Metazoa > Chordata > Chondrichthyes > Myliobatiformes > Dasyatidae > Hemitrygon > Hemitrygon akajei. The sequence continues at coordinate 127,603,827 of NC_133126.1, read as the reverse complement.
TGTCCATTGTCATTTCTTCCCATCTGTAGTAATGAGTTCAAAGGGTGGAGCGCAGTAGCCAGTTTTGGCAGGAACCTGCTGTTATAATCAACAAACCCTAAGAAGTGCTGCAGGTGTGACACATTCTTTGGCCTTGGGCATCCACCATTGCTTGAATTTTCTCAGCACACTTTTGCAATCCTTTTGCATCAATAGTATGTCTGCAGCAAGTGATGCTTGATTTAAAGTATTCAAACTTGTTGCATTTGGCTCTGAGCCCATAATCTTCTAACCTTTCTTGAGATTTTGGAGATGTACATCATCCTTACCATTAACAAAGATGTCGTCCAGGTAATAATGAATGCCTGGACAGCCTTGCTGTCCATTGGTCCATTGCTGTAACATAGGTGCATATGTTACTCCAACAATGAGACTACTATAGTGATAAAGCCCTTTGTGAGTGTTTATGGTGAAAAATACTTTCGACTCTTCTTCCATCTCTATATGCAGGGAGACCTCAACTAAGTCCACTTTGCTGAAGCGTTTTCTTCCAGTAATGTTTGCAAAATTATCCTCTGTCCTGGGCAGAGGGAATTGATCTACTTTTAGTATTGGATTGATGGTAACTTTAAGATCACCACAGATTCTGACAGACCCTTTCTTCTTGGCTACTAGGACCACTGATGTTGCCCATGGGTCCAGTCAACATTGGAAAGAATTCCTTCAGCCTCATGTGATCCAGCTCATTAGTTACTTTATCATAGATGGTATAAGGAAATGGATGGGTTTTCTAAAACTTGAGTGAGGCATTTTCATTTAACACTATTTTACCCTTGATATGTTTGTCTTTTCCTATGCCAACCTTGAACACTGCTATGCCATCATCCAGCACCTTTCCAAATTTTCTTTCAGTTGATTCTATTGTAGGAGATGTGGCATGCAAATTGTTGATGTATCTCCAATTGAGGTTGTAGTTATCTCATCCAATCACAACCCCACATGCTGGCCTCATGTTTTTACACATACAAGTCCAATGTAACTTGTTGGTCGTTGTTATTCACTGTTACAAATGTAATTCCCACAGGAGATATCTCTTCTACAGTATAAATTCTCAGTTAGATATCTGCAGGCTTCTGTTCAGCATCTTCGAAACGCTGTTCAAACTCATTTTATGGACAGATTGAAATAGCCAATCCATGTCCTATTCAATCTTAATTAATTGCCAATCACTTCTGATGCAAGTCATATTGAATATTGCAACCCTTTATCTCTTCCACCAATCAACTTCCCAGCTCTTTCCTTCACCCCTCCCCTTCTCCTGGATTTGTCTATCACCTGCCACCTTGTACTTCTTCCACCCTCTCCCCACTTTCTTATTCTGACTTCTTCCCCCTTCTTTTCCAGTCTTGATGAAAGATCTTGGCCCAAAACATTGACTGTTTATTTCCATCCATATATGTTGCCTGACCTGCTGATCTCCTCCAGCACATTGTATGTATTGCTCTAGATTTCCAGTATCTGCAGTACTTTTTGTGTCTTGCTTGTCTAATGTTAGTTTTCACATGGTAAATCTCAAGACTACACAGTGCCTTGTTACTCTCTTCATCAAATATTTTATTAGTGCTCTTTATGAAACTGCAACTTGACTTTTTATCTTTTTCTCTTCCCTGTGGATTCCATTTATTTTTGTCTGCCTTATATACTCTTTGTATGTGCCCTACTTTGTTTCAGCCTTAAATCTGCATTGGTATTGAGACATAGAAACATAGAAAACCTACAGCAGAATATGGCCCACAAAGTTGTGCTGAACATGTCCCTACCTTAGAAATTACTAGGCTTACCAATAACCCTCTATTTTACTAAGCTCCATGTATCTATCTAAAAGCCTCTTAAAAGGCCCTATCGTATCCGCCTCCACCACCATTGCCGGCAGCCCATTCCATGCACTCACCACTCTTTGAGTAAAAAACTTATGCCTGACAGCTCCTCTGTACCTACTCCTCAGCACCTTAAACCTGTGTCCTCTTGTGGCAACCATTTCAGCCCAGGGACCTTGCCACAATGGTAAGGCAATTTGTTCAGCAAGGCCAGTTTCCATTTAGATGTTGCAATTTTGTTCAGACTCACTTTTGTTCCTGACTTCAACAGAATTTTGTCTCTGTTTCCATTGATGCAGCTATTTCAATCTTCTAAATATAAGTTGTGCCTTATTCATGAGCCCTTATTGAACACTTTCTTGTAAGATTCCACAAACTAAATGATCTCTTAGTGCATCATTGAGCCAATCATGGAATTGACACTGCTCAGACAACTTCTTCAATTCATCCATGAAATGGATTCCACTTATTTTTCTTTCCACTGATGAAACCTAAAGCATTCTGCAAACAACTATCATTTCAGTTCTCAATGGTCTAATTTCATGATATCATCAAACCTCATTTCAGCTGGTTCGATTCAAGCAGTTAAATTTCTAAGCAAACTGTTTGCTTTTAAACCCATTGCACTCAGCAAAACTGATACTTGTTTTTCCTTGGCTATTTCACTTGCTTTAAAATGCTGCTCAGTTATCTCAGTATGCATTAGCTTGTTATCGATTGAGTAATCAAACGTATCTATCTTTCCGAGAAAGCCAGCCATTTACGCTGGGATGTGAGTCTCACTTTGTTTTTACATTTAAGCAAGGTATGCACAATCACGTATTAGTGTGATGATGTTTTCCATTTACGTACTTTTAGAAATAACCCACAATGCATTATGAAAACAACAAAAAAAGCTTAATCAAACAATTTATTAACAATACTACTCAAATATTACTGAAATATTAAATACACAACACATGCATACTTTGCTAACAAATGGACACTGAATTTTGAACTATGAAGTGATAGAAAAAGAAGAGAACTCCATTTATAATAGACTTCCAACATTATAGCTGTTAAAGGCTAGGAAAAGAAATGAGAATAGGTCCACTTGTCCTGCTGCTGCAATACATTAGTTTCACATCATATTAGACAGTGAACATAAACCTGATTCTGTACTTGTACAAGTATCATTAACCCAAGAAGAGCAGCTAAATGGTCTTTCCCTGTCCTGCAATTTCTACCTTAGGTTTGGCTTAGAGGGTGCACTTCACCTTTGGATTCAAAGGGTTGTGGATTCACAACAGTTGAGCAAAGACTCCAGGCTTCACTACCGTGGACAACTAGGGGAATGATCCTATTTAATGCACAGGTTTATGTGTATCAGTGCAGATGTTTTGGTCTTATATTGAAATACATTCATGCATATGATTTATAGAACATATAGAACAGTGCAGCACAAAGCAGTCTAAAGCAATCCCTCTGCTTGGCTCCTTGATCATTTGTGCTATGCTCAAGTTTTATCTCACTAAGTCCTACATTGCCCTGCCTCATCTACAATAGTCATAGTGTCAAGAGTCATGCAATAGTATGGCTCAGAAACATACCCTGCTGCCCATCACATCCATGCCAACCATTTTGCCCATCAGCGTGAGTCCAATTTGCTCACATAACTTTCTCTGCCAGCTCACTAAGCATACAATGACATGTTCTGTCTGCATCCTGGATGCTCCATAGTGAAGTCACTGATGGCTTCAAGTGTTCTCTGGGGTCTCTCAGAAGAAGCAGCTGTACACTCCTGGCGCAATTATGGGTAATAGTGCCGTAAATGGAGGAGCAATGTCCTTGAGTTAGGAAAAGTTCAGTGGACAAACAGCTACTGGGTTTGGGGCTTCCACTCATTTTAGGCATCTTCATTATCATCAGCTTGTCTGGAAAAGGACAATGACCAACACAGGAGACTTATTGAGGACAGTAATTCCAGCTCAGTTAGTTCAACAAGATAACAGATGAACATAGCACATACTCAGGATTTTCCATGGACTCCAAATGTTTACGCTGATATATTTTTAAGTTTTTGCTTTTTTTCTCACATTCTTTGAAAATTTTAGCACATTGATTATTGTAAGTGGCAGAGAAACAACCCAGATAATCATGCACTATGTTCTATTTCCCACAGGTCATCTTAGCTCATCTGTTCCAGGAAAACAAATGTGCTCAGAGTTCCCAGAGAGCCTGAAAGTCTTGGGAGTTTTTAAGACACATTAAGCAAAACAATTTTGGTCTGCATTTGGGATTTCTATCATTCATTTTACTCCCGCACACTGTTGTCTGAAGTGCAGTTTAGATCATTTTCCATCTATTTATTTTACAATATCCTCCTTGGCTAACTGTAGCAGTTTTACGCCAGGAGGCTGTGAAGGTCATCTCGCTCACGGGTCCATACTGTCGTTCATCCACACTGACTAATTTAGGAATTTATTCCATATACCCCCATGATTTTTGTTAACAACTGTATAATTGAAATTAATAATTAATGTAAGCATCAATTTTGATTTACAGATAAATTCTAAGCCTCCTCAATTTCATGCCTGAGGCTTGACTTCAGAATTTAAGCCGTTGACTAACTCATCATATTCAAACTACTCGTAAGAGTCTATACTTCAGCAGTCTGAATTAATATCTTAAAAAGTTTAGTAGAATTACCACTTCTAAATTCTAAGGGGTCTGATTATAGGTAAGGTAATCTCTCACTTATGGAAAGAGGTAAACAGCACTAAGATTTCAGGTGGCACCAACTAGTGTCTATGGCTTGGCTGAGTTCAGACTGCATCTTCCCAAGTCTTTCTTACAGTCTGTTTTCCTGTCAGTTTCATTCTCCTGGAAAAAATTTCTCACACTTGCCCTTTCCTCCTGTGGAGTGCATTTTGAGTGAACAGGCAAAAGTTTCATCCAAACAAAACATTTTGAATTCTCAAAATCTGAAATGAACACTGAAATTGCTGAGCACCCACACAGTCAGATAACATCTATGGAGCAAAAGTAATAGTTTAGGTTAATGACCTTTCATTAGAAACTTACCTCTTGACTGAGCTGCCCAATCCACTGGGAAGGCCAGGTGGATGTTGCTTTCTCAGAGAGAAGGGTATTGAGAAGCCAGAAAGGGTGAGGGTTATGATATTGTTGCTTACCACACTTCATAGAGGAATAAGTTGGACACATTAGGGGCTTGGTAAAATAGTTAGCCTCATTGCTCAGTGACACTGAAGCTTAATGGCTATCATTCCAGCATTATTGCTAGCCTTAGAAGAGTCATTGGCTGTTAGTTGCCTAATTGTATGTCCTCACATTCAAAAGGAACCAAATAGGTAACGTCAACAAAAATACCTTTGAAAAGTTCTGCATCTCTCCCCTATGGAATTTTTTTTCTGCCTCTTTTACACTGCTCACCTTCAATGATTCATTTTACCCTTCCTGTATTTGATATGGAATTTTATCTACCAGAAATAGTAACTGCTTTTCTCTCCACAGTTACTGCTTAACCTGTTGTGTTCATCCGGGATTTTCTGTCTTAGCCTTAACAATACAATCTTTATTGTGTGACCCTTTTAATGGAGCACACTGCAGGAAGAAGTGGTTGAGGCAGGTATAATAACAACACTTAAAAGACATTTTGACAGGTTTATGGGAAGGAAAGGTTTAGATGGATATAGACCAAACACAAGGAAATAGGACTGGCTAAGATGAGCAACATAGACAAGTTGGGCCAAGGGATGTTTTAATGCTGTTCAGAATCAGAATCATGTTTAATATCACTGTCATATGTTAAGAAATTTATTGTTATACAACAACAGTACATTGCAATACATAATAATAAAAATGCTGTAAATTACAATAAGTATTTATGAAAAATATTACTTCACAAGTAGTTATGAAGGGCAATTTCACTCTGATATTACAATACATACAACTGAAATCACCATGAATTCAGCTTTAAAAAATACAGGAAAAGTGATGCTTTGAAGATTAAAATTCAGATATATTTTTGAAAGCTACAAGATATGGGGTGGGGGGTCCATATTACAACATGTGGGTGCAGTTAGCCTTATGCGTGCTTGATGTCTGAAAATTTATCCTTTGATTTGAATTTAAAATCAACATTCAGGGGCTTTGAAAATCTGGAAGGATAAAGACTGCTGACACTGAAAAATAGATCAAAAACTAAGTTCTTCTCAGTAGTTTGTTTTGTTGCTTGTCGCAGGCTTTATGAAAGTTAGTCTGCAATAACTTCTGAGGGATCTTACTATGGAAGAAAGTTGTTATCACTGAAATAGATCACTAGCTTTCTGCTTCTACATCTCTTTTGAAAGGGTTGAAGGATCCATTATGGGGTAAAGCAAAGCAGAAAATGCTGAAAATACTTTGCAGGTCAAAAGGCATCTATGGAAAGGGAACTCTGGCTAATATTTTAAGTTGATGTTGAAATGTCTTTGATATGAAATGTTAACTTTGTTCATTTTTCTCTAGATGATGCTCGACCTGCATCTGCAGGATAAAGTCACAGAGCTACAGACAAGCAACATGAAAACAGGCCCTTTAGCCCAACTCATCCATACTGTCTAAAATGCTTCTCTAAGTTTGACCGCATTTGACTTTTACCCCTCTAAACCTTTCCTATCCATCTGGCTGTCCAAGTGTCTTTTGGATCTGCAGAAATTTCCAAGTTTTCATTCACAAATAGATAGGCTTCGAGGGAATTTGGTAACAAAGTCAATATCTTACCAAACAAGTTAGAGTTCGTAAGATATTGTGCCAGATGCTATCAGTCAGTAATATGAAGAACCAGGGCTGCTGACTGCAGTATCTGGATTTGCATTCTCCAGAATTCTGTACCTGTGTGTCTGGAACAGGCTGGCAATCAGAGTCTGGCTTATTTGACTCAGCTCTAAGCAAAGGGATGAAGCTTACTTGTCCTGAGTGAATGGATAAAATTGTACTGGGAAGTATGATTGTTTACATTTTATTAAGGTATAATCCCACAAGGGTGAAAAGAAGGGAAGCTAAAGCTGGAAATATCTGTTTGACCAATGATTGAGAGAATAACAAAAGAAAATCAGAATGTAAGGCATGTCAAACAGGTTAAATGTTGTGAGTTCAGAGGTGAGATGGAAAGAAAAATAAAGCAGGCAAGGAGAGATTATGAGAATACAAGGCCAATTGATGTAAGGGGAAAACAGACACTTCTAAAGACATGCAAATAACTATTAAGTAAAAGAAAATGTAGAATTGTGTCCAAGAAGATGGTCTGTGCATTGGAAAAAGAAAGCATTGCCAGTATAGTGAATCAGAAAAAAGAGAGGAATGCCAGTATCAAATTGGTCTTTACCAAGGATGAGGAAATTTCCAGAAGGAGAAGCAATGGAGGCAATGGGTGGAGCGAAAACTGGTGAAAAAGAGAAATGAAAAAAATGCTTACATGTAAAAGATGTTCACCTGATGAATGAGATGGAATTGGGCTACAAAATATGGGTGGACATTGCCACAGAGGTCTCGTAGTCACCTTATATAAAGGTGAAGTGTCTGAAAAACAGAAATAGAAGCAACTTAAAATGCTGAAGGAATGTATTAGGTCAGACAACATCTATAGAAGAGAATAAATGGTCAACATTTCAGCCAGAACCCTTCATTAGGACTGGAATAGATGAGGGAAGAAGCCAGAATAAGAAGATGGGGGGAGGTGAAAGAGTACAAGCTGGTAGGTGATAGGTGAGGCCAGGTGAGGGGGAAGGTGAGGGGGTTGGGGGAATGAAGAGAAAAGCTGGAGGTGATAGGCAGAAGAGGTAAAGGGCTGAAGAAGAAGGAATCCAAAGGAGAGGAGAGTGAAAGAGAAGGAGGACAGGCACTAGGTGGAGGTGATGGGGAGGCAAGCAGAAGGGAGGTGATAAGAGGGGAGCCAGAATGAGGAATGGAAAAAGGAGTTGCAGGATAGAGAAATTACTTGAAGTTGAAATCAGTGTTCATGCTGTCAGGTTGGATGCTACCCTCACTATGATGTGCTGCTCCTCCAACATGAAAGTGGGCTTTTCATGACAGTAGAGGAGGCCATGGACCAGTATGTCAGAGAGAGAATGGGAAGCAAAATATAAATGGGTAGCCACCAAGAAATCATGCCTGGTGGGCAGACAGAGCGAAAGTGCTGGGTGAAGTGGCCTCCCAAACAATATCGTGTCTCAGGGATCACCCTGACAGGCTAGCAGACTATTGTTTGTGGTGTTCTTTAAAAGTGCTGGGACCATCTTTTTGGTGCACATTAAACAGCATGGATATGGCTGCATGAGGTAATTTTTTTAAAAACTGTATTGAAATTGCCGCTTACGGGTGGGAGGGGGAGCTGGAGGGGGGGTACTTTTGGATTCTCATGTTTAACTGTCATTTATTCTTTGGGGCACTTCTCTGTTCTCGTGGATGTTTGCAAAGAAAAAGCATTTCAAGATGTATATTGTATACATTTCTCTGACATTATATTGGACCTTTGAACCTTTGAAAGAAACTTGTAAAATGGTGAGGAGGATAGTAATAGATTACAACAAGTAATACATATTCAGCACAACAAGTAAACATAAGTTAATGCTGAGAAGAGTGAGGTGCTATGTTTCAGTATAAAGATTCAATATAAATTAATTTAGGTTCTTTAGGATCTGCAAGTACAGAGAGACATGAGTGTCAATGTATGTAAGTTTTGGAAGTGGCAAAATATGATTTGCTGGTAAAACACCTGGGATCCCAGCTTAGAATAAGGAAACAGGACTGTTATGTTTCTAAAACTCTGTTGCAGCCACAACTGGCGCAATGTCTCCAATTCTGCTCGTCACATTTAGGAAGAGCGTGACAATAACTTACTAGAATGGTTCCAGGTATATGATTTTTAGCTACAAGTGTAGGTTGAAGAAACAGAGTTTGACTTCTTTGAGGAAAATAATTGCAAGCAAAGATTTGAAACAGGTGTCCAAGACTGGTTTAGATAAATTAAAAGAGGTTGGCCCCATCAGTGGATGACTCAAGGCCTAGGGGAAGCAAATGAGGTGTTGAACAAAGCACACAATAAGCATGTGCAGGAGAACATTCTTGTGAACACAGCGATTATATTCTGGAAGTCACTACCAACAAACAGGCTATTCTTCCATCCTGTTGGAGACTCAGACTCATTGCAAAGCGTGAACAGGCTGTCCTCATCCTGGATGCTAGCATTCCAACTCCCATTACTGGACTTCAGAAAATATCATCATTGCCTCCCAATCCAGCTGTGTAAGAGTGCCTCAGAATGTGGTGCGTTAAACTGCAGACATTAAAACCTGAAGTAAATGTGGCCCTTTGAATAATGTCACAGATCAAGCCCAACAGAGGAAGTTTATTTGTGTGGAGTGTAGTAATATTTTGACAATGTGACTCAGTTTTATCCAAAGACAGCTTTGCGTGAGAAATGGCAATATTTAGAAATATATTTGATGCAGAAAACTATTCAGTCATAGAAGAGTGATTTCCCAGAGTCTGGATGAGATTTTGGACAGAAATGAAAAAAAAGGCGTTATCTTATTTAGGTCGGGAAATCATCAAATTTCATTCATCAAAAAATGAAAACAAAGCAAGATGTTTTAAAGAAAATTTTGACCATGGGTAGGGAGGTCTGGAGAGCAGTCCCATAATGACTGACTGTTCCACAAATAATGGAGAAGTGAGGAGTGAACAATACACACAAAATGCTGGAAGAACAGCAGGTCATGCAGCATCTATAGAAATGAATAAATAGTCGATATTTTGAGCTGGAACTCTTTGTCAGAACAAAGCCGTGACTAGGGTTGAATATCTAAAAGAGGATTGCAGCTGAAGAGATAAGGTAATTTAAGATATGTAAGTGAAGGCAGGCTTTTGAATTTTCTGTACTGGAGGTTGGGGATCCAATCGTGATTGAAAATGTCTGGATTCATTCTGCAAAATCCTCTTTGTTTGAAGTCAGGGTTGGAAGGGAAGCAAAGGAAATGTTGGGAAAGTCAAGTTAAGAAGTAAGGAGAAGTTTTCATCCAGCTGTGGAAAGTAAATGTGTTCATAGCAGAGAAGATCTGAGATTTCAAGCTCAGTTTATAATCAAATCATTCATAAATATTATACCATGTAGATTAACACAAGAGGGTATTATAGAAGATAGAACATAGAACAGTGCAACACAAGAATGGCCCTTCAGCCCACAATGTTGTGTCAAGCTAATTAAATTGGTTAATCAGGTGGCCAACTATGCTAACCCTCGTTCACTGCACATAGTCTGTATTTTTTCCATTTCCTGCACATTCATGGGCTTAACAACCTCTTGAATGCTGATATATTATTTGTCTCTACCACCAACACTGGTGACACATCCCAGGCACCCGCAACTCTCTGCAACAACTTGCCTCGCATATCTCCTTCGAACTTACTTCCTCTCACCTTAATACCTCTGGTATTAGACATCTCAACTCTAGGAAAGAGATTACTGTCTATGTCTCTCATTGTTTTATAAACCTCTATCAAATTGCCCTTCAGCCCCATTGATCTAGAAAAAACAACCCACATATGCCCAGCCTTTCCTTATTGCACATGGCCTCTAATCTAAGCAGCATCCTAATAAACCTCTTCTGCACACTCTCCAAAACCTTGACATTCCTCCTATTATGGGGTTAGTCAGAAATGAATGCAAAATTCCATATGCGCCTTAACTGAAGTTTTATAAAATTGCAGTGTCATTCATTCTCTTTCACTACTATTGTCTTACTCTCTTTCCCAACCCTTGAACTCAGTTTGATGACTAATAAATGCAAGCATGCCACAAACTTTCTCTACCACCCTATCAACCTGTGTAGGCACTCAGAGGAAGCTATGGACTTGGATCCCAAGATTCCTCTGCACGTCAGTGCTGTTAATGGTTTTGTCATTAACTACATACATTTGATCTCCCAAAGTGCAACAGTTGACATTAGGCCAGGCTAAATTCCATCTGCCCATTTTTGTAATTGATCTTCAGTATAGCACATTGTATCTTTTGCCATTCTTCAACACTATCCACAACAGCAAACTTCTCCTCTTTAAATATGCCCAATGACTTGGCCTCCACAGGCACCAGTGGCAATTAATTCCACAGATACACCACCCTCTGGCTAAAGGAGAAACTTCTCCTTTTCTCCATTCTAAAGGGACATCCTTTTAATCTGAGAATGTACCCTCTGTTTCTAGACTCATCTGCAATAGGAAACATTCTCTCCACATCCATTCTATCTAGGTCCAGGACCATCAACTCCTCCTCATGAATGAACCCTTTAATTCCTGGGATCGTTCTAATACATGCTGGTTTTTTTATTTTGCTCTTTAAACCAAGGACATAAGTTTCTTAATGAATCGAGCAGCACTAAGCAGGCAAGGAAGTACCGGTAAGTTAAAAGATTCTTCTGCTTTTGTGCATCTTAGTGCTCTGTCAGCATTCATTCTTCTTCACTATTATTGTCTTCCTCTCTTTCACATATTTTGATTTTGAATTGAAATGCCTTGCTACATTTCAGCTCAGCTAATTCAAACTGACTCTGCCATTTTAATCCCCTCACATTATAAACTTGTTTTGAGCTGTTTTCCTGTGGTTTCACCTTTGCCTCAACCACTGTTGCTTCCATTTGCTTTCAAGTCATGAAATTCCTCATCTATGCCTGCAAGATGCATCAGTAAACTCATTATTTGCATGTAAGCTCAGCCAATATTGATCAAATACAACATTATGCAAGCTGCAAAGTGAGAAAGAAAATGTTTCTATTAATTAAGTGTACAGGCAGGTCTTAAGAAATGTTCCTATTTGATAAGGACATTTAATTATCCAGATTCTTTCCATTTTCAATTTGTTCCATTTCCAAAAAAAACTTTCATCAGTTTCACAATGTTCACCAAATTGTTGTGACTTCATGTTTGTGAGGGCTATTGCTGTTGGGGATAAAGAAAAGAGCGACAGTGCAGGAAATTCTCTGTCTAATATTTAGTCAGAAAATCAACAACATATTTTTTGATTTAATTTTTAAGCTTCAAAATATGTAGCATCAAAATCCAAGAATGATTGTTAGCAGATTGTTGGCTCATCTCCAGCAGGGTGTGGTTCAGTTAAAGTTAAAGTTAACTTTAAAGGTTAAAGTCAAACTGAGATGATTTAAATATTTAGATGAACCACAGCTGTAACCAATCAACTGCAGTATGGTTAAAAGAAAACTTGGAAAAGGCAGTCCCAAAAATTCTCCACCAGGTAAATTAGGGCATAATTCAGACGGTCTTGTTTTGCCTTTAGCTGTACTGCCTCATTACTGGTCTCCAAATTTTCAAAGTATTGCTCACCTAATATAGAAACGTTCAAGGAAGTAGTCCTGAAAGCGGTAATTCTGCATGTACTTATGGAGTGATAGCATACCAGGTTATTTCAGAACTAAACACAGGCAATCCGCATCTGAACTGACTCATAACTTCCATTAGCCACAAACCACCAGGACACATGTGCATCTTAAAGAGCTTAAACATATTCACATTAGCGTCACATTCAAGGGAAGCTTACTTACTGTTAGTAAACATCATATCTGCCTCCTCATATTCTGCAGGATGAATAAGCTTAATATTTTAAAATCAGTTTTGTCATGATAGTCTTTGAATTGAAAGCACCACAATCCAATCTTGTTGAAAGTACAAAAGAGCTACCAGTCAGGATTTGTCAAGTACACTAACTAAAACTTATCTGAATCCTGTCAAGGAAAACTGCTCTTGAAACTGTGAGAAGTCATAGACCATTCAGCCCACCACACAGTTTCTCCTTTAGCCATAAGAGGTATGGTATGTTACTGTTGTTGACCACATTTGCATTTGGAGTATTGTGTTCAGTTTTGATCACCCTGCACAATAAAAATTTACCTCTGACATCCCCCTTATAACTACTTCCAAGCAGCTTAAAACTATACCCCCTCCTGTTAGCCATTTCAGCCCTGGGAAAAAGCCTCTGACTATCCACATGATCAATGCCCCTCGTCATCTTATACACCTCTATCAGGTCACCTCTCATCCTCCATCGCTCCAAGGAGAAAAGGCCAAATTCGCTCAACCTATTCTCATAAGGCATGCTCTCCAATCCAGGCAACATCCTTGTAAATCTCCTCTGCACTCTCTCTATAGTATCCACATCTTTCCTGTAGTGACGTGACTAGAACTGAATACAATACTCCAAGTAGGGTCCAACTAAGGTCTTATATAGCTTTGACATTACCTCATGGCTCTTGAACTCCATCCCATGGTTGATGAAGGCCATTACATCATATGCCTTCGTAACAACACTGACAACCTGTACAGCAGCTTTGAGCATCCAATGGACACTAACCCCTGAGATCTCACTGATCTTCCACACTGCCAAGAGTCTTACCATTAATATTATATTCTGTCTTCAAATTTGACCTACCAAAATGAACCACTTCACACTAATCTGGGTTGAACTCCATCTGCCACTTCTCAGCCCAGTTCTGCACCCTATCAATGTTGTGCTATAACCTCTGACAACCCTCCAGACTTTTCAACTTTTCTGTCATCAGCAAACTTACTAACCCACCCTTCTACTTCTTCATCCAGGTCATTTATAAATATCACAAAGAAGACAGATCCCTGTGGAACACTACCGTTCACTGTCCTTCATGCAGAATACAAACCATCTACAACCATCCTTAGCCTTCTGTAGGCAAGTGAATTCTGGATCCACAAAGCAAGGTCTCCTTGGATCCCATGCCACCTTACTTCCTGAATGAACCTTATATGAGGAACCTTATCAAATGCCTTACTGAAATCCATATACACTACATCCACTTCTCTACCTTCATTAATGTGTTTTGTTACATCCTCCAAGAACTTAATCAGGCTCATAAGGCACAACCCGTCCTTGACAAAGCTATGCTGACTATCCCTAATCAGATTATGTCTCTCCAAATGCTCATGAATACTGCCTCTCCAGATTTTCTGAAAAAACTTGCCCACCACTGAAGTAAGACTCACTGGTCTATAATTTCCTGGGTTATCTCTACTCCCTTTCTTGAACAAGGGAACAACATTTGCAACCTTGCTGCAAGGTGATGCCAGTCCATTTTAAGAACTCAGATCACATCCATGGTGGGTCTCATCAGCAAGAACGATGAGTCAGCTTACAGAGAGGAGGTGCAGCAGCTAATGGACTGGTGCAGAGCCAACAACCTGTCTCTGAATGTGAACAAAACAAAAGAGATGGTTGTTGACTTCAGGAGGGCACGGAGCGACCACTCCCCGCTGAACATCGATGGCTCCTCAGTAGAAATCGTTAAGAGCACCAAATTTCTTGCTGTTCACCTGGCAGAGAATCTCACCTGGTCCCTGAACGCCAGCTCCATAGCAAATAAAGCCCAGCAGCATCTCTACTTTCTGCAAAGGCTGAGGAAAGTCCATTTCCCACCCCCCATCCTCATCATATTCTACAGGGATTGTATTGAGAGTATCCTGAGCAGCTGCATCAGTGCCTGATTCGGAAATTGCACCATCTCGGATCTCAAGACCCTGCAGCGGATAGTGAGGTCAGCTGAGAAGATCATTGGGGTCTCGCTTCCTGCTATTACGGACATTTACAATACACGCTGCATCTGCAAAGCAAACAGCATTATGAAGGACCCCACGCACCCCTCATACAAACTCTTCTCCCTCCTGCCATCTGGGAAAAGGCACCAAAGCATTCGGGCTCTCATGACCAGACTATGTAACAGTTTCTTCCCCCAAGCTATCAGACTCCTCAATATCCAGAGCCTGGACTGACACCTTACTGCCCTATTTTGTGCACTTTATGCAGTCCTAGGTAGGTCTGTAGTCTAGAGTAGTTTTTTTTTTCTGTGTTGTTTTTTATGTAGTTCAATCTAGTTTTTGTACAGTGTCATGTAACACCATGGTCCTGAAAAAACTTTGTCTCATTTTTACTATGTACTGTACATAGCAGTTATCGTTGAAATGTCAATAAAAGTGACTTGACTTGACTTGAAAGTTAAAATCACCCATCATAGTAACCATATTTTTATGCAGCATTCCAGAATCTGCCTCCCTATCTGCTCTTCAATCTCTCTGTTAATATTGTGGGGGTTTATAAAAAAAAGCAGTAGATTTATTGCCCCCTTCCTGTTTCTGACTTCCACCTACAATGACTCAGTCAACAATCCCTCCATGACTTCCTCCTTTTCTACAGCCGTGACACTATCCCTGATTAGCAGTGCCACTCCTCCACCCCTTTTGCCTCCGTCCCTGTCCTTTTTGAAACATCTAAAGCCTGGCACACTCAGCAGCCATTCCTCGTCCCTGAGACATCCAAGTCTCTGTAATGGCTACAACGTCATATATCCACGAATCGATCCACACTTATTTGCCTTGCTCATGATACTTCTTGCATTAAAATAGACACATCTCCAAACATCTGGCCGAGAGCATCTTTGCTCAATCATCTGCTTATCCTTCCTCACAAACTCCCTACAAGCTGTCTCTACTTGTGCGCCAACCACCCCATCCTCTGCCTCTTCACTTTGGTTCCTATCCCTTTTTCAAATTTCACTTAAACCCTCCCCAATAGCATCAGTAAACCTTCCTCCCAGGATGTTGGTTCCCCTGCAGTTCAGGTGCAGCCCATCCCACTTGTGCAGGTCATCCCTTCCCCAGAAAAGGTTCCAATGATACAAGAACTTGAAACCCTGCCCCCTGCACCATCTCCTCAGCCACTCATTCACCTGTGCTATCTTCCTGTGCTGACGTTCCCTAGCTCATGGCACTGAGAGTAATCAGGAAATTACCACCTTGGAGGTCCTGCTCTTCAGCCTCCTTCCTAACTCCCTAAACTTACTGCGCAGGACCTCTACCCCTCTCTTGCCTAAGTCACTGGTTCCAACATGTACCGTGACCTCCGGCTGCTCACCCTCCCCTTCAAGAATATACTGCAACCACTCAGAAACAACCTAGACCCTAGCACCTGGGAGGCAACACACTATCCCGGTGTCTCCTCTCTATCCCTCTATCGAGTCCCCTATGACTATTGCTCCTCCTAACTTTACCCTACCCTTCTGAGGCTCAGACCTGACCTCAGTGCTATTGGTCTGGCTGCTGCTGCCTTGCCCAGATATATCATCCCCCTCAACATTATCCAAATGGGTACACATATTGCTGAGGGGAATAGCCACAGGGGGACCCTGTGCTGATCTCTTTCTCCCTTTACCTCTCTCAGTGTTCACCCATCTATGCCACAAATTCTGCACTCTGGGTGCAACCAGCTGCTCAAAAGTCATATCTGTCTTTGCTCTGCCTCCCGGGTGATCCTTAGTTAAACCAGCTCCAGCTCCAGCTCCTTAATGTGTACTTCCCAAAGGTGTAGTCATCAGGTTCCATGAACTCCCACATCCTACAGGAGGAGCCTTCCATTGCCATATCTGCCATCCTGCCTGCACGGTACTATGGGCAACCAAGACTAAATCAGCAATAGCAAAAGGAAAAACTACCCTTCTAACCTATTTATTTGGTCTCATCCTCTTCTCATCAAAGCCTGATGCTCCCACTCTCACTCCCAGCAATAGCTGCCTTCACAATAACATAGAAAGAAACCAAAATAAGTAAATCTATTACAGTAACTATATATATATGTGTATATTAAATAGACTAAAAATGGTGCAAAAACGAAAGTAATATATATTTTTTTAAAGTAAGATGGATTCAATGTCCATTTAGGAATTGTATGGCAGAGGGTCAAAGTATACAACTCTATAATTCTTCGTCTTCAGATAGCCACAAAACCAAGAAAGAAAAGAATGGCAGCACGATCATCAACCCCTAAATCCCTCCTCCCTGCACAAAAAATGACCAAAAATAGAACAAACATATCCATCCACAACACACCCTCCCCTGCACACAAAAAAATGAGAAGGATCAGGCAAACAAACAATAAGAGTTAAAAAACAGTCTATCGTTGACGTCCATGTCCGAAATGCAGAAAACCTGGGTAACATTCTCTGGGAACAGCAGCAGGCCTTTCCCTCTCTGACAGCAGAGTGAATCCCCAATGATCAAAAGGCAGTCTCCTCTTTCTGTAGCAGAGTGATCTCACCAGCAATCAAATCTCCAATCTCCCATCTCCAATAGCAGAGCAGCGATCAAAAGGCAGGCAGTCAGTGCTCACCTTCCACATTCGCCTCAATGTTGCAGTCTCCCTCATCACTTTAACTGGCGAAATGGAGTCAAAGAGCAGCTTGCAGCCTTCTCACCACAAAGTTCCTGCATGGTGCCTCTGCCTCCCAGAATCCTCATGGAGACTGCAGAGCACTGGAACACCCAAACATTCTCCAAGCTGCAAACCACAGGCTCCAACTCTTCCAGAATCACATCCAAGATGAAAATCAAAAGTAAAAGACATAAAAGAAGTGAAATGGATGGTTTCATTATCTATCCAGAAGATGTTGATTGAAGGAGTGTTGTACGCAGGCGTCATCTGAAGAGTTTCCATCTTTGCTTGTAGTCTTAATGTCCACTTTCCCCACACTTGCTCTCCTGCCACACTCCCCTGCAACTCAACTTGAACCCCTACCCCTCTGAGCAGCATGATAAAACCTTCTCCGTGGTCTAATCAGAGCAGTACTCAGTTCAGAAAGAAGTCATAGGCCCCTTTACCTATGTCAACTCTTTGAAAGATTATCCAATTTCCCAAGACAACTGCATTCTTTTTGTTTTCATTTGCTTATCTTATTTCCTTTTATGTTTGTTGTTGAACTTATTTCCAACATCATTATAACACATTGGCTCAGATTTTTAAGTACGACCCATCCCCATACTTTCCCCTTAGGTTCACAACTGCCTTACACTTACCTGCCTGGATTTATCAGGGCCAAATTGCTGAATGAGAATATCCTAGATCTGATTGATATGGCTTCATGTGTCACTTGCTCCATGTGCGGTATTGACTGATTGGCGATATGGATCCTCTGAAATTCCAAAGAACCCTCAGCAGCAGGAAAATACATGTTACAATCACTCTAACGCCTACCTTGCTTTGCTGCCTGTTAAAACTCTGAGTCATCTGCAACGCTTGTGAACAAACACTAAGACCTTAAGAAATAATAAAATCACATGAGAACATGAAAACACTTTTAACTGATTAAAAAAGATTATCACAGAAACATTTTATTTTTGTAGAAAGCCACTTGCCTTACCTTTCTTCTCCCCAGTTGGAAAATCTTTGTTTGTAAAGAATGGGTTCAGTAGTCCGGGGCTGGTTCTAACCTGACCTGGGATTGGTACTGAATTTTCCAGGAGGCAGAGTCCCAACTGCAGAGAGTGTTGATAGATGAGGTGTTCTTTGATTTAGATTTCCAGAGCTGCAGGCCTTTGCTATCATTAACGAAAATATGCATATGCCAGCAATTACTGAAACAACTGCCAGAACGCTTCTGGAAATCCAGCTGAGTGTAAGATAGAGCTAAGCTGCTCCAGAGCATGCAGTTAACTGAAATGGCCTCTGATCCAGTTTATCAATATTACATAGGATAGCATTGTGAGTCTATGATCATCCTCAGCACTCTGAGTAAAAGAGACAAAGGAAAGAAAATTAGTCTGTGCTTTCATCCTTATCAATTACAAGTAACCCAAGCTGGAACATGTACAGTCAGTGTTCTATGGCCTGCCAGCATTCATTGCCTATGCTCACACATAAAGAGCAGCAACTGGATAGGTGGCTCAGTCAATCATTTTTATTTACCCTGGTATATTTACCCTCTGTGTCAGCAGCAAAACAGAATAGCTTTGCATAATGTGAAAATGACAACTGTTTGGCTTGTAAGACTTCAGAACCTTGTGCAGCATACGAAAGCAAAATGCTACAGATGCTGGAAATTTGAATTATAAATAGAAAATCTGAATTATGAAAAGAAAATTTTGGAAGTACTCAGAGGTTGTGGAAGCATCTGAAGGAGGAGAAACAGAATTAATGCTAATGCAATGGAAGCACACTCAGTGGCCACTTTATTAGATACCTCCTATACCTAATAAACTGGACACTGAGTGGATGTTTGCTGTAGCCCATCCACCTCAAGGTTCAAAGTTCTGTACATTCAGAGCTGCTCTTTTGCACATCACTGTTGTAACGCTTGGTTATTTGAGTTACTGTCGCCTTCGTATCAGCTTGAGAAAGTCTGGCCATTCTCCTCTGACCTTATTCAATATCAAGGCATTTGTGCTTGCAAAACTGCCACTCACTGTATTCTTTTTTTGTTTTTTGAACCATTCTCTATAAACTCTGGAGACTGTTGTGCATGACAATCCAAGGAGGTCAACAGTTAGATCATATTTCTTCCCTATTCTGATGTTTGGTCTGAAGTACAGGTCAAGTCAAGCTTATTGTCATTTATCTATATACATGTATATAATGTATATAACCATATAACGTAAATAGAAACAGGAGAACACTTCTCTGAACCAGGGTGTAAAGCACAGTAATGCACATAACACATGATAACTTATGAAGGTACGGATAAAATCTACAGACGAATCACACATAAACAACAAACTGAAGTGCGTTAATATTAAATATTATAAGGTATAGAACAGATTAACCAGTGACACTTTGAATGTGATGCAGTAGGAGTTCAGAAGCCAAATGGCATGGTGGAAGAAATTGTTTCACATCCTAACCGTTCTTGTTTTTATAGAAACATGGAAAACCTACAGCACAATACAGGCCATTTGGCCCACAAAGCTGTGCCCAACACGTCCTTACCTTAGAAATTACCTAAGGTTACCCATAGCCCTCTATTTTTCTGAGCTCATATACCCATCTAGGAATCTCTTAAAAGACCCTATCGTATCCACCTCCACCACCATCGCCGGCAGCCCATTCCATGCGCTCACCAATCTCAGTGTAAAATCTTACCCCTGACATCTCCTCTGTACCTACTTCCAAGCACCTTAAAACTGTGCCCTCTAGTGCTAGCCATTCCAGCCCTGGGAAAAAGCATCTGACTATCCACATGATCAATGCCTCTCATCATCTTATACACCTCTATCAGTCACCTCTCATCCTCCATCGCTCCAAGGAAAAAAGGCCAAGTTCACTCAACCTGTTCTCATAAGGCATGCACCCTTTCTATGGTTTCCACATCCTTCCTATAGTGAGGTGACAAGAACTGAGCACAGTACTCCAAGTGGTGTCTGACCAGGGTCCTATATAGTTGCAACATTACCTCTCGGCTCCTAAACTCAATTCCACGATTGATGAAGGCCAATGCACCGTACGCTTTCTTAACCACAGAATCAACCTGGGCAGCAGCTTTGAGTGTCCTATGGACTCGGACCCCAAGATCCCTCTGATCCTCCACACTGCCAAGAGTTTTACCATTAAGACTATATTCTGCCATCATATTTGATCTACCAAAATGAACCACCTCACACTTATCTGGGTTGAACTCCATCTGCCAGTTCTCAGGACAGTTTTGCATCCTATCAATGTCCCACTGTAACCTCCACACTATCCACAACACCGCCAACCTTTGTGTCATCAGCAAATTTACTAAACCATCCCTCCACTTCTTCATTCAGGTCATTTATAAAAATCACAAAGAGTAGGAAGCCCAGAACAGATCCCTGAGGCACACCACTGGTCACCAACCTCTTTGCAGGATATGACCCATCTACAACCACACTTTGCCTTCTGTGGGCAAGCTAATACTGGATCCACAAAGCAATGTCCCCTTGGATCCCATGCCTCCTTACTTTCTCAATAAGCCTTGCATGGGGTACCTCGTCAAATGCCTTGTTGAAATCCATATACACTACATCTATGGCTCTAACTCCATCAATGTGTTTAGTCACATCCTTAAAAAATTCAATCAGGCTTGTAAGGCAAAGCCTGCCTTTGACAAAGCCATGCTGACTATTCCTAATCATATTATGCCTCTCCAAATGTTCATAAATCCTACCTCTTAGGATCTTCTCCATCAACTTACCAAACACTTTATGTATCATTGTCTGCTGCCTGATTAGAAATTTGCATTAACAAGGTGTACAGGTGTACCTGATGAAGTAGCTACTGGGTGTATACAGATATAGTGTCACACAGCGAAGAAAATGACCCTTCTGCTCAACTGGTCCACATTGAACATGCTGATATTAAAGCAGGACCCATTTTCTGCATTTGACCCATATACTTCCCTAAATGTCTTTTAAATGCCATTATTTTCCCTGCCTCAACCATATCTCCTAGCAGTTCATTCCAAGTGTCATAGAGTGGTACCAAATAGAAATAGACCCTTCAGCCCACCATATTTATGCCAACTTATCAAGCCAAACTATGTTCAGCCCACACGCCTGCATAATTTCCATTTCTCTCTATGCCTTGTTTATCCAATTATCTGTCCAGATGCCTCTTAAATGTTGTTATAGTTCCTGCCACAGCCACCTCCTCTGGCAGCTCATTCCAGATGCCAATTTGCCACTCAGGCCTCCTTTAAACCTTTTCTCTCTCACCTTCAACCCATGCCCTATTGTTTCAGACAGCATACTGTGGGAAATAGATTTCAGCTATCCGATGTTAATATTTCTATCATGTTATCTCTCAGATTCGTTTGCTTCGCAGAAAACAGAACCAGCCTGTCCAAATTCATAGTTACTTCAGCCCTCCAATCCAGATAACTTCCTTGTGAATCTTTTCTGCACATTCCTGCATTGTGCTGACTAGAACTGCACACAATCCTTGAAGTATTCTGAGGAAGAGCTAAAGATGGCTCCAGAGCTTTTTGTGGACCTGGGTGACTTCTTCGAGTTCATCTGTGAAGCAGTTTAACTACTCCTCTTCTGAGGTCTTTGCTTTTCCTTTTCAAGGTGGCTGGGGTCCTGTCAGAGTCCATGATCTACAGCTGCGCTCAAACTACGTTTGTCACGACAGTGGGTTCTCGCTCTTCAGGACTTGCCGGACAGCCTGCATTTTAGGCTCTCCAGGTTTGGCTTGGAAGATGTGTGCCTTCGGGGTGCAGCCCTTTGGATGTCTTGATTCCTTGCTGATGTTGCATACTGAAGTATCGCAAGAGATTGAAACATCGAGACAGTGGACCTGGCTGTCAGAGGTCTCTGCACTCGAGTGATAGCTTTCTCACTCTCTCTCTCGATGGTGAGAGTCTGCTTGATTCTCGAGTCTGGGGGAACTCGATACTGCAGACTGTAACATCAAAGCAACGAGCTGTTAGCCTCGCCTCACGCTATTGCAGGAGTGACACCTCTCTCTCCCTCATTAGAGGGCCTGTTGAGATGTTGAAGTGTTGGGATGGACAGTAGTTTTTGATGTTCTATAGATAATAGAATCCAGGGACTTGCTATTGCTGGGTGAATGGTGGGCACTGATGCTTTTTTGCTGGATCAGATAAGGGGAAGAGGAGAGGGTTGATGCTTTGCTGCTGCTTGTGTGCAGGAGGGGGAGGGGGATTTAGTGTTTGAACATTTTTCTGCAATTCATTCTTTTTATTTCTCTCTCTGTTTCATGGATGTCTGTGAAGAGTAAGGATTTCAGGTTGGATACTGTATACATTCTCTGATATTAAATTGAACCATTGAAAGCACAGTTTAACAAAGGTTTTGTACACTTGTAACATGACATCCCAATGCCCGGTATTTTGACCAATAAAAATAAGCCTGCCATATACCTTCTGCACCTCTCTATCTATCCGGGATGCCACTTTCAGCCTGTGTTATTAACACTGGATTTTTAATCCTATTTAAACATAGTCATATATAGGTTGGGCTGTTCAAGGTATCTGAGCTGTGATCTTCCAGTGGTACAGCTCCAGCTCAGGAGTTTTTTTAAAATTTGTTAATTTACAGAATGTGGATGATATTTGGAATAGTAGCATTTATTATGTATTCCCAATCTCCCCAGTTAAGGACACAGGAAAGAATTAAGTTGATTTAGTCACAGAGAAATAAAATGAGCTAAAGATGACCTTTATAGAATGAAGTAGGGGTTTATGATAATATGAGAGTTCCATATATTTTTAATACTCAAACAAATCTTTGCAGAAATTCTGTTTTCCAAAGTATAGATTGCCTTGGGAATACTGATTGTTCAGTGCTAAGTACATTCTCTCTGTAGGAATTGATGGTGCAGCTGTATAATTAATGTTTTCCAACATGTTGTTCTTCACCATGTACTTACTCCAGCTGCTATGCTGAAGAAGGAACTCATGGCAACAGGGAACTGTCAAAAAGCTGAGTGTTTGGAACTACAGCTAAATAGTAGAAACAAAGATCAGTGGCGCTTTTGATATTCTAAATTTCTTCAAGTTTACTACCATGATTATTAAAACATACAAGATTTTAGTCTATAATTAAACTTCACTTTCTGTAATTAAAATAGGCAAAACATAGAATGTGTTTACTTCTCTTACAAAGGGAGAAAACTTGATTATTTTCTGGAGTCCTTAAATGAAATGCACAATGATTAATTATACTGGTTTTTATTTTTTAATTATAGTCTTACATGCTTTACTTTAAGGTCAAACATTTGATGAAACATAAGCCCTCTCCATCTGTTTCTTTCCCAACATGAAGAGTTACTTGAGAAAGCTGATCCCTTAGATACTCATATGGTCTCAAGCATGGTGAGCCTAATTCTTCTTCCTCAGTAACAAATATATGGCAGATTTATTTCCCTGTTCTTATCCTTGACTTTGCTTTTATATACCCAAGGTCATGTTTCAAAGAATCCAAAACTTAAACCCATTTGTCAAGACCAGTTATCTGTTTGTGACCCATGAGATACCAAACCCCACTATATTCACTCTAACTAGATTTCCCGAGTGATGTGACTAGCTCTGGTTTCCAAACAGTGTGGACTTTTAATTTGGTAGGTAAACCAATCAGGGGGAGGTGGAAAGAAGGAAGTCAGGAATGATGGGAGAGATCCAGCTATAGTGAGTGTCTGAATGCAGGGTTGACCAATTGACAAAGGGTTGAGTGCTGGCCTAATCATGATGGATGGAGGCAGAAACTTAATGATTTGCTGGGGGGGGGGGCGGCGGGTGAGATCTGTTTGGCACCAGCAAGGTCAAAGGGAGAAGTTAGGGAAATCCACCTCATTGCCAGCAGTGCTGGAAAGTCATGTAACTCCTCTGTGTAATAGTCCTTCCCTCTCTTTACCTGTTGGAGCCCAATTAAAGTTTTATATGTTGAATGCCTTCTGGAAACATTAAAATGGGAATTGAGTTTTCTGAGGCTGGATTGTTAATATCTGAGATTTCTAAGTATTTTACAACAGAGTTTCATTTTAAAATGGCGGTTCATATTTGCTTTTGATCACAAGCTCCCCCCCCCCCCACCCGCCCAAGCCAGGTCCTCAGGTCCTCCCTCTTGGATGAGATGGTAACACAGCTAGTAGTGTTCTCCTTCAGGATGCCAGGGAAGAAGTTTCAATCCTCACCTCAGGTGCTGTCGCAATCTCTCTACGACTGCATTAATTTCCTTAGGGGTGTTCCAGTTTCCTCCCACATCCCAAAGGTGTGTAGATTGGAAGGTTAATTGCCAATTCTAAATTGCTCTAGTGTAGAAGGAATTAAATTGATGGCAATGTGGGGGCAATATGGAAAATTAGTTGGGGAATGAGAATACTTAAAGTCAAAGTTCATTTATGTATACAGAATACAACAGGAGGTTTGTTCTCCTGCAGGCAGAGAAACAGCGTGGAGCCTGTTCAAGGAAACGTCGAACACCCAACAAGTAAAAAAAAAGAGCAAATTGTGGAAACAGCACAAAGCTAGCGAACAACACGTAGAATATCAAACATCACACCAGGAGTCCAGTAGTATGCAGCTTAGTTCAGTTCTCAGCTGTGCTAAACCACTGCAGGCCACAGAGCCACTCTTCATTAAAGTGCCCCAGTCTGCATCGATTGCCCCGATCAAATTGCTCTAAAACAACAAAGAAAAAGCAACCAGAATCCAGAAACAGATTCAACATGAACCTCAAAGTCCACAGCCTCACTGATCAATCTTTGCATTGTGGATCCCAAAACTCTTCACTCCCCTCCAATAGCAGCTAATGAGAGGGGGAGGAAGGCCTCACCGAACTTCCTCGGAGAGAGTGAAGTACCAGATTGCACAATCGGCCCAAAACCACACCATTAAAACGTAACTCACAGGTTCCAATCACAGGCAGCTTAGTAGTAGAATCATATTGTAGGGAGAAGTAAAAGAAGTCATTTTGTGAACTGTTTACAGGGCATCGACATTGGTCGCACTGTTCGCTGGTGCCATCCTGAAGATTAGGCTAAGCTGGGATTGTCTTGATAAGATGAATGGCCTTCTGCTGAGTTCTAAAGAAATATGATGAATTTCAGTGTCTGTGTGGAACAAACAAAATTCTTTTTAAATGGATTTTCAATCTACTGACTTCCTATTGTCATGCTGACAACTTTTATTTTAATTGAGTTTGCACAATGGCATGCACAAAGTCATCGAGACACTCTGATTCTGTGCCTGTAGGCATAGAAAAGGCCCTTTGGCCCACCAAGTCTACAATTACCATTATCATCCTATCAGTCTATCATACTGTATGTATGTCTCATTGTCCGTGCATTCTATTAGCACTCCCTAAGTTCTACCACATACCTACATACTAGCGGCAAAATCTTAAATTTATATTCTCTTTATACTCTAGATTAGTATTGTTTAATAATATTTCAACTTTTCACCATTCTCTGCTTTTTTATTGCAATAGTCCAGACCTCCAAGACCATGCCTTTGTCAAAGAGGATTGGAAAATGATAATCAGATCCAGAAGAATTTCTTTCTTTGTTCCTTGCAAGAATCTGGACTTGCTAGGGCCTGGTAATTTGTCAACTTTTAAAGTTGTTAGACCACGTCTCATGTCCTTTCCCTCCCTGCTTATCATTTCAAACTCCTCACATTCACACCCTGGGAATGAATGAGTTCAATGATCTGACACTAGAATTGAATGTTAAGAAAATATAAGCACAAAGTAAACACTGGGGTGTGTTCAGGAGTTATTAAGTTTGCAGCAGTTGTACAATGCAATACATAATAATATAGAAAAATACTGTGAATTACAATGAGTATATGTGTATATTAAATAGATATATTAAATAAGTAGTGCAAAAAACAAAAATAAAAATATGGTGAGGTAGTGTTCATGGGTTCAATGTCCATTCAGAAATCAGATGGCAGAGGGGAAGAAGCTGTTCCTGTATTGTTGGATGTGTGCCTTCATGCTTCTGTACCTCCTTCCTGATGGTAGCAATGAGAAGAGGGCATGTCCTGGGTGATGGGGTCCTTAATGATGGATGCCACCTTTCTGAGGCACGGCTCGTGCCCATGACGGAGCTGGACTACGGAAGGGAAAATTTAACTGTGATCTGATGAAAAGCATGAGAGAATAAATGACTTAAAGGACTGTAGTTTTCTTGTAACTGTACTGTAAAGTGTTACATAATGAGGTTAGATCTAGAAGCATCAAGGAAACATGTCTATTTCAGTGTGGCATCTGAACTTGAAGCCTAGTACACATATTGTTGCAATAGTTCATCACAAAACAAGGTAATAGAGTAGTCAACCTTAAAATAATAGTTACTCTTAACAGTTAATATATAAAAGCCCATAAACAAACAACATAGAACAAAAACAATGCTGGAAAACCAAAGGAGATGGGAGCTTCAAATATGCACAGGAAACTCGGTAACTGATTTGTGTGAGTAACGGGAATAACACCAGATCAAGGGAAATGAGCTCTAGCACTATAGACTGTGTTACACTTCCAGGTGGAGCACAGTCCGAGTATTCTCTTCAGCCTTCAATTTTCAGCTACAAAATACAGGCTGCAAATTAAATTTCTAGGGTGTTGACATCTTTTCTTTCCTCTGACATTTCACCATGCTTTATAAGCGAGTCTTGTTTTAACTGTGTCAGAAAGATCCAGGAGGATCACAGATTAATCATGCACACTTTTCATTCACAGATCACCTTTCAGTTGAGGCATTCATTGTGATTGCGGTCAGAATTGATAATATTTTGACTAAATTAAATACCAGAATCAAATCACCATTCTACCTTCTATCAGCTAATTACCATTAAGGCATCAAAACTAAATTCCTTTTTGCTTGGGTGGCTAGTTTCTATGGTATCCCACAATTTTCAATTTAATACAACTTAAATGTGACTGGTAACACATTTATAATAGATTAATGCTTCTTAGAAATTCAAGATTTATCAGAAATTTCATTGTTACTCTCTGTCAAGAACATTTTTACTTAATAAAGTTTCCCTTTTTATTTTCCCTCACTTTCTTAATTGCCCACTTGTATGTGGATTTTCAATTTGCAACACTTTTGTACATTATGTATGATGCTTTTCAAAGATGTATGTTCAGCACTTTCACTGCAAAATATCATTCCAATAAAATGGCTTTTAGGATAATTGGATATATATGTACAACAGAAAGTAGACAAGGCTATTGGAGAGCCTTGAGCAGTGGGACTAATTCAAATATTTGATTGTCATAGTGAAGAATTGACACAGATATGAACAGTCAGATGATATCAGCTGCACTGTGGCCTTTCATGGTTTTTCAATTTAATGACTAAGAATCATTCTCAGGCAGGGTGAGAGGGTAAAAATGTCACAGGTAGAATATAACCTGGAAAAACGTGAAGTTCTTCACTTTAGTTAAGTCCAGTAAAAAAGAGAAATGATGAGAGAGTGAAACGTGTCGGCATTCATGGCGATTGGGCTGATATTGCACACATTCAAGGGAAATTAAAGTACAGGCAGAACAACGAATTAGCTTAACTACAAAGTCAAACAAATTTTATTGCATTTTCATCAACCTTATTTGAGACCATATCTTCAGTATGAAGCATATTTTGGTTCTATACTTAAGAAAATATAATAGTTACCCAAGAATTAGGGCAAGACAGATTCACTCAATCAATTCCTGAGCTAACTGGATTCTCCTGTGAGGAGAAATTGACTATATATCTATAACAGCTTTTGGCCTGGATACTGGGTAAACTACCCCGTTCTTCAAACTTACTCTTTTGTGTCCACCTGCAAGGACATATGGAACCTTTATTTAATCTGCAGCAAAAAGACTTTGCCTCTGTGAGTTCTGCACTCCATTCAGAAACAAGTATTTGGGGATCAAGACCTCATACCCAGCTCAAAATTCATGGTCTATCAGTCCTGCTGCATGCTTCTGAGAGATGGACTGTCTAAAGCTGGCACCTCAAGGCACTGGACAGAAACTTTCCAGTGTTATCTCTGCAGATTATCTAGTCCATTGGCAGGATAAATGAATCAATGTCCCATTTTTTCCCAGTTCAATATCTCTAGTACTGAGGCCCTAACTTGAGTCAGTCAGTTCCACAGAGCGAACTGCATTGATCATGTTCCTAAAAACATATCATGAAACAGACACTCCACTTTGAACTCTGTGGCTGAAAGAGATAACCAGGAGGACAGCAGAAATTATTCTGAAACTTGTTCTCAAAGTCTCCTTAAAAATTGAGACATTCACATTTTTATTTTGGGAATCCTTGGCCCATGACCACTCAAAAGGGAAAAGAAGTATCTGCAATACCACTCAGAACCTTGAGCCCAAAGAAGTCTGGTATTATCAAAAGAATGAGCACTGACTCACAAATCTTCACCCTACCACAATGTCATGAACATCCATAACAGCAGAGGCTTTGAGTACTACATTGACTTTACCAATCTTCACAGAATCCACACAAGTTCAGTGGAAGAAAGTTGTTATCAATCTTGATAGATCACCTAAGAAGAGGAGTATTCTAATGGAGCAATAGCTGTGCATTTTGACATTAATCTTCCAGAGTTGAATTTGAATCTACATCCTCCTGATTTAAAAGCCTAAGCACTACAAACTAAGCCGCAGCAATGACATCGAAGAATAACTGTATTGCTATTGAATAGTGACATACCACATGAACCAACCATCACCTCAGAGCCTTAAGTGAGAATGCAGATACTAAAAATATGCAGTAGGAACTCAACAACTGTGGAGGGAAATGAACTGTCGATAATTTCAGACTGAGTTCGCTTTCCTCCATAGACGTTGCCTGATCCATTGAGCTCCTCCAGCATTTTGCATGTGTTGATTGACCAACAGCTGTTTTAGTACTCATAATTGAAAACTTTAAGAGATAAATAAGTGTAGAAAAAGTAAGTTTTTCTAACAGGAAGTTCAAAAAGTCCGTTAAACTTATTTGACAGATTTTGTGTACGCTTTGTTACCCTACCATGTTTACTAAATAACCTGCCAGGCTTTCCCAGTAAAGCCAATTATGGACAATTGCAGTTAGCACGGATCACAAGTTCAAGTTGTCCTCTCGGGCTACCGAGGCAAGCTGTGAAAATCACATTTCATTTTCACAAGCCGAATTACATTCTCACAAGTTTCATGTTTCAAAATGGGGCATTCTTGCAACTTCTCTTGAGGGTCATAACTTACTGTGTGAAATGGGAGAACAGTAGAATACTTGAGACAGTGTGATTATGAAGTGTCATTTCTCCATTTTTGAGCAGAGTATAGAAACTAAATTGAAGAACATTACTAATGCACCTCTGTTGCCAACTGTTTCTTTAAAATTATTCAACCTATGAGAGACTCTCTTCGAACTTAGGCTTTAAACAAACAGCACATAGTTGAAACTTGTTTAAAGTTCCTGCATTCCTTGAAATTTATCCGTAGATTTGTCTCTTCCAAATGTGAGTTTGCCCAAACCCTGTTTTCAATAAGCTTCCTTCCACGCCATCCCATTTTCCCTTCTAACTTTAGTACTTTGGCACTCTCTCAAGGTCAAGCATGATCTGCTTCAAGTCCAGGCATGTGAGGTCATGAAAGAGGCCAATGGGATTTGAGCTGTTGGAGTTGGCAGATGGGTGATTAGTGTTGTCATGGGGTGATACTCGGGCGCTTTAGACAAAAGTTTGGATGTAGAATATAATAGTCTTTTTAGCTAGTATGGTCCTTGGTGCCTGTAAAGGACCTGTTTAATACTCCATTACAGTAGATGGCGGTAATGCACCTTCCCGATACGGGCAAGCCACAATTAGCACAAAAGAAGAAGAAGAAGATGGTCCTTGGCTATAACTGGCCTAAAGTAGATACCTGTGCAGATCTATAGATGGACAATGCAACAGACTATGCTCAAAAAGGAGCAATATAATAAATGGGTAATATTAGCATCTTTGGAAACTTTATCTGCAGTGTTTCCTGTCTCAGGAATTTAACATAAACTAGCAACCTGAGACATTGGAAGTAACTTACATCACCAGAGGCAATAGGCCGACTATTTCAAATGCCCTTTCCCTGTTCTATACTGAGGTCATTATTGTCCGTTTAGTTGATATACTAATTGATTGCAATGATGTTGAAAGTGGAATTTCATTTGATGCTTCTATCTAACCTTAAGAGCTCTTCATTGGTAAATGTAGCATGATTCTTCCAAGAATACAAGAGACATCAGGAGGAAGAACATTGATAATGCAATCACAGAGTGGAATAATGGATTTTCTGGAAAATAATGAAGAACTTGGCATATAAGAGGTAAGACAAGGCTCCCAAGCAAACTCTTAACTACTGTGCACATACATCTACTGATGCTTCTAGACACATCATCAGTGATGTTCCTGGAATCATCGGGTGTTTCGGGTCTTTCAATGTCATACACCCTTCTCCAGGTGACCCAGCCGGGGCTGATCAGACCCTAGCTTGTGTCCAGATGGCTAGCTACACATGACTCCATGACCCCCTCTCTTTAGCCACAGCCACCTTGAGGCCCTCTCTGCCGCATCGGTGGTACTGCGGATGGCTCTCCTCTTCCTCTCTCCCTCGATGCCCAAATTGCTGAAGGCTCTGGCTAAGCAAAGGGCTGCGAATCCCCCGCAACCAACTTCCACTGGGAGACACCTCGCTCTCCATCCAGCCTGCTGGCAGTTGCTGACCAGTCCTGCATACTTAGATAGCTTCCTTTCAAAGACCTCTTCCAAGGATGCTACAGGAATCAGTGCTGAGGTTTCAATGATTTATTGTCCATATTGATGATATTCCAGAAAAAGATGGTGCCAGCGAACAACACCACCACCAAAGGTGAGTCAATTATTTTACAACTTCCTTTTATTTCAGATATGGTTCTGCTACTGTTAGAGCCAACTATTCATGTTCTGCCGGCTGTAATTTTGGGCCGATCAGGCAAATCCGGCACTTTGATATCTCCAAGAGGGTTCCATGAGGCTGTGACCACAATGTGCAGCATGGAAGCCAGGAAATTAAAGCGTTGAGGAAGATTGAAGTCATTGAGGCAGGTGAGTGTTCAGTGCTGTCTACCAGCCTCGTGCTTGCTGCTGTTGAAGAAGGTGCCTGTGTATGATGGTCTCTCAGTCTCCGTTCCCGAGGGAAGGTTCTTACATTGAGTGATTGCTCTCTTCCTTGATTCTGTTAGCAGATGGAGCCAGATCAAGGTTTAATCAATGCTTATTGGAGATTGGACATTTTTTATGAATAACATGCATACATACTATTTATGTTTCTAGATATGGTCACTTTTTTGTTACTGCTTTTTGGTCAACTTTTGAATTGAGGCGGCCTGCTGAGTTGAACTATACTGAAATATGCCTTTTGACTATGTTTTATATTCCGTGTTTTCACTCAAAATTTTTGTTGCCATTTGTGCAATTTTTCTTTGCAACATGTGAGGGAGAAGGGGTTTGATGTTTGATGTTTTTCTATGAAAGAGTCGGTTCCATAGTCCTTCTTTGTTTTGTGACTGTCTATGGGGAAGACAAATTCCAGAGCTGTATAGTGCATACATGCTTTGTCAATAAGTGTACTTTGAACTTTGATGAATCAAAAGTCCATGTATGTTATAGCCAAATATGCCAATGATAGAAAGATGTTCAGGGAAACAAACAGTGAGGAAGATATGAAGTCTGCAAAAGAAAATAGATAGGTCAACTGAACAGGCTAAAATCTGGCAACCGAAATGCCATGTGAGATAATACATATAGGAAAACACAATATTATTTAAACAAAGACTACTGATGGTTCTGGAGTCCTCATCACTGAAACTCAGAAAATTAGCATGCAGTACAGCAATTAATTGGGAATACTGACCTCCATTGTAAGAAAATGGAGTACAACAATAGGGAGACTGGATTAGTGATAATACAAGGAGAACTAAATACAGATTGGGTATCTGTAATTTGGTGTTTTACTTTCATTGGTAACAATTCATAAGAGGTTCTCTTTGTTAATTTTTGGAATAAAGAGAGTGTCCAAAGAGGTAAGCTTGAGCAGATGGGGACTGAGGATCACTGCAGTTTAAAAGAATCAGAGGTGACCTTGTTAAAGGATGGGACAGGATAAGACTGACTGAAAGAATGCCCTGATTCATGGGAGAAGCTACATGTCAAACTTCTGGAATATATTTCATTTTTATGGTAATATTCCTTCATGTGTTGTGTATGAGTTAGATGTATTGTGTTGTGCACTATGGTCCAGAGGAACGTTGTTTCGTTTGGCAGTGTATGTGCCACGGTTCCGACCATTAATTCCCCATTTTCTCTTATTCCCTTTGATAACGGCACACCTGGTTTTCATCAAGACCTGCAGCATAAAACATTGGCTTTGCACCCACTAGTTGCCAGATCGCTGGTTTTGCCAGTGTGGTAATTAACGCTTCCCAGCCACTTAGAATTGTGTGTCCGAAGTTTTGCTTCAGTACCAAAATTTATCTGTGAAATTCAGTCTCTCTGTGTCAAGATAAATTTTGTCTGTCTCCTGCCTTCCTGCTCTCTCTCCTGTTTACTGTTCAACGCCCACAGCCACGTCTGCATCCTAACTAAATCTCCGTGCCTGTGTCCTGTGCTTGGGTTTGCCTCGCTTGTTGCAACAATATGTGTATACAGTTGAATGACAATGAGCATGAATTTGAAATTGAATAAATAGAGGACATAGTTTCATAACTTGAAATAAAGAAGAATTTATTCTCTCTGAGAATAAATCTTTGGAATTCTCCATTTTTTTTCCTGAATAGAATGTTGAGCAGAACTCTTTTCTTTTTCAATCTTTTTATTATTATTATTAATATCAACAAAATAAAATTGATACATAGATAATGGGATTACAAACATACACATTTCAACTGAACATGAAAGAATACATAAGCAATGATTACAGTATAAATGAGTATTCCTAAATCATGGACGATACAATATACAAATAAACAAGGCAAACCTAGGTATATCATAATATATATTTAAAAAAAGAAAAAAAATGCAAAAAAAAACTAATCTAATAATCTGATAACTAATAAGGAAAAAAAAACAAAAAAGAAAAAAGAGAAAAAGAAAAAATGGGAAAAAAGGGCTGTTTATAATATCTCACAAAAATACAAAATCATCAGTGTCATCAACTCCAATCCTTTCAACATATATAAAATCGAAACTGGAAAAACAAATAGGCTTGGAACAGGGTCATATTACATCATATGAAAATATTGAATAAATGGTCTCCATATCTTTTCAAATTTAATAAAGTATCAAATACAACACTTCTAATTTTTTCTAAATTTAGAAGCAGAACTCTGAAGTGCAACTGCGATTAGCTTGGATCACAAGTTCAAGTTGTCCTCTCAGGCTACCGAAGCAGGCTGCAAAAATCACATTTCATTTTCACAAGCCGAATTGCATTCTCATGAGTCTCATGTTTTGAAGTGGAGCATACTTGCAATTTCTCGTGAGGGTCATAAGTTACAGCCTGAAATAGGAAAGTGGAATATTTGGGACTGTTCGATTATGAATCCTTATTTCTGAAATCCAAGATGTCACTGGAACCCTGAAATCAACACCAATTCATTTGTTCCCAGTACTGGCCATAAATGGTAAGGTGATTGGGCAGTGAACCCAAAGTGAATTGAGGAAATTAGCTGGAGATACCAGATACAAAGATAGATATATACTTTATTGATCCCAAAAGAAATTACAGTGTCACAGTAACATTACAAGTGCACATATATACAAATATACAAATATTAGAAGAGAACTAGTAAAGAATAACAAATAAGTTACCCCAAGCAGTCTAATAGGAGCAGGTCATCATTTCCTTATCTTTTGGTTGGCTCATTAAAGACCTTTATGGTCAAGGGTAAGTATGACCTCATATAGCGCTCTTTGGAGCAGCACAGTTGTCTTAGTTTATTACTAAAAACTCCTCTTTTCAGCCAAGGTGGCACGCAGAGAGTGAGAAACATTGTGTAGAATTGCTAGGATTTTCCATAGGGTCCTTTGACCTACCACAGCCTTCAATGTGTCCAGTTTTGTTCCCATAACAGAACCAGCCTTTCTAATCAGTTTATTGAGCCTGTTGGCATCACCTGTGTTGATGCCATTGCTCCAGCACACCACCACTTAGAAGATTGTACTGGTGAAACAGAGTGCTAGAACATATGAAGGAGAGCCCTGCATACTCCAAAGGACCTCAGTCTCCAAGTAGAGTCAACTCTGGCCCTTCTTGTACACAACCTCTGTGTTGGTGCTCCACTCAAGTCTGTCATCCAGGTGCACCCCAAGTACTTGTAGGTCCTCACCACATCCATGTCCTCACCACCAATAGTAACAGAGAGCAGTGCAGGCTTAGTCCTCCTAAAGTCCATCACCATCTCATTTGTCTTTCTGATGTCAAGTTGCAGATGATTCAGCTTGCACCATTTGACAAAGTCCTCAACCAGAGCAATGACTAAGGTCTAGATTTCACTAGATTTCAATGGAAGAAGATTCATGAGAGAATGGAAATTTCTGAGTAAGTGAGACCAGACATATTACCCTCACATAAAACCAGCATGGATATATTGGGCTAGATGGGCTTCAATACTACATCCATTTTGTTTTTCTATAAAATTGCATATTAGGGATTTTGCACAATGAGACTGTGGCATGCGTGATCAAATACTATGCTGGCCTATAGATAAATTTTAAAGTGACTTCCTAAGGATGCATTCCATTCAATAGCATTACACTGGATAACTAATCTTAAATTGGATTCTTGGTTGTCATTCCGAATCAACCATAACAAAGTTTAAAGAAGTAGGGAAAGGGAAATATCAAAGCCTCACCTTCAAACCCTTAGAGGACAGTGTCAGAAACAGTGTTTCTTAATGTCAGGTCATCTTTAAACATATTTTCCAACTTCAGGTTATTTAGTTCAAGAAATCTTATGCAAGAAATAGGAAATCAGGGCCAGTGAATGTGACACACACAAACTGAACTGTTCGATTCAGTAATTGGAAGGAATCAATCTATATTCGCATCATAAAATTTATTTAATATTAGATTCAGTACATTTCTAAATATTAAGAGATTAAGCAATAGTTGTAATGAAATGCGTGATAAACTTGTTTTAATTCTATTAAAAAAATGTTCCTGACTTTGTAAACTCTGCAATAAACATTAACTTGCTGTGCGAAAATAGCAGTCAGTTTGCATCATGAGTAATGTATTCTAATTTTTGACATTTTATTAGATTAGCAAGCGTGTTCAATGAGTAAACAAGATTGCTTGATTATCTTAATATAGTGGATTCCCATTAACTGGGACATATCGAGTACAGTACATTTTTGTTTAATTAAGCAGCTGTCCCAATTAGCCGAATTTTCATGAAAATAGTTAAAAGGTATAAAAAAGACAAACTGTGTAACAAATTATGTATTTAAATGAAACACAGAACAAATTAGAACACTATTAATACTACTGAAGTACTATAAAACTGTACATTAGTTCCATATAGTTATCAATGGAGGAATTCATCCACACCATGTTCTTTTGAAAGTAAATGAACAAAATCAGTGCAGACACCTAGTGCAGATACTGCCTTCATACAATGTTATCAACAATTGCATCTTCCAAATCTTCATTTTCATTGCTACACTCAAGATGATTGTCGATAGCTTCAAATTCTTCATACTTGTTGAAGTAGCAACATCATTTCCTTTTCAGTTACAGCCGTTTCTGGCATGCCCAAGCCTGAATGCTTGAAACCCCAGTGAGCAAAACAGTTCTGAATTGTCTTACTGCTTATTTCTCATCAACAATTAGTGACAAAGATCATTGCTTTTTGAACACAAACACACAAAACTGATGCTTTAAAAGCTGTTCATTTGAAGCATGGTGTTGTGTCTAACAGCCACATAAACACACACGACTGATGCTAGCTGGAAATTGCTCAGCAAGTTTCCTGCCCCAGTTAAGTGGCAGAATGCCCCCAAATAAACTAATGCAATCCCAGCTACCTTCCTGATTATTTTTCTCTTTAAGAGCTGTCTCAAGTAAGTGCTGCCCCCATTAACCAATGGCCCAATTAACCGGAATCCGCTGTATCTGTTACTGATATTTTTCAAATGGAAAATCATGACCAAAATGATTCTTTCTACTTAATTCTTAATGCTTCTCTATTAGATGATGGATGTGGTGGCTCACATCTAGCCAGTTGGATTCATTCTACTGAAAGTTAAGTACAAACTAGGCAGAGATTTACAAATAAAAGAATTGCATTTCAGAAGCACCTTCTATGACTTCTGGAAATCTTAAAGTACTTTACAGTTCATGAAGAACCTTTGGAGTGTAGCTTCAATTGCAGTATACATTTAGATGTATATTGGACAGCATTTTGACTGGTTGCATCACAGCCT
Source organism: Hemitrygon akajei (assembly GCF_048418815.1). NCBI lineage: Eukaryota > Metazoa > Chordata > Chondrichthyes > Myliobatiformes > Dasyatidae > Hemitrygon > Hemitrygon akajei. The sequence goes on along the minus strand of NC_133126.1, from coordinate 127,567,167 downwards.
TGTATGGATGTTCAATACCCAGGAACATAAGAGGCTGTAGAGGGTTGTAGACTCAGCCAGTGCCAAAACAGGCACAATCACTATCAAGGACATCTTCAAGAGGTGGTGCCTGAGGTTCAAGTTCAAGCTCATGGTCATTCAAGCATATACATGTATACCACCAAACAAATCAACATTCCTCTGGACCAAGGTGCAGAACGCAATAAAAATAACTCACACAAACACATAAGGTAATATTGCCACAAATAAATTAACAATAAAAAGTGCGTTTGCAACTCAAAGTCAAAAATTAAACTGAAAACACTACTGGCACTTTATACATGATGAGACATGAATGATGGCAGGGAGTTGAATAGTCTCACAGACTGGGGAAAGAAACTGATTCCCATCCTAACCATCCTCGTCCAATGACTGATGGTAGGGTTTCAAAGAGACTGTTGGATGGATAGAAGGCATCCTTGACAATGTTAAGGGTCCTGCATATGCAGCGGTCCTGATAAATATTTCTACTGGTTTGAAGAGAGAACTGAATGAGCCTCTCTTCAGTTCTCATAGTCCTTTGAAAAGTTTTGCATTCATGTGTCTTGCAATTCCTATATGAGAGGGTGATGCCATTGGTCAAGACACTTAGAAAGGTACTCCAGTAAAAATTAGTTAGAATGGTGGATGCAGGGGGCTCAATTGTCTCAATCTCCTCACGAAGCAGAGACGCTGCTGTGCTTACTTGACAAAAGAGGTCCAATCAGAAACAAGAGAAAATCTGTAGATGCTGGAAATCCAAGCAACACACACAGAGTGCTAGAGGAACTCAGCAGGCCAGGCAGCATCTGTGGAAAACATTAAACAGTCAAAGTTTCGGGCTGAGACTCTTCATCAATACCAGAGAAAAATGATGTCAAATAAGAAGATGGGGGAGGGAAGGAAGAAATACAAGTTTGTGGGAACTGGGAGGGGTGAGAGGTAAAGTAAAGAGCTGGGCAGTTAAGAGATAAAGACCTGGAGAAGGGGGAATATGATAGTAGAGAACAGAAGGCTATAGAAGAAAGGGAAGAGGGTGGAGCACTAGAGGGAGGTGATGGGCAGGTAAGGAGATAAGGTGAGAGAGGGAAATAGGAATGGAAGTGAGGAATGGTGAAGGGGGGTGGGGTGTCCATAACCAGAAGTTTGAGAAATTGACATTCTTGACATCAAGTTGGAGGCTACCCAGATGAAATATATAGTGTTGCTCCTCCAACCTGACAGGGGCCTCATCATGGCATGGTCATGGGCTGAGATGTTGGAATGGGATGTAGAATTGAATTAGGTGGCCACCAGAAAATCTCACTATTTCTGGCAGACAGAGTGTAGGTGCTCAGCAAAGCGATCTCCCAATCTACATCAGATCTCACCAATATACAGGAATCCACAAATGGGAGCACCGGATACAGTAGATGACCTCAATGACTCACAGATGAAGTGAAGTACACCTCACCTGGAAGGACTGTTTGGGGCCCTGAATGGTGGTGAGGGAGGAGATGGAAGGGCTGTTGTAGCACTTGTTCTGCTCGCAAGGGTAAGTGTGCCAGGAGGGAAATCAGTGGGGAGGGACAAATGGACGAGTCGCATAGGGAGTGATCCCTGTGGAAAGCAGAAAAGCGGCGGGCAGGAAGGAAAGATGTGCTTGGTGGTGAGATCCCGCTGGAAATGACAGAAGTTCTGGAGAATTAAGTGCTGGACGCAAAGGCAGTGGGGTGGTAAGTGAGGACAAGAGGAACCCTATCCTTGGTGGGTTGGTAGGAGAGTGGGGTGAGGGCAGATGTGCGTGAAATGGAGGAGATTTGGGGTGAGGAAGGGAAGCCACTTTCTTTGAAGAAGGAGGACATCTCCTTAGGTCTGGAATGAAAAGTCTCATCCTGAGAGCAGATGCAGTGAAGATGAGGGAATTGAGAGAAGGGGATGGCATTTTTACAAGTAACAGAGTGGGAAGAGATATAGTCCAGGCAGCTGTGAGTAACAGTGGGTTTATAAAAGATATTAGAAGTAGACTAAAGAGCTGTTGTTGAGTGACCAGGTGAGATTGTCTGTTATGTGTACTCCCAGAGACCTGGTATTCCCAACTCTCTCCACGAAGGAGTTGTGTATGTGCACTGAGGAGTGGTCAGCCTGCACCTTCCTAAAGACCACAATCATCTCTTTCGTCTTGCCCATGCTGAGACTCAATTTGTTGTTCTTACACCATCCTACCAGCCCCTCTACCTCCTCTATATACGGCAACTTGTCATCATTGTTGATGAGACCAATGACTGCTGTGACATCGGCAAACTTGATGATTTGATTTGAATTTGACATAGCAGTACATTTATATGTCAGCAGTGTGAACAGCAATGGGCTGAGCACGCAGCCCTGTGGTGTACCAGTGCTCAGCGTGGTGGAGCTAGGGATGGAGCAAACACATAGCATCCATGACTGAGAAACCTCACTATCTGGGGGTGAGGAGGGCAGTGGAGATAATGGAGACTAAAGACACACTATGATTAAGAACAGCTTCTCCCCTCCATAATCAGATTCTTAAACTGCATGAACCCATGAATGCACATTGTTATTCCTTTCTTAATGCAATATTCATTTATTTTTGTTTAATCTGCTGCTACAAAACAACAAATTTCACATCGTGTAAGTCAATATTAAAAAAACCTGATTCTGATTCTGAAATGCTGCATCCAAATTATACAAAGCAAGCTCCTATAAGAGGCAATGTAGTAAAGGCTAGTTTTAGGGAATATTCTGGAGTATAGGGCAAATATTAACTTCAGCAAATCTTTAGACCTGAAAGTGGATTGTAGATTAGATTAAAGTGCAGCCCTGGACAATAGTTTCTTAGAACTGTGGAGACCAGTTAACTGAAAACCGGACAACACTGATTAACATTCAATTGGGGTGTCTGGTGTGTGGGTGCAAAGAAGGTGTGACGATTATATGTAATTCAAAGGAAGCATTGCTGATACATTGTAACAACAGTCAGCCCTTCTTTTCCGCAGGGGATTGGTTCCAGGACCCCCCGCGGATACCAAAACCTACGGATGCTCAAATCCCTTATTAAACCTGCCTCAGTGCGGTGGACTTTAGGACCTGGTGGAGCTCGGGACCAACAGGCCACAGTGTTTCTGTTCCAGAAAACAATCACGGTTGAAAATAAAGTGGAAGTAATAAAGTGATCGGAAAGAGGTGAAACACCATCAGTTATTGGAAAATCGTTAGGCTACAGTCAGTCACTGATCAGAACAATTTTAAAGGATAAAGCAAAAATAATGGAGCATGTGAAAGGCCCTGCCCCGATGAAAGCTATAATTATTACTAAGCAATGCAGTGGTTTAATTATTGAAATACATACATTACTAAGTGTTTTATATGCATAGGAAGGTGAAATATATAGTATATACTAAGACAAAAGTTTGACTAATGTACAAACGGATGTACTTGTTCTGACTTAGAGAACTTCTGGTATTTTTTTCGATCCTGATCCATGGTAACCTATGCACATCCTCCCGTATACTTTAAATCATTCTCTAGATTGCTTATAATAACTAATACAATGTAAATGCAATGTAAATAGTTGTTATACTGTATTGTTTAGGGAATAATGACAAGAAAAAAAAGAAAAATGTCTGTACATGCTCAAACAACAAGTACTGGAGAGAGATCTGCCGGGTTTTCTCAACCCGCGGTTGGTTGAATCTGTGCATGCAGAACCCGCGGATAAAGAGGGCCAACTCTATAGAATTGTTCTACTGCTACCTTTGATCTTTAGCATATAAAATGTCAAGTAATACTGGGTCAGTGGGCCTCTTCCTCCAAAAGTATCTCATTTTGTTGAATAAAACAGTTCTGTATCCGTTAGCTTCAGCATCTCTCTGGTGACTCTTTTCACTTTATGACAGCCAGTAATGATTTTTGGTGAACAGTAAATATTTTCCAAGACAAAGATGTAATCCCACACCATGTTCAAAAACTTGCTGCGTACAAGTAGATGGAGCTTTCTTTTGAACGGGGTAATTTGCCAGAGGAGCTCCTGGTGTGTTCCTTAACTTTTTGGGTCCAGGCTATTGTGGATATTGTGCGCGCAACTATCTGATTTAAAGACAGGAAAAATACACATACTGTAAAAACCTTGGGTCAGCTTATGATACTCTTTATATCATAATATCAGTATAATATCAAAATCATTCTTTGCTATTGAAATACTGTAATATTGTTTCGTCCACAATAAATAAACTTGATCTACACACCTGTTGATGTCCATCCCAAATGAATGTTACTTAAACCCAGCTAACTACGAAGGGTGAGTTTAAATAAAGTGTAACCTGCAGGGACTTCGTTTAAACAACCAGTCATGCATCACTTACACTCATCAGTAACCAGGATCATACTTGTGCTTCCCTGAACTGTGACTGGTACTACGTCTTGAGCCACTCAACCAATTCCATTTACAGAATCCACTCTTGAATTCTGCATCATAACAGAAGGACAAGCCCTTGTTCATTTTACCACACAGTCTGAAAAACAGGAGGAAGAGAAAGAATCAATTTTTATTAACTCATAACAGTGCTGTTAGAAAAGCAATTTCACGCATGAGTTAGAGGGCTTGGTAATGCTTTTGGATGTCAGAAACAGCCTCCAATTAATTGAGGTACAGCAAAGCAACAGGGGAATAGCTGCAGACGTAAATAAATCCACAACGTAAAAATACAGAATGTGAACAACAACATCCATTGAAATTTGACAAACTGCTTGGCACTAATGTGACATTTCAGCTTGGATCCAGAAAAGAAAGGGTTGAACAAAGGATCCGTAATGTCTTACTCCTGGACTAACAGCTGCTTGTGACTAGCAGTTTACCATTGCCAATCTCTTCCCCATTTGAACAACAAATGTAAAAGAAAAGATGCAATTTGTTTTATTCTGTCATCTGACGTAATTGGCCTAGAAAGTGTTGAGCTGCCTGCAATTCCAATGGTTGCTATTTGAAATCACAGAAAGTGCTTTGTATGAGTGATTGGGTGAATCCCAATCCTGCAGGTTGAAAAGAACTGACACCAATATATTGCAGAAGATTTGGCCATCCTGAAAAGTATTTAAAGATTAGCTTCAGTTTCTTGCAGAATCCAAATTCTTGTCATATGTAATACCTCTGGTTTAAGACCATGCTTTATTTTATTAATATAGTTTTGCTGCTGGGTATTTTATTTTCAGCAGATTATCTCATAATGCAATGTGTTTTTTAATTACATTATACAATTGAGTAATTCAGTTGATTGATAAGTTAGGCTTGTTGAATTAGCCCAATGGGATTTTTCTTGTTAACATTTGGCTAATAAGATGCCCTGGAACATTCTTGAGCGATCGGGGGGTAACTATTTTCTGGAGAGAGAAGGAGAAGAAGAAGAAAGAAGGAGGAGGAGGAGGAGGAGGGAGATAGACTATAAACATAACTGAAGAACATGGTGTAACACATTTGGAAGAACAGATACTCTTCTCTGAAAATCCTCATGCAGACACTAGTCTTACAGAGAATGTACAAATAACTGTTAATTAGCCAGTTATCACATGATCTTGGAGAATGTTCAATGCCCTTGCCCTTGGACTTGGCATGGATATTTATTTATGTTTAGTTTGCATTGTGTTTTCAGGCAAAATTGTTGGTACCGTGAGTAAACGAAGTGAAGCAAAATGGATTGATTCTGGAACAATGAGCTCCAAAGATTATGTGCACACCATGGGCTAATTAATATGTGTGTAATGGGCCCTTTCCTTCATTTTCTTTGTTATCGTTTAAAATATTTTGTCAATACAATTTCAATTTAAAGTTACATTAGTGCGATTTAAATTATTGCTTCCTGGCAAACAATAAATTTGCATGGATGTATCATTGTTCATACAAGTGATAGCGTCATTTTCCCTTTAAAATGTTAAAACTTCTATGTGTTGTGTTTACCTGAATCATATTTACGCTAAACATGTTTATTTCTCAGAAATAGCTTTCCCATCATTATCCCCCATGGATTGTAGAGTTATGTGGCTTTTGGTTTGGATTCATGGTGATAGCTAACTCATTACAAGCCAACAGTAAGAAGGATACATGTAAAAAAATCTCACGTCAACAACAATCTTTCAATCTTTAGGCCTTTCAATCTCTTGGATAATCCGCAACAATTCAATTTTCCTGAATAAAGACTCCTCATCCATCCGCTACCCATAATCCCAATTTAATATAATTCCATTTATCTTCATTTTGAATGCTCTTGTCTACAAATGAATTAGATTTTCTCTTACTATGTTGGCCATATAATCCCCTTTCATACTACTGACAGTATGATCCCGATATCTTAAAACTGCTCTATCTATAGACTTAAGTTGGTGCCATTTATTAAATTGGGAATTAAATATCTAATGGCATTTTTCCAGTCCTTATGAAGGGTCTTGGCCTAAAGCGTTGATTATTTATTCCTTTCCATAGATGCTGCCTCACCTGCTGAGTTCCTCCAACTTTTTGTGTGTGTTACTTTTAGATGCGATAGGACAAATGTAACAAGTGTAAAGATAGCCCTGGTGATAAAGGATGAAATAGAAGTAGAGCCAGAAAGGATCTTAGCATGGAAAATCAAGATGTGTGTTAGGAGTTAAGAAACTACAAAGGGGAGATAAAACAGCTCAAAATAGTTTATAAAGCCCTTAAAAATAATCACAGTGTCTGACATAACATAAATTAGCACATTAAAGAAGCACTGAATAAGGGTAATTCAATTATCCCGAGCGACTGTAATTTTTACTTTGTATGAGCAAGTCAAATTTATAAAGGTAGTTTGTAGTATAAGTTTATGGAATTCACCTAATAATATATTGACAGGCTAGCTAAGGAACTGGCTATTTTAGATCCATATTGTATAGTGAGAAAATTGATTAACAATCCTATATTTAAGAATCTTTGGCGAAAGATTATCATAATTACATCAAATTTGGAAAATTTGTTTAAAAGTAATTGTGATATGGCTTCAAATTACCGTATTTTGGAAGAGGCTCAAAACATGCAAGTTTTACAATATGATAGATTTAGTACTATCAACATAATAAATTGCTTGGCAGATTAGAAACTAGATGAAAATAAATAATAGTAGGCAGACAATGTCATTGCAAACCTCTTCCTTTAATTGCTCTGCTCAACCAGTTCCTACGTTTCTAAATGTACTTTTATTCTCAAAGAGAATGTATTTTCATTGAGATTTATGATTTTTAAAGTGTTTTGCTTAAAATGAAGCATTGTGTAAACCTAAAAACTGAGATTACTATATTTGGGATATTAATGGGAATTAAGGGATATTACAAACATCAGGCAACTTCAATCTCATGATATTTTTGAATGCTGGATCTAAAAGTAAAGTTGTTTAGAGGGGTAAGTCATCAGTTGTCCTTGTGCAGACTTCTCACTTCTTTCTTTAAGAAAGAATTTACATTGGTTCCTCAACAATAAATTTAAAATGATAATTCACAAATGAGTCAATTTCTGACCAGCTTATCAGTTAAATGTTAGTAAATTGTGTTCATATTGTTCATTATATTGAATATGCTGAAAGCTTTCCTTGATTATTTTTCTCCAAAGAGGGTGCTTTGTAATTCAATAGATCAGGTTACACAAGTTTCATACGGCCTAAATGGGACAGGACAAATCCAGTGAGATGTTTTTACAAGCATAGTTCTGTGTGTGCACAGTAATGTTGTCCTTGATGGGAACCTAAATTGCAAGTTATGGATAATATTCTTCTACAATGCATTGCAATAATATTATAAACAATTTTTTAAAAACACCTAACCAGGAAACACCAACAGAATTTCTGAAAGCTTCTGAAAAAGGTACATATGGTGGTCTTGTATTTAATGTCTTGGACAGCCAATTCAGAGTTGTCAGGTCAAATTCAATTGTTGCAGATTGGAAGATAATAGAGTTTATTACAGTTGCTTGTTAAGATCCAGCAGCTGCACTTATCTCATTTCTAATAGAGAAGTTGGTCCACATGTTGAAATTGTCAGTTAAAATTGGGCAGGTTACTTAAGATAGTTAGACCAATGAAAAATGAGCCAAAAGTACTCACATCCAAATGACGAACTGAAAGAAAATTTGAAGACTGAAAACTACTTGTAAGATTAAAAAAGAACAGAATATTAAAATCATTTCATTAGTTGACCTTTCCAACTACTAATAGAACTCAAGAATGTCTTTGAAAAATAAAGAATTAATTTTCAAAGGATTTGTGAAAATGTCACAGCAGACCATCTGTATGACTTATCCTCAAATGTAATTCACCTTAACCTTGGAATTGTGTTTCTGCATGACGTGACATTATAGATCAGACAGTGTTGTAACTGTAGAAACGGACTCTGCATTATGTGGAAATTAAATATTACTGAATAGTTTGAAATTTAGATGTTATATCATTTAGTCCCACTGGGAGACAATAAATCTTTTCTATAAATTGAAAGGATAAAATGGACTCAATATTTCCAGCAGAGATGGCTAGTTTGCATTTTTCTTAAGATATAGATGAGACAGCTAATCTACCTCACACATTCCCTCCTAATATCAGAGCTGCAATCAGTAACAAAAGACTTTCAGTCAGTAATAAGCATCCCAGGGGGGCTTAATCTGTAGTCCTATAATTTATATTTTCAATTGTGGCTCCAAGTCAGAGCTGAATATCTGATCAGAACATTGCAGAGATGGTTACTCATTGGGTTTGTGTGTAGAGATATTGACACAAGACAGGTAAATGGAGTTGCTACATCTCACTCAGAATATGACTAACTGGCAGAACAAGGCTGAGCAACTGAATTGCCCAATTGTGTTCTAACACATTTAACACAGTCCTAACAGGTGGACACAATACACCAAGATGGATCAAGGCTCTGGACAGACGTTGTAAAATGGAGAAAAGAGCACCTAGTTTCATTTGCCAACACTATCCAAAGCACACATATATCCTACAGTCTATTGCTGCTTGTGGGAATCTGCTTTGAACAAATTGGGAGATGCAATTGATTCAAAATAAGCAACAGCACTTTAGTGATTCCAAGCAAGTAAATCATTTACAGGCATTACTGAGACCAATGATAAAACACAATATAAAATCCAGTTCTTATTTTAATCAAAGCAGTAAACTATCCCACCATTAGGAAATATAAAATAAACAAAGTAAATAATTCAAAGCACCCACCTCACATACATTGATTCAATATTTTTCTGTACATAAAACCACAAAGGTTAAAAAAATAACAAAGGTGCATTATTGTTTACATCAATGGTTTCCAAGACAACATCTACCTAGACCAAAATGAGAATATGCAATGTATGATACAGAGAGAAGTATTATTTGGATGAAATGTGTACCAGATGAAATTTTCTGCTTATACTACTGATTGTTAAGGTGTTTGCTGCTAAGCCTGATGCAGTTTGATTTCTAAGTTGGAAGATTGAGTGGAGGGATGGAGTTGTCACTCAGGAATGATCCACCTTTGGTCAATTTTTCAGAATGGTAGGCAGTGACTAGTGGGGTACCACAAGGCTCAGTGCTGGGACCCCAGTTGTTTACAATATATATTAATGATTTAGACGAGGGAATTAAATGCAGCATCTCCAAGTTTGCGAATGACATGAAGCTGGGCGGTGGTGTTAGCTGTGAGGAGGATGCTAAGAGGATGCAGGGTGACTTGGATAGGTTAGGTGAGTGGGCAAATTCATGGCAGATGCAATTTAATGTGGATAAATGTGAGGTTATCCACTTTGGTTGCAAGAACAGGAAAACAGATTATTATCTGAACGGTGGCCGATTAGGAAAAGGGGAGATGCAACGAGACCTGGGTGTCATTGTACACCAGTCATTGAAGGTGGGCATGCAGGTACAGCAGGCTGTGAAAAAGGCAAATGGTATGTTGGCATTCATAGCAAAAGGATTTGAGTACAGGAGCAGGGAGGTTCTACTGCAGTTGTACAAGGCCTTGGTGAGACCGCACCTAGAGTATTGTATGCAGTTTTGGTCCCCTAATCTGAGGAAAGATATTCTTGCCATAGAGGGAGTACAAAGAAGGTTCACCAGATTGATTCCTGGGATGGCAGGACTTTCATATGAAGAAAGACTGGATCGACTAGGCTTATACTCACTGGAATTTAGAAGATTGAGGGGGGATCTTATTGAAACGTATAAAATTCTAAAGGGATTGGACAGGCTAGATGCAGGAAGATTGTTTCCAATGTTGGGGAAGTCCAGAATGAGGGGTCACAGTTTAAGGATAAAGGGGAAGCCTTTTAGGACTGAAATGAGGAAAAACTTCTTCACACAGAGAGTGGTGAATCTGTGGAATTCTCTGTCACAGGAAACAGTTGAGGCCAGTTCATTGGCTATATTTAAGAGGAAGTTAGCTATGGCCCTTGTGGCTAAAGGGATCAGGGGGTATGGAGAGAAAGCAGGTAAAGGGTTTTGAGTTGGATGATCACCATGATCATACTGAATGGTGGTGCAGGCTCGAAGGGCCGAATGGCCTACTCCTGCATCTATTTTCTATGTTTCTATGTCTCTCAGCTGTTTTATTCCATTGTTGAAAATAAGGCATATTTGGGTGAGTGGAATGAGGCATATTTTGGTTGGTGGAGGAAATAGTTTATTAAATTGGGATGTTGTGGTATTTGTTTTTTTTTCAGTGAAAATTTGGATTTCACTGTCTTCTATGATAATCTGATTCCATCTATTAGGTCTGTCCTAAGGCATTTTGCCTCAAGAAACTCTAGAGTTCATCCATTTTCTAGTCAGGGCGTAATTATCAGTGAGAGATTTTATTTTTAAATGTGATTTTATTTAAAATTACTTTCATGGTCTCATCAAACAGGATAATCACTAAACCCAAGTAATCTTTCAAAAATTCCAAGCCAGTTCAATATATTTTTCTTAATTATCTTTAGCATCTAAGGTTTCCAATGTGAAGAAACTTAATATATTGGAAACAAAATATGAAACTGGTGTACAGAAGTTGCTGTGTGTAGCATACCATTCATTACAGAGTACCTGCACCTGCACAAAACGTCACATACAGCAAAGCATCTTTGCAAAGAATACTTTGTAAAATGCAAAGTAGGCATTTGTTTCTAAGCTCATTTTAAAGTAAAACAACAGTATTGGACAAAGAAACAGAGAAGCCCAGATAAATCAGCCTGGTTGTCTATTTGTTCTATCATGGGAGAGTGATTCAGCTAAGGACAACAAAAAAATTCCAGAAATTTGGAGAAGGGTTTGACAGAGATAAGATGGCTAACTTAGAGCAATAATGGTGAAGTTACCAGGAAAGTGGATGAAGGCAAGGCAGTGAATGTTGTCTACATGGACTTTAGCAAGGCATTCGACAAGGTCCCACAAGGGAAGTTGATCAAGAAGGTTCAGTCACTTGGCATTCAAGCTGAAGTAGTAAATTGGATTAGACATTGGCTTTGTGGGAGAAACCAAAGAGTGGTAGTAGATGGTTGCCTCTTTGACTGGAGACCTGTGACTAGTGGAGTGCCACAGGGATCAGTGCTTGTTTGTAATTTATATCAACTCTGGGTGATAATGTGGTTAACTGAATCAACAAGTTTGCGGATGATACCAAGATTGGAGGTGTCGTGGACAGCAAGGAAGGCTATTATGGCTTTCAGCTGGATCTGAACCAGCTGAGAAGAGGGGCTGAAAAGTGGCAGGTGGAATGTAATGCAGATAAGTATAAGGTGTTGCACTTCAGTACAACCAACCAGGTTAGGTTTTACACAGTGAATAGTAGGCATTTGAGGAGTGTGGTAGAACACAGGGATCTGTGAATACAGTTCCAAATTCATTGAAAGTGGCATCACAGGTTGATAAGATGGCAAAAAAAAAAGCTTTTGATACATTACCCTTCATAAATCAACGTATTGAGTATAGAAGATGGGATGTTATGTTGAAGTTGTATAAGACATTGGTGAGGCCTAATTTGGAATACTGTGTACAATTTTGGTCACCTACCTACAGGAAAGATGTATATAAGGTTGAAACAATACAGAGAAAAGTCACAAGAATGTTGCTGGGTCTTGGAGGGCCTGGGTTATATGGCAAGATTGTATAGGTTAGGATTTTATTATTTGGAATGTAAACGAGTGAGAGGAGACTTGATAGACATATACTAAATTATGAGGGGTATAGGTAGGGAAAATGTAAGCAGAGTTTTTCCTCTGAGGTTGGGAGGGACTACAACAAGAGGGCATGAGTTAAGGGTGAAAAGTGAAAAGTTTAAGGGGAACAGGAGGGGAAACTTCTTCTCTCAGAGGATCTTGAGAGTGCGGAACGAGATGCCAGCACAAGTGGTGCATGCAAACTTGATTTCAATGTTTAAGAGAAGTTTGGATAAATACATGGATGGTAGGGGTATGGAGGGCTATGGTCCTGGCTGGTACAGGTCGATGGAAGTAGGCAGTTTAAATAGCTCAGCATGGACTAGATGGGTCAAAAAGCCTGTTTCTGTGCTGTCCTTGTCTATGACTCCCTGACTCTATGTCTTTATGGTAGGTTGTAGCTCTAAGATGGAGCCAGAATGAACACTCAAAATATTGAGGAGGGCTGACAGGGTAAGAGGGGAGAAACCTTTATTTTCCAACAGTAAAGGAGTCAGTTTCAGAGAAAACTGTCCAAGAATGAAAGGGAATAATTATATTCTGATAGTGGGATGTAAACACAATGTTCCCACTCTAGAGGAGTTTATGCAGTACTGAAAGCAGTACATTGATGTGTAAGAAGCACAAGTTATACTTGAATGAAGTTGGTGAACAAACAAAAAAGAATCATCCACCTCCTACGGTTACATAGGAAGGTTCTGTGTGTTGATGGAGATAGAAAAGTGAACCAAAATAGTCATGGAGGGAATTAAGAGTGGATGGGAGTGTCTTGTTGTGAAATCACCCTGGAAGTGTTTGAAGTCATTGAGGGAAATCCATAGGATGCTGGGGTTATTGAGTAGAAGTTGAGGACAAGGAGAATCCCTTTCCATGTTCGAGGTGAAATAGAAAGGGTAAGAAAAGAAGTGTTTAAAGTCAGCTATAGGACATCATCTTCTGTTTTTTTTGTTTTAGGTTTACAACATCTGCTCTGTTTTACTTTTTGATGGCTAACTTAGTTCTCTGGTCAAAAGGGTTCCATTGCTCTTTGGTAAAATCAAATCTTAACAACTTTGTACATCGCTGTCTAATGATGCATAGTTCTCATTCTTCTGTTAAGGGATTCCAAAACTTAGTTACATAAAATGTAGGTTAGTTTATCAAAAATGAGAAATTTTGAACCCGGTTCCCTTGATTATGAGTTAATTTACCTTTTTTGCCTTGTTATCCAAAACTTCTTGAGGCTAAACAAAATTCCATATGCAGTTTTCCCCATCACTCAAAACGTGAGTGTGAAAATCATATTGTAAATGTCATCTGTTTATTTATTATTATTTTGTGAAAATGCCATCTATGCAGCTTGTTTTTTAGTTTTAATTAATAGGTCTATGTTTTGGCAAAATAATTTTTCCAATCTTTATAGCAATTACGTTTTTTCAGCACGTTTTGCAATGATAGGTTCTACCCTGTTACTGCTCAGGTGTGACAAAATGAAAATGTTCCCATTGCTTTTATAATTAACTAATCCTTCCTAATCATGCTGTGTGGTTTATGTTAATATGCTTTGAATTTTCTAATAAATTAATCACAAATGCCAAAATAGAGAGAAAATAAAATGTACAGTATAAAATGCCTTTAAGGAGAGAAAGAAACAGTTGGTGCACAATTATTGGAATGGAAGTCTAAAGTCTGGGGCAATAGGTTTAATGTTATGGGTAGTATTTAAGGAAGTCATTAAAGGGGCAGCACAGTAGCATAGTGATTGGCACATTGATTTACAATACTGGTGACCCAGGTTCAATTCATGCCACTGCCGGTAAGAAGTTTGTGCATTCTCCCAGTAATCACGTGGGTTTCCTCTGAGTGCTTCAGCTTCATCCCACAGTCCAAAGACACACCGGTTAGTAGGTTAATGGATTGTAAGTTGTCCTGTGACTAGGCTATGATTGAATCAGGAGATTGCTGGGTGGCACAGCTCCAAGGACCTATTCAACAATAAATTTAAAAGAGGCAACAAGATGAAGAGGTTTAATGAATGAATCTATACCTTAGAAACAAGTTGACAAAAATTCATGGTGTCCATTTGCCAAATGTACAGTATAAAGGGGAGAGGATGGTGCACATGGGGATAAATTTGGAAGAACTCTCGATTTCTCCATTCAACCTTGTGCATATACTCCAGAAAGGTGGGTGCTGGGTTCATCGGTTTTTTGTCATCTATATCAATGATCTGGATGAAAATGTGGTTAACTGAATCAGCAAACTTACAGATGACATGAAGATCGGGGCTGTGGTGGACGAGGTAGTCTATCATGGCATGCAATAGGATCTGGGCCAGCTGGAAAAATGGGCTTAAAAATGACAGATGGAATTTAATGCAGACAAGTGCAAGGTCAAGTGCAGGGTAGGTCTTACACACCTCCATTGTACACAATAAAGGTGGTGCACTGAGGCATGTTGTAGAACTAAGGGATCTGGGAATACAGATAAATAATTCATTGAAAGTGACATCACAGCTAGATAAGGTCTGTAAAGAAAGCAGTTGACACATTGGCCTTCATAAATCAAAGTACTGAGTACAGGAGACGAGATGTTATGTTGAAGTTGGTGAGACATTGGTGAGGCCTAATTTGGAGTATTGTCTGCAGTTTTAATCACCTACCTACAGGAAAGATGTACTTAAGGCTGAAGGAGTGCAGAAAAAATTTACAAGGATGTTGCCAGGTCTGGAGGACCTGAGTTACAAGGGAAGAGTGAATATGGTAGAACCTTATTCCTAGGAACGTAAAAGATTGAGAGGAGATTTGATAGAGGTAAACAAAATTATGAGGGGTTTACATAGGGTAAATGCAAGCAGGCTTTTTCTACTGAGGTTGGATGGGACCACAACCAAAGGTCATGGGTTAAGGGTGGAAGGTGAAAAGTTTAAGGGGAACATGAGGGCAAACATCTTCACTTAGAGAGTTGTGAGAGTGTGGAATGAGCTGCCAGCAAAAGTGGTCCATGCAAGTTCAATTTCAATGTTTAAGAGAAGTTTGAATAGGTACATGGATGGTAGCGGTATAGAGGGCTATGATACCTCCATGGAGGGCTATTCCCACTCATATGCAGGACAATGGGAATAGGCAGTTTAGATGGCATAGCATGGACTAGATGGGCCAAAGGGCCTGTTTTGTGCTGTACTTTTCTATGATACTATGACTCTATAAATATATGTTTTCTCAGTAAGAATAAGTGGAATGCAACAGTTTGAACTTGGCTTATATTTCTTGTGTTTGGACTGTTGCAGTGATATAATTAAAGACAAAAATGATAAAGGAATTCAGGAGAGTGAAATCTAATTCCTGTTATAAAGGAATCTGCAAACTTAAAGGTAGTTAGGGATACAATCAGAAAATAACTTCACATATTGAAAACACTGGAAATCTCGATCATAAGACAGGGAATTGAATTTCCTGAAAATTTCAAGACTAAGGTGCTTCTCAGTCAAAGGTATTTTGGGACATCCCTATAAATTGAGTTGAGATACTAATAAGCCAAGATATAAAGGAAAAGGCTAAAAGTTGCACTCCTGCTACTGGACTTCCAACCTTGCTTTGAACCGAAGATCATCACTGAGTTTATATCCATTGTGCAGATAGTTCATTTTCGAAGTGTCAGCAACAGGAACTCCATCCTGAAGAGATGCCTGTATATATCCCTGTCCCTCTACCAAACATAAAACCCTTTGAGGGTATGGAAGGAAACAAGTTGGAAGTCCCTCAGGACAGCTTACCTGCTTACCTCAGGACATGGATCTTTTCCTTCCATGTGTCAAGCACTATTAAAATCAATAACTAAGAAGGCCAAGACATTAGAAATAAGATTCAATAAAACTAATGGTAATGTTTTTTTCTCTTGAGATTCATCAGAAAGAGTGGCCATGTTAGTTGGTCAAGAGATGTGAGCTTCAAAATATAGAACAAAAACAATCTGTCGAATGGTATTAGCAGTTTGCAGGGATGGTAGTCACCTTTTCCAACAGGCACATGTCTCACATTTTAATTGTGCTCACCTTAATCTAGTTGTTTTGGATTGCTTTCCATTGTACAATGATAAATAAAAACGAACAAGTCAGAGTCCTAGAGCAAAGCAGCAGTGCCTCTGCCCCATCATGGCCACACCAACCATTACACATCCATTGAATTTCATTCCATTGAATTCTGGACATATTCCCTTCAATTCTCCCCAGATTCTACCACTCACATACTTACTAAGGACAATTTACTATAGATAATTAATTTATCAACTCATATACCTTTGAGATATTGGAAAAAAACATGAGCACCCAGAGGATAACCAAGGTCACAGGGAAAACATGAAAACTCCAGACGGACAACACCGGGGATCGGAATTGAACCATGTTCTCGGGATCTGTGAGACAGCATCTCCACCAGCTGTATCAATGTACCTTCTCCACTGGTCATCTCCTGCCAGATTCTTCTTCTTGCCAGTGCTGCTTATTCTGGAGTGCTCCAGCATCACCCTTTTCTGATCAGTTTCCAGGTCTAATATTGTTTTCCCTTTTAATACCCAAAGCCAATAGTAATTTCAGACTACACAGGCCTGTTTATGCTCCTTAATTTGCAAAACACAGGTTTTCCAATCAGGCTACATATATCACCAGCTACCTCAATAACTTGAGTGCTCATGAGCCCCCAAATGCTTCTTTCCGATGTCCTTGTTCTTCTAGCCTATCAAAGTGTGGAACTTGCTTTTGATCCACTCCATCTTCACTATTCTACTTGGGACTTTATGCCTCTTCAAAGTTCGAAGTGGATATATGTAACCATACGCAACCCTGAGAATCGTCTTCTTGTGGGCAATCACAGTAACTTCAAGAAACACAATTGAGTCAATGAAGAACCACATCCAACAGGACGGGCAACAACCAATGTGGGAAAAAAAACAACAAACAGTGCAAATACAAAAAGAAAGAGAAAAACAAATAAATAAATAAACAATAAATATCGAGAACATGAGCTTAAAAGAGCTTGAAAGTGAGTCCATGGGTTGCATGGACAGGTCAGTGATGGTGTGAGTGAAGTTATCCCCTCTGGTTCAAGAGCCTAATGATCAAGGGATAATAACCATTCCTGAACCTTCTGGTTTGAGTCCCAAGGCTCCTACACCTTCTTCCTGACAGCAACAACAAGAAAAGAATATGACCTGGATGGAGGGGTTCCTTGATTATGGATCAAATAAAAAGAACAAGCTCTCTTCTACTCCTATGGTTTTCTTGGTTAAGAACTGACTAACTCACACCGACACCAATGTGGCATTAGGGTGATCCTTTCCAATCACCCAAGGTGCAGTACTTTCCACACTTACTGTACTTGCTTGAAGAACCAATTTAAGTTCCCATCATCCTCTAAATCATACTGTATATGGTATAATGACTACACCACCAGGCTACTGCATTAGCTGAGAAATGCTTTGGGATCCCCTGAGGAGGTGGTAAGATTACATTTGTTCTGTCTTTAATCAAGAACATAATGAAAAAAATCTTGAGTGGAAAAGCTTGTGTCAAAACCACATTATAAATATTGGAAACAGGCAATCCAAAGAGAGAGGAGCGATTTTAAAGGTTTTGCTCTACTTAACTGCTGGCAGATAATGAGGTAAGCAGATAACTGGGACATTTATAATGGAAGCTTGGCTCTACCTGAATGTATTGTAATTATGACAAATTTGAATGGATTGTAAAGAGAAAGGTTATTTCCTGTGGTTGGAGAATCAGTGACAAGGAGGCATCAATTTAAATTTGACTGTGGAGATCAGTCTGAGGATATTTTTAATGCAGAGACTTGTTATAGGGGAAGGTTTCTATGGGACCACTGTATCACATAAGGAAAATAGGGTGAATGGAATAGAGGTACGGTCATGCTATGGGGGAGAGCACAGAGCACTGCATTGGTTTTGGATTTTTCAAGAAAAGGGGTAGCACAGGTACATGTGGTTAAATGATCATTATCTATTTATCTTGTCCTTTATTTCCTTCTGCTCTGTAGACCACACATCATCTGTGAAGTTTCTTTCCTGTAGCTATCCAGTTTCTCAACAAAACTCACTCGTGCAGTACCATAACTGTCCCCGCACAACATCAATGTAATGGTCATTCCCACTCTCCCTGTTCTGTCTAACATTATCTTAATGCACCATGTTAAGGAAAAAGGAACACTCAGGTTTCTTTGTTCATATCTAATGAATTGTTCATACCAAACCTTTAGAAGTCACACAGACAACAAAGTTAAAGGATTTAGAATGAAGCAGGATGTATGAGTGTACCATCTGTACACCAGATATATGAGTACCCCTTGTAACTGAAAGTAGCATTTCTAGCTTCTGGGTTGGAAGGCTTGAATCAAATCCCCATTTCAGAGATTAGTGTGTGTAAAGCCTGAGTTTGGGATTTGGGGTCTAATGTTGGTGTTTTTCTGTGTAGGCTAATCTGTTAGGGGTTTTGTGTGTAAGAGAGGGGTTAAGGGATTCAATGCTATTTTTGCTGCTTTTTTTCTGTGATGGTGTGGGGGCTGGGATTTGATGTTATCCACTTTTTTTCTATGAGGGAGTGGGTTGGGGATTTAATGTTCTTGTTGCTGTTTTTTTGCAAGTGAGTGAGGTGGGGGCTTGTGGTTTTTTTGGGGGGGTTACGGACGATCTGTTAGTTTTTTGTGCAGCGTTGGGAGATTTGGGGGTTTGTGAGTTTTGTTTCTTTTTCTTTTTCATGTCAGAGTGGAGAGGAGTGATGGCTTTCCAACAGCTCCCATGGTTTTTCTGTATTTCATGGCTACCTGGAGAAGATGACTATCTGAATTATATTGTACATGCATACTTTGACAATAAAATGAACCTTTGAAACTTTTTTTAACCTTAGTACTATTGAGCCTTCTGGAGTAGATTTTGGACCAGATTCTCTCCGTCTTCTTGGGTGGATTTAAGCAGAGTCCTCAGACTTCTCTACCTGCACCCATCTTTATAAATATTGTTATGTTCTGCCACATCCAGCTCCATACTTGGATTCTAATTATAAACATTGGTTGTACTCAAATATAATGAATTTAGATACAGCAAAAAGAATGAAAAACTCTTTAAAGTGACAGTGATTCAGGAATCAGGGACACAGATTTAAAATGAAGGATGGAAGGCAGTGGAAGTAAATAAGGTGTAAATGAAGAGTGTGGTGGAAGTGCCATCATGACTTTCAAAAGCCAAATGCAGAAGCGCAGTTGTGTCATGTCATGCAAAACACAATGTTTTATGGTACCATTGACCCAGGTTCATTTCCCACTACTGCTTTTAAGGAGTGTGTATGTTCCTCCCGTGATCGCATGGATTTCTTCCTGTTGCTCATTCTTTCTCCCACAGTCCAAAGACATACCAGTTGATAGGTCAATTGGGCATTGTAAATTGCCCAGTGATTGGGCTTGGATTAAATCAGGGGCATTGCTGGGTGGCAGGCTCCAAGGGCCAGAAGTGCCTACTCCATGCTGTATTTCAATAAATACATAAATAGTTTTGGGTAAAGAGCCAAAGAATGTGATTAACTAGATTGCTCTGCAAGAAGTCAGCTTGGAGTTGGTAGACTGAATAGTCTCCTTCTGTGTCACACTAATTCTATTCCATGCCTTAAAGTTATTTGATTTTTCTAACTTTACCCTCCCACATTCCAACCTCACAATATGTTCTATGTTCTAATTTCGTACACCCAGTTTGAGATCTTTAGATGTGAAGGATTCTGTGCATCACGAGGGAAGAGAGAGAAAGTTCTTACCAGTATCAGGGGTATCATTTATTCCTCAATAAACTCAGTAAATAGAAAGCAGCTTCAAAGGTCTTTACCACCTTGCTGTTTGCTGTAAACAAATTGGCTGTCAATATTTCACACTATATTCACTGTACTTCATACTACTTCGCTGGCCATGAGGACCTCTCAGACAATTTGAGTTCACGCAAGGGCCTTTGCAGAAGTATTCCTTTTTTTCCTTTTTTTCTATGCATGAGGCTGTAATGTGAAACAGAAGAGGGAAAGAATTTTGTAATTGTTTGAGAATAGTGATATTATAGATTAGAATATTTTATTAAAACTCTGTGATATGTGGATTTAACACTAATGAAAACCATTGGTATGGTAATAGATAAAACTGCATCATCAGTGATTGTTAGCAAGTGATTTGTCATGTGACATGAAAGGCTTGTCGCATTGCATAAAGTGTTTTTTTTTATTTTAGAGATACAATACGATAACAGGCCCTTCCAGCCCAATGAACCCACGCTATGTTAACCTAATCCCAATTACACCCATGAGACTAATTAACCTTTTTATTTTGTTTTGTATTTTAGCAATTAAGCATAATAGCATCATATTGTGGCGAGCATTTGGTCCATAATGAGAGACAAGGAAGCTCTTTAAACTCAACAACAGCTTTTATTGCGATAAACACCAAAACAGACTGGGCACCACAACCTGGAGAGAGAACAGCTCATTGAGGTGACCCTCACATGCCCCGGTTTCAGTTAGGGTGACCCACAAATACACAAGCAAACAATGGTGTAACCCAAGCCAAAATGTAACAATAAATGAACTAAAACTTCCCACCATAATTCCACGAAAGCATTTTAACACAAGAACCATAAACAGTGTTGGTCATTAGAAATGCAAGGGCAAGCTGTCAACCACGCCCACCCCACAGAGCATCACAATATATATAAGAACAAAATTCCCACCCCTTGAGATGTGAGGACTGAATGGTTGAGTCAGGGGTGTGAGTGGGGAATGGGGAGAATGCACTTGCTATTAACAAGAGCCAGAACAGCAAAATAATGTGAGCATATTCTGTTTAAGAACTCCTTGTTTCGTGGATCAGTTGAATGGGCTTCTCCATTAAACCGTGGACACAAGTAGTATTGAGGGCTATTGATAATGTGTACATTTGCATTTGACTATAATGAGATGTGTATAAATATGGTGAAATACAGGTAAAATGGAAATTTGCTTACACCAACATTACAGGCATGCAGAATATAAATTATGTAAGTCAGTGGAAAATTATGGGAAAAAGACTCATGCAAAGAAAACTTGGAGAAAAGTCCATGGCAATGCAAGAGGAGGGCAGTATTGTTCCATTGGTGTGGTTATCTCCGCTAGCAGAAAGGCTATGAGAATTGTTTATTTGTTTAAGAATGTTATTTGCCCTCATAATTAGTAGTAAGAATGTTATCCATTTTTATTATTAACTGTGAGAACAACCAACTTTTCCAAGAAACTAATTGGATCAGAACCCTGCTGTTGATAACCAGTGTTTTTCAACAGGGCTATGTGCAGTAATAGAGCATAACTAATCACATACGTTCAAGATGGCTTGTCTTGAGGGATCAGAAGTGGAGAAAGTGAGCAGTTTCAAGTTCCTGGGTATTAATATCTCTGAGGACCTAACCTGGATGCAACATATTGATGCAGCTTTCAGAAGGCAAGACAGTGGCTATATTTCATTAGGAGTTTGAGGAGATTTGGTTTGCCAATTAAAACACTCAAAAACTACATATGTACTGTGGAGAGCATTCTGGCAGGCTGCATGACCTTCTGGGATGGAGGGGTACTCTGGGCTACTGCACAAGTTCCAACTAAGTTGCAGAAACATGTAAGATTAGTCAGCTCCATCATGTGCAGTTGCCTCCATAGTATTCAAGATATCTTCAAGGAGTGGTGCCTTAGGAAGGTGGCATCCATCATTAATGATCTGTAACACCCAGAAGCATGAAGGCACACGCTCAGCATTTCAGGAACAGCTTCTTCCCCTCTGCTATACGATTTCTAAATGACATTGAACCCATGAACACTACCTCACTTCTTTCTCATTGGTTTTTTTTTGGATTACTGTACCTATTTCAACTTAACTATTTAATATACATACACATACTGACTGCAACTCAGTTCTTTTCTCTATATTTATATATCACTTATTGCATAGTACTGCTTCAGTAAAGTTAGCAGATTTCCCGACATATGCCGGTGATATTAATCTTGATTCTGATTCTCTTACCTGATCAATGTGTCCCTTTAAGGTTTGATTGAACAGCAACAATTGTTACACTGTCAAATTTGACCTTCAATCTGTAGTCTGATTGGCAAGCCAGTATACTGCCTGTCTATTATTGCTTAATTACAGAACCAATAAACTGCACTGGAATTAATCTCTGAGGAAATCAAACAAATATCCTACAGTTCTGTTTACTCATTTCTTGCATGTACGAGAGCACTTTGCAGGCTTGATTTGAAGGTGACTTCCCTTCAACAGAATTATGTTCCTGTTTGCTCTTGTTGGCATTGTGCCATTAAAATAAGAACATTTTTATAGCACCTTAAGTTGTAAAAATATTACACATTATCAAGCTGCGACATTGAGCCAAGTAGTAATACCAGGTGTGCTAAACCCTGGCACTTGAGAAAGGTTTTAGGCGATTTTAAAGGAGGAAAGAGGTAGAGAAAATGAATCTGAGCTTGGGGCTTCAGCAGCTGAAGGCAGAGCTGGTAATGGTGCTGTAAGTATGTTTAAGTATACACTCAAAGTGGGAATGGAAGGGAGAATTGATTTTTCTGAATGGTTGGAGGAGAGTTGAGAGATAAGGAAGAACTAGGCCCTGGAAGGAATTGAAAACAAGATGAGAATCTTAAAATCAGAACATTGGTTATCAGGGATGCTATTATAATAGCCAGCAAGCATAAAGGTGATCAGGTGAACAGGTTATTGAAATGCCCCAAATTTACCTGTGCTGATTTTCATTATAGATCGTCTGCTATTGTTAAGAGGGGATACAAGCTACTGAATTCAAAGAAAGCTGATGACAATATTTTTGCATTTTCTTTCATGTTCCCATGGTTACTGTTTTTCTGTGAGGTGAGTTGGAGGACATAAAGAGGGCAAGCTCATTCAAGGGTGCAACTTATCTGTCCTTTTCTTTCAAGTTGTAATTTTTGCATGCCCTTCAGAGTAAAACTATATATGAAATATTTATTAAATTGGTAGAAAATTTGCAGATGGATCATGGTCATTTACAAAACTGGCAGGTTTGAGTTTTGATGAGATTATTGCCATTTAGTTTGGTGGTGTACCATATGAATTTTGTTAGTCCTCCCTTCCTCTGGGGGCAATGACAGATGCACATGGATCAACCTTTATGTTCTTCACAAATGCCACTTTATCACAATATCATTCATCTCCATTCCCTCGATGATGTATGCTTTTCTTTCCCACAACTTTGAATTTTGGCTATACTTATCTAATTGATTTAAGAAAGGAATAAGTCACATTCCCTCTTGAAAATATTCTGCAATTTGTGTCTTAATCTGCATCCTGATTTCATCTGTCTCCATAGTTTCATTATGTTTAATGCCATTGCTGTACAGTTTATTGCTGAGCAATTGGAGCCAGTTACATCTACGTTCATAAGGGTATTGCTGCTTTAATGAAATAACAACCATTTCCATGGCAATCTCGCCTTTTGAGAAACTGATGCAGGCATTTGTCATGGTTTACCTTGGCATGCCTAAAGTTTTCCTGGTGTCATTTTTTGATTAACCTACATTATTTTTCCAACATCTGTGGATAGTGAGAAACCTATGACAACAGTTTATCATTTCCAGTTAAACAAGAACAAATTTTGCAGCAAGCAATCTAGGAGATGTGAATAAAAGGTCCCCGATTTTACAATGAGGTACTCCTCTCCGCATTTCTCAGCAGAAATGCTGTGACCTCTGCAGAGTGGTGGCAGATGGAATACAGTGTCAGGAAGTGTATGGTCATGCACCTTGGTAAAAGGATAAAAGCATAGACTATTTTCTAAATGGGGAGAAAATTCAAAACTCCGAGATGCAAAGGGATTTGGGAGACCTTGTGCAGGATTCCCTAAAGGCTAATCTGCCATCTGAATTGATGGTGAGGAAGGCAAGTGCAATGTTAGCATTCATTTCAAGTGGATGAGAATATAAAAGCAAGGATGTAATGCTGAAGTTGTATTAGGCACTGGTTGTATAAAAATGAGGGGGATCTCATTGAAAACTATTCAATGTTGAAAGGACTAGATAAAATGGAAATTAAGAGGATGTTTCTTTGGTAGGGGTGTCCAGGACCAGAGCGCACAGCCTTAAAATAGAGGGAAGTACCTTTGAAACAGTGATGAAGAAAAATCCCTTTAGCCAGAATATGTGAATCTGTGGAATTTGTTGCCACAGAAGGCTGTGGAGGCCAAGTCAGTGGTGGCGTTTAAAGTGGAGATTGAAAGGTCCTTGATTAGTCAGGGACTGAAAGATTATGGGGAGAAACCAGGGAAATGGATCAGCCTTGATGAAGTGGTGGAGCAGACTCGATGGGCTGAATGGCCTAATTCTCCTCCAATGTGTTATGGTTTAGATCCTCTTGTGGCACAAGGTTTGATCAGGTCAATGACTGTAGGGATGGGCACAGCCAGACATGCTGAAGACTATTGTTTTTCCTCTATATTTTCTTCATCTCTCAGATTGCCGTTGCAGCTGCAAAGAAATTTATTCCCTTAACACACTAACTACCCTGCTGTGTTCTTCAATGGGAATGGTATGGCAGCTGTGTTCTTGACAGGTAACTGCCACTGAGAATCCTGCAGATCCTATTTTAATTCAGCAATCAGGATGGAAAATGCTGTCTTTAAAGATAAGTTTTCCAATGGTGTTTTTTTTTCTCTGGGGGAGGGTCCATTCTGCCAAAAGGGTGTTAATGTGAGGCTGTTTTATTCTATCTTGTTAGTCTCCAACCTGCCAATAGAGAGGCACAACAACTCATATTCCAGCTCAGTAGTCTCCAGCCTGATGGCATAAACATCAAATATTCTAGCTTCCCGTTAACATTCCCCTCCATCCCCCCCTTTGAATTTCCTTATCCCTTGGCCCCATCACCTGTTCTCTTTTCCCTCCTCCTGCTGTCATGATATGCCCATTATCCACATCTTCTTCTCTCCTGTTCCCCTTCCTCACATTATTTCCTTCATTCTATGGTCTGCTGTCATCTCCTATCAGCTGCCTTCTTTTTCAGCCCTTGATGACTTCCACCTATTACCTTCCAGCTTACTACATCATACCCAGATTCCCCCCTCCACCTTCTCCCACACCCGCACCTGGATTTGACCTATTTGACCTACCAAAGTACAACATTTCACACTTGGCTAGATTATACTCCATCTGCCATTTCTCCACCCATACGTGTAACAGATCTATATCCCACTGGTTCTTTGCCAGTCATCTACGCTATCCACAACATCACCAATCCTCTTATCATCTGCAAACTTACTAACCCACTCATCTTCATTTTCATCCAGGTCATTTATATGCATCCTAATTAGCAAAGGTCCCAGTACAGGTCACTGCAGAACACCACTAATCGCAGGCCACCAGCTCAAATAAGTCCCTTCAACAACCACCCTCTGTCTTCTAAGGAAAAGCAAGCCAGTCATGAATCCAAGAAGCCAATTCGCCATGGATCTCATCCATCTTAATCCGGATGAGCCTCCCATGAGAAACCTTGTCAAATACCTTACCACAATCGATGTAGACAACGTCCACAGCTCTACCTTTATTAATCATCCTCATCACCTCATCAAAACTCAAATCAAGCTACTAAGACATGACTTGCCCCACACAAAGCCATGCTGTTTCTCCCTAATTAGCTCATGGTTTTCCAAATGCTCATGAATCCTATCTCAATGAATTGTCTCTAGTAACTTCCCTATTGCTAATGTGAGACTCACTAGTCTGTAGATGCCAGGATTATTCCTTGTTCTTTTGTTGGATAATGGAACAAAATAAGCTACTCACCAGTCTTCTGGGAGCTTGCTGTGGCTAGAGAGGACACGAAGATATTGGCCAAGGTCCCAGCCATCTCTTCTCTTGCCTTTCTCAATAAACTGGGGGATTTCCCATCAGGCCCTGGGGACTTATCCAGCCTAATGCTCCTTAAAAGGTTTAAGATTACCACCTCCTTTACCTCAAAATGTTCTAGCAATGCACAATACACTCTGCACTGGTCTCCCTATCCTCCACATCCTGCTCCTTGGTAAATACTGATGTAAATTCTTATTAAGGAACCACCCAAATCCTTTGTATCCAAGCAACTGTTCTCCCCTTTATCCTTGAATGGTCCTACCCTCTCTCTCATTATCCTCTTGCTCCTAATGTATGTATAATATGCCTTGAAATTTTCTTTAATCCTACTTTTCTAGGGCTTTTCAAAGACCCTCATGGCCTTCCTAATTCCATTCTTGAGTTCTTCCCTTGCTTCTTTATAATCCCCAAGGGCTCTGTTTGATTCTAGTTTCCTAAGATTTACATTCTTCTTTTCCTTCTTGACTAAATTCATCACCTCTTTCAATATCCAAGGTTCTCTTACCTTCTCACTAAACATACCTGTCCTGTACTCTGTGCAGTTGGTCCTTCAACACCCTCTACATGTCAGATTTGGCTTGTCCAAAAACACCTGTTCTCAATTAACTCTCCCTAGTTCCTGCCAAATGCTCTCATAATTCGCCCTGCTCCGATTTAATATTCTCCCGCAAAGTCCATACTTACCCTTATCTATTGTTGTTGTTCAGTCATTTAGTCAATTCCAACTCCTCGTGACCTCATAGGGCTTTCATGGTAAGATACTGGAGTAGATTACTAGGCCTTAGGCCTTCCTTCCGTGCAGATACTGCTGCTGCCCAGATTGAGACCCAGCTGGGTTTGAACTCAGGACCATCTGCCTTTAAGTCCGGTGCTGATGCCACTACACCAGCAGCCAGCCCAACGTAAGGTGTGGTGGTCATAGTTCCTGAATTTTTCACCCACTGATAGGTTTGTCACCTGATCAGGCTTATTACCCAGCACAAGGTCTAGAAATATCTAAATGCTGATTTCAGAAACCCTCCTGGATGCACATAGCAAATTCTATCCCATCTAAACCTTTTGCATTCAGAAGGTCCCAGTTTAAATGAGGGAAGTTGAAAGCCCTCATGACAACAACCCTATTGTTCTTACACTTTTTATAATTGGCCTGCATAGCTGTTCCTCATTGTCCGGTGGCTATTGGGGCGGGGGGGGGGGGGAGGAAGGTCAGGAATACAAAACTCATCAGAGTAATTGCCCCCTTCCTATTTTTGAGTTCTAACCGTATGGACACAATGAATGAGCCCTCCATTTTGTCCCCTGTGAGTGCAGCTGTAATACTCTCCCTGAGTAGTAATGCAACTCCCCCATCTCTTTAACCTCCCTCTCTGTCTTTTCTAAAGCATTGAAACCCTGGAACATTAAACATCCATTTCTGTCCCTCTTTTTAATAAGAATCTGAAGAGAAACTTTTTCATCCAGAAGGTGGCCCCTGTATGGAATGAGCTGGCAAAGGAAGTGGTTGAGGTAGGTACATTAGCAATATTTTTTAAGAGAGTTGGACAGATACATGGATAGAAAAGGATTTGAGGGTTATTGGACAGATGGACTAATTTAGATTGACATCTTGGTTAGCATGGTCCATTTTTATGAAATATGGTCCATATTTCAATGCTGTATGACTCTCTATGTCCTGTTTTAGGCAATTTGTGATATTTCTGCAAATGCATGGAAGCAAAGGTTCTGACAGGTCTCTTTCATGATTTAAAAAGCCAGCTTTCAGATCTGACTGTGTTTTCCATCTTTATAATGCAGAAGACTGCATTGTTCTCTGTACGAACCTTCCTATTAAGACCTCCCGGTAAAACAGGTTTTCCTTTCTGTGACATAATAAGCATGCTGAAAAAGGTGATGGCATGAGTAATTATAGGAACAGCGTACACCAGATAAAACCTCTACCAACAGTGAATGCGCAATCTAACATGGCAGGCCTACTGGGAATGTACTGTGATCATTTCAGTGGCACTGCTTCAGAAGATTTGTTTACACGGAAACTCAAACATTATTTCTGTCAGGCCATGTTTGTCGATTAGCAATTGTGAAGAATTGAAATTGAATTGTGTTTCTCGAATGCTTTCCTGCCACGCCTGTAAAGAGCAGTCATATTCAAGAGTGGCATACATCATAAACCCTTTGTAGTCCACAACAGTATTGTATTTCTATATCTAAGCACAACAAATCTTTCTTAGAATATTGGCAACATCTTACATCCATGTTTTCCTTCTCCTCTTTAGACAAATTTCTAAATGTCAGACATCGCATACCAAGCGCAAAGCCAGGTGTGTTATGGAGGTGAAAATGTGAGCTCTGTTGGTAGATGGTATCATACAACCATCATCTGAGGTTGTACAGAAGCTCCAAAGTGAGTGTGGATGAAAAGGGAATAAGAAAGTAGGTTGAAAATGTAACCTGAAATGAGAAACACAAGAGCAGATTCTGGAAATTTTGATCAACGCACACACAAAATGCTGGAGGAATTCAGCGTCAGGCAGCACCTATGCTGGGTCTCGGTCATCAACTGTTTATTCCCCTCCATAGATGCTGGCTGACTTGCTGAGTTCCTCCAGCACTTTTTGTGTGTTAATCTGAAGGAAGATTTAGCGAGGAATCCTGCAGACTGCTGTTGGTTTATTTTGTATATTAGTGAGCATGTACCATTGTAGAGGGACTGTTAAACAAAAAGAGTATAAGTCTGTAAAAGAATGAGGTGATAAGTCTCATGAATAAATCACTCCCAAATTTACCTGTGTTAGCTCTAAGTTTCCTGATGAGATTCTAAACTACTTGTGGTTACATTTGGTGGAAGAAACATTTGAGTCCAAAGCAGCTGAGCACAGAACAGGGGTATATTCCACACCCAGACTTGGCAATGGATCTTTGGCTCAGAGCTGCTCCACTTTTCTCCTCCAAGAGGTTCATAGCCCCAATGCCCACACAATAGTGCAGGGAGATTGCACAAACAACTAATGTGAGGAGTTAGGCCTCAAAGTCCTGAAAGAAGTTCATAGTTCACATGCATTAAGGTTGCTGAAGACATGATTATCCCCCACAAAAACATCAATAAGCTTGCAACCTGCTCAGTGCAATAAATTCACTGCTACCAGTGAATTTATAAATTCAGTGCTGACTGCCTACTATTCAGTTGTGACCGATAAAACATTCAAACAAACTTACAGAGTGCTCAGTAACATCTATGAATTGTTGAATAGATGTTGTCTATTGGAAATTGGAAAACAGATAGCATTGATTGATAATGAACCTGCACCTATTGCTCCTTCTTTGACCCAACTTCTCCCTCTACACAGAATCTCTTCCATTTAGGCAGTGTCTGCATGTCTCGCACTTGGCCTCTCCTATCACCATGAGACATTAGGAGAACCACATGAGGAGGCATGCAAGAGTAGGATATAGATCATGGGCATGCTGCTGGGTTTGGATTGGCAACATGATCAACACAGATACGATGGACTGAATGGCCTGTTCTATGATTCTGGTCTGACTGGTGACATGAAATGGGGAGAAAGAAAGATGAATCCAGCTCCAAGGTACTATAGATATGGAGTTTGCTCAGACTAGTGTTTGTTTTCTTTTCCCAGTATGATTATAGTGGCCAACCCCATTTCAATGTTTGCTTGCAAAATCATCCTGATAGCAAGTGGTACTTCATGTCCCTATTTCCATTGCAATGTAAACTAAAGCCAGAGTGCTCAGTTCATCTGGGTGCTCCAGTGGAACCCTAGATTGTAATAATAGAAGCTCAGACTGCAGTCATTGCAGTTCCGCATATTAGTGATCAAAAAGGCTTTGAGGATGCAAGATCCAACTGGTTATCCTGATTACTGATGTCTTCCCTGGAAGACTGGCAGCAGTTGCATGGTAGATGCATTTTCTGCTTCCTTCTTTCAGAGAGAAGGTCTGAGTGTTCCCACCATTACTACTACTCCAGTGCACTAAACATAGTTGATATCTACACAGTCCAAGCCTGCTATTTCTGAAAATATTGTGGTTGGTAGCCAGGCCTCCTTGTCTTCACTGCAAGCAGTAATCCTACAAGTTCACCTGCTTCTTTTTTCACCGTGCATCTTGTACAAGGCCTTCCATCTCCACCGAGGTCATTACAAGAAGGTAGGCAAAGGCACGTGTCCGAGAGGCACAAAGAGAATGCACAAGAGTGAATCCTGGTTACATTCGTGGTTGTTGATGTGACATGGTCAGATATGTATCCACTAACTTCAAGGCTGAGTGAGAGGAGAACAGATGGCCTACCCCTGCTCCTACTTCTTAACAGAAGGTGCAATAAATGACCAGCAGGTCAGGCAGTATTTGTAGAAAGAGTAAGTTAACATTTCAGATCAAATACATTTCTTCAGAACTGGGAAAGAGAGAACTTACTAGTTCTAAGTTACAGAGAAGATATAGGGGAGGTTTGAAAGGACAATGTTTATTTTCATATATAAAAGTATATGTATGCAAAGTTGCAATGAAAAACTTGTAGCAATATCACAGGCCCAAAGCATCATATAAGCAGCATTCACAAGAAAAAACATAAATTAAGTATAAATTATACACAATTTTTATAAGAAGTCACAAATAGAATAAAAATAAAGCCCACTTTAGTGCAAAGCGCACATAATGTTGTTGAACTGTAGTGATTAGGGTCTTGCCAGTTGATTCAAGAACCAAATGGTTGAAGTAGCTGTTCACGAACCTTGTGATATGGCATCAAGTTTCTGTACCCTCAGCCTGAAAAGGATTGCGAAATGATAGCAGGGTCCAGCAAGTTCAGATCTTTAATAGATGTAGCCTTCTTGAAGCAACACCACAAGGGAATATCTGTGAAAGAGTGAGGACAAGGTTTCCATGAGGATAAAGTGAAGTGGTCATCAGGTTAAATGTTTCTTGGGGTAGCTAGAGAGTGAGGACACAAACAAAAGAATGTATAATGTTGTGAACTACCGGACTGATGAATAGATCTAACAGATTAGATTGTACTAACTGAGAAACTTGATCCAATATTACAGATGGATAAATTAGCAACATAAGTGCTCATTTCCTAACGGCAATAGTGCCAGAAATTCCAGCAGTGCTGGAATACCATCAACAGAGACAGTTATATAAAAAGATGGCATGCAACCACACTCGAGGCGCTTTGAACTGATAATGAAATATCAGACTTCCCATTAATATTCTGTCTAGATCTGAATCATTTTTGAAAGTATTACACTGCCGTCCCTCTTTTAAATATCAGGAAAAAACTGCAGACGCTGGAAATCTGAAATAACCACAGAGCCTCCTAGTTCTGCAAAATAACGGGATATAAAGCATGTTAATCTTTTAAAATTTAATAAAATTCAGCAAATTGCATTTACTGCACAACTGTCAAACTACTAATTTTAACATTGGTTTACCTTGAGATAAATGATTCCTGAAGTCTTGAGGAAAAGGCACACTATACTGTATGTTCCTTAACTTTGTAAACACACATATAATGTAATACAAACTCATTCCAATGCTTACTGTAGGTGTTTGAAATGTGCAGCCATTCTTTCAGGAAGATGGAGAGGAAAAAAATCTTTCAACCAGTACAAACAGTTGCTCCTCCCTTCCTCGATGCCATTTTGGGGCAGAAGAACTTCCAGCTCATCATGTCCAAACATAGCAGAGACCCATTTCACAACCATTATGTCAAGGAATTCACAAGAGGCCATGCTCATTTAGTTCAGGCATTCATCAATGACCCAGAAAATGTTCAGAAAATAGAAATTGTGGCAGCTGGAGGGACACTGAACAAAATATAATAAAGTTTCACCTGATTGGTAAGTCAGAAATGTTTAAGATAGAAACTGAGTTTTCAGCCAAATTTAATAGACTGAGGAAACTAAAGCAAACAAATTGGGGAACCTTGTTCAATAATGCTTGAAATGAGCACATATTTGGCTTTATCAGTAAAGATATTTTCAACAAGAATTAGCTCTGATTATATGGTTAGGTGTGAAATTTAGGAAAAGTTGGAAAACATTAAATTGGGATGAATATAAGAAAATAGAGAAATATTAAAGACATGGAAACTGACTTAATTAAAACCTGTGTGGATCAGTGTGTGCCTAGGAGAACAAACTGTACACACCCGAGTCAAAAACCATGGATGAACCAGGAGATACGTAGTCTACTGAGGGCTAGATCTGCGGCATTCCATTCTGGAGATCCAAGACTATACAAGAAAGCCAGGTAGAACGCATGGAGGGCTATCACAAGAGCAATAGAATAATTCCAATTGAGGTTAGAGGCAGATTCAGATGCATGTCAACTCTGACAGTGTTTGCAGGCCATTACTTCCTACAAAGCAGAAATTTAACACCATGAATGAGTGTGAAACTTCTCTCCTAGATGAGCTGAAGATTTTTATGCAAGCTTTGAAAGGGAGAATAGAACTACAGCTATGAGGATCCCTGTAGCATCCGGTGACCCGGTGATGTCTTTCTCTGATGCCAACATTAGAACATCTTTCATAAGGGTGAACGCTTGCAGGCAACAAGCCACAGTAGGGACCGGGTAGGGCTCTGAAAACCTGTTCCAACCAACTGACTGGTGTGTTCAAAGACATTTTCATCTCTCTTTGCTATGGTTGGAAGTTGCCACCTGCATCAAAAGGGAAACAATCATACCGCTGCCCAAGAATGTCAGGGTCAACTGCCTTAACAACTATCATCCAGTAGCACTCACTTACCATGATGAATTGCTTTGAGAGATTGGTTTTGGCTAGAATCAACTCCTGCTTAAGCAAGGACTGGGACTCCCTGTAATTGTCCTATTGTCACAATAGGTCTACAGTAGATGCAATCTCATTGGCTGTTCATGCAGCCTTGGAGCATCTAGACAATACTAATACTTACTTCAGGCTGCTATTTATTGACTACAGCTCAGTGTTTAACACAATCATTTCTACAATTCTGTTCAAAAAGCTCCAAATTCTGGGTCTCTGTTCCTCTCTCTGCAACTTGATCCTTTACTTCCACACTGGAAGTACATTGTCTGTGTGGACCAGAAATAGCATTTCCACATTACTGATAATCAACACTGCCGCATCTCGGGGAGGTGTGCTTAGCCCACTGCTCTACTCCCTCTACACCCCATGACTGTGTGGCTAGGCATAGCTCAAAAGCCATCTATAAATCTGCAGATAACTCAAGTATTGTTGGCAGAGTTTTAGATGCTGACAAAAATGGGTAAAGAAGCAAGATAAAAGGGGTAAAGGATCTAGTTGAGTGGCATCACAGCAACAAACCTGCACTCAACATCTGTAAGTCAAAAGAAGTGATTGTGCAGTTCAGAAAGGGTAAGACAAGGGAACAGGCAACCCATCTTCATTGAGAGATCAGATTGGAAAGGGTGAGCAATTTCAAGTTCTTGGATGACAACGTCTCTGAAGATCCATCCTGGGCCCAAAATATTGATGCAGTTACAAAGAAGGCACAATATCTATATTTCATTAGGAGTTTGAGGAGATTTGTTATGTTACCAAAGACTCTCACAAATTTCTACTGATGTACTGTGGAGAGCATTCTAACTGTCTGCATCACCATCTAGTTTGGGGGGGGGGTACACTGCACAGAATTGAAATAAGCTGCAGAAAGTTATAAATCAGTCAGCTCCATCATGGATACTAGACTCCATAGTATCCAGGATATCATCAAGGAGCAATGCCTAAGAAAGGGCGGTATCCACCATTAAGGACTCCCATCACTAGGACATGTCCTCTTATCATTGCTGCCATCAGGGAGGAGGTACAGGAACCTGAAGGCACACACTTAATAATTCAGGAATAGCTTCTTTCCCTTTGCCATTAGATTTCTGAATGGACATTGAACCCATGAACACTACCTTTTTTGTACTACTCATTTAATGTAATGTATTTAATGTATTACATATACTATTGTAATTTAAATTATTTATTATTATGTACAATTGCCACATACCAACAAATTTCATGATATATGCCAGTGACGATGAACCTGATTCTGATTTTGATTTTGAAATAGTTTTGAAGCAGAGATGGCACAATTGTACGGTTGGAGAATATAGGAGTGAAATCTACAAAAATGCTCATTGAAAATCAGCTATCATAAAATTGTAAATAAGGCCATTAGATCTATATTTGTGCAGAACAATGTTGTAGTGGTTATTATAACTCTATTAAAGCTCCAGTGACCAGGGTTCAATCCTGTTGCTGTCTGTAAAGAGTTTTTAATTTCTCCCATAGGTTTTTTCCTGGTGCTCCGGTTTCCTCTCACATTCTAAAGATGTACGAGTTGGTTGTGGCGATGGTCACAAGGGTCCTATTGGGTACTGTGGGCTCCTTGAGCTGGATGGGCCTGGTTCCAAATAAAGGTTCACTCCCAATTCTCAGCCTACATGCTCGCAAATCCTTGCTTCAAGTAAAGATGAGTCAAGTTTGACAACCACCTCGCCAAGTGTGCTGGCATCGGAGCTTGGGTGCAGCTGCAAGCTGATTTAGAGGGCAGTATTATAAGCCTGGTTAAAGAGGCAAATTCTTCACAATGTGCACAAAATGAAAGAGGTAGAATTGTTCAGTGGAAATATAACTGCAAAATTTAATGCATTCAACCACTTCATTGACAATAGCATTCATAATTTAGCATTTAAAAACATGTGGATTTCTGAGAGCCATTTTTAATTTGCTGTGCACTCATCCATAAAATGGGTCTCAGAAATCTCCATGTATTACAATGCTAAATTATGAATGTTATTGTCAATAAAGTGGTTGAATGAATTGAATTGTGCAGTTATGATTTTTCCACTGAACAATTATAATTCTTTCTTCTATCCTGTGCAACACTTGAAGAATCTGTCTCTACAACCACACTTTTAACCCTATGCTTGCTTCTAGCTGCACCCAAGGTCTCATGACAATCTCAGATGATCAGCATTTCCTTACTGGTCCAAATTTCTAACACTGCTGGTGGTTTACTATGTTCTGAACCAAACTCAGCCATAAAAAAAAAGCTTAACACCGTTTTAAAAATGTCCATGCCTCTCTCTCTCTCTCTCTCTCTGCAAGTTTAAGATTCATCTGAACATCAGTAACCCAGTTAACACAATCAATATACTGTAGATTCAGAATCACAAGATTTCATTCAATCAATTCCCTGCATTCCATAGTAAGTGTCAATCCAAAAGTGGAAATCCCCTTGATATATTCTGGACTTCCAAAAAACTGAAGTTAAATTTCCACAATAAAGACTGTTAACTTAAAAGCAGGAAAGATTCAACACAAATCCCAGAACAGGGATTAAACTGGCTAACAGGTAAGAAATGATGATATTTTATAAGCATTATTTAAGGGTTGAGGATGTATTAATGGGTCTATTGTGCTTTGCTTTTTGCTGTTTTGATTTGTACAAGTGATCTGCAAATTGACTGATCAAAGGCTATACAAAGCAAGCAATACAGCTAACTGAATAGGTCATGCTTTTTGTGCCATTTAGAAGTTCCTTCCTTCAACTGGAGGATCAAGTGTAATGTCTATATTGCTGAACATTTAATTATAGAGGTACATAATGCACCTTACTGAACATTGTATGCAAACCTTGAATTTGTGCAGTCTCATGTGGGATTAAGTGCAATCACATCCCTGTATTCTGCAGAGGCAAGTGAAAGGTGACTACACATCTATTTTTCACAATGTGTTAAACTTAATGATGATTCAAGTAAGATGAAAAATTTATTCAATCTCCACAAGACCATAAAATCGTAAGATATAGGAAAAGAATTAGACCATTTGGTTCATTGAGTCTTCTCCATCATTTCATCATGGCTAATCCAGTTTTCCTCTCAGTCCCAATCTCCTACCTTCTCCCCGCATCCCTGTCAAAAGCCTACCAACCTCTGCCTCAAATACACGTAAGGGTTTGGCCTCCACAGCTGCCTGTGGCAAAAAATTCCACACATTCACCACTCTCTAGCTAAAGAAATTCCTCCTCATCTCCATTCTAAAAGGACTCCCCTTTATTTTGAGGCAGTGTCCTCTGGTGTGCGAGTCTCCCACCATAGGAAATATCCTCTCCACATCCACTCTATCGAGGCCATTCACCATTCAATGGGTTTCAATGATGTCACCCCTCCTTTTTCTGAATTCCGGAGGACACAGGCCCAGACCAATCAAATGCTCTTCATATGGCTAGTTATTCAATCCCGGAATCATTTCCATGAACCCCCTTAGAGCCCTCTCCAGTTTCAGAACATCCTTTCTAAGATAAGGGGCCCAAAACCGCTCACAGTACACCAAGTGAGGCTTCACCAGTGCTCTATAAAGTTTCAACATTACATCCTTGCTTTTATATTCTAGTCCCTTTGAAATTAATGCTAAAATTGCATTTGTCATTCTCATCATAGACTCAACCTGCAATTAACCTTTGGGGAATCCTACACAAGGACTCCCAGTTCCTTTGTGCCCAGTTTTTTCTTGTATTTAGTCTCCATTTAAAAAAAGTCAATCCTTTCTGTTCTTCTATCAAAGTACATGACCACACACTTCCTGACACTGTATTCCATTGGCCATTTGTTTGCCTATTCTACATCCTCAAAACTACCTGTCCCTATGAAGATGATATCTTCATATTGTCTGCAAACTTTGCAACAAAGCCATCAATCTCATCATCCAAATCAATCACATATAACATAACAAAAATTGGTCCCAATACAGACCCCTGTGGAACACCACTAGTCACTGGCAGCCAGCCAGAGAAGACTCCCTTTAGTCCCACTTTTTGCCTTCTGCCAATCAGTAACTGCTTTGTCCATGCTAGGATCTTTTCTGTAATAACATAGGCTTATTGCTTGTTAAACTGCCTCATGTATGGCATTTTGTCAAAGGCCTTCTGAAAATCCAAATACACAACGTCAACCAATTCTCCTTTCTCTATCCTGCTTGTTACTTCTTCAAAGAATTGCAGGAGATTTGTCAGGCAAGATTTTCCCTTCAGGAAACCATGCTGTCTATGGCCTGTTTTATCGTGTGCCTGCAAGTACCATGAATCCACATCCTTAACAGTCTACTCCAACATCTTCACACACACTGAGGTCAGACTAACTGGCCTATAGTTTCCTTTCTTCTGCTTCTCTCCCTTCTTGAAGAGTGGAGTGACATTTGCAATTTTCCAGTCTTCCAGAACCAATCCAAAATTGGGTGAATCTTGAAAGATCATCACTAATGCCTCCACGATCTCTTCAGTCACCTTTTTCAGAACTCTGGTGTGTACACTATCTGATCCAGGTGACTTATGTGCCTTCAGACCTTTCGGTTTCCCAAGAACAGTCCTTCTAGTTATAGTAACTTCACACACTTCATGATCCCTGACACCTGGAACTCCTACCATACTGATAATGTCTTCCACCTTGAAAACTGGTGCAAAATACTTCTTCAGTTCATCTGCCAGTTTATTGTCCCCCATTCCATTGAAACACATTACATTGTGGTTTGGCAGTGGGTAAGTTGCTTGTCAGGCTGTTTGGTTCCTGCTATATTCTCACGGTCTACTTTGGACTCCCACTCCCACTCTGTTGATGGCAGGAGATTCAAAAACGACAAAGGAAAGAAGTCAACAGAGAAAAATGAAGTAACTTACTCCACGTGGGGTAATGGGGGGGTGGGGGAGCTGTGTGTTACAAAAGAAAGATCAAGGATCCAGATCATACTTGCAAATATGCACCTGAATATCAATATTTTGGGAACTTGGTATTGGATCTCATGTTTGCACCTCATGAAATACTTGCAATATTTGATCAGCATTAATTGGACCATCAATACATATTCATTAGGAGTAAACACAGGAAATATCTGGATATAATGGTTATGCATCTACCTTTCTTAAACCAGCATGGCCTTTCCAAAGGATTGCAAGCATACAGCAATGGAAAGTCAACTATGGGAGAAGGTAACATCACCCAGCATTGAACATATTAACTGGGAAAAGAGTACAGCAGTCGGAAGAGGGTTTTAGTAAGATGTCAACAGTCAGAAGTGATAGCCACACACCAAGAAGTAGTGCTAGAAAAGTTTAAATAGCCTTAACATATGTTGAAGTTATTAAAGATACTAGGTAAGTTGCAGAACCTGGACCTCTGTACCTCCCTCTGCAACTGGATCCTCAGCTTCCTAACCTGAAGACCACAATCTGTGTGGATTGGTGATAACATATCCTCCGTGCTGACAATCAACACTGGCGCACCTCAGGGGTGTGTGCTTAGCCCACCGTTCTACTTTCTATATACACATGACTGTGTGGCTAGGCATAGCTCAAACATCATCTACAAATTTGCTGATGATACAACCATTGTTGGTAGAATCTCAGATGGTGATGAGAGGGCATGTAGGAGTGAGATATACCAACTAGTGGAGTGGTGTCACAGCAACAATCTGGCACTCAACATCAGTAAGATGAAAGAGCTGATTGTGGATTTCAGGAACGGTAAGATGAAAGAACACATACCAATCCTCATAGAAGGATCAGAAGTGGAGAGAGTGAGAAGTTTCATGCTCCTGGGTGTCAAGATTTCTAAGGATCTAACCTGGTCCCAGCATATTGATGTAGTTATAAAGAAGACAAGACAACAGCTATGCATTATTAGGAGTTTGAAGAGATTTGGCAGGTAAACAACTACGCTTAAAAACTTGTACAGATGTACCATGGAGAGCATTCTGACAGGCTGCATCACTGTCTGGTATGGAGGGGCTACTGCACAGGACCAAAAGAAGCTGCAGAGGGTTGTAAATCTACTCAGCTCTATCTTGGGTACTAGCCTACAAAGTACCCAGGGAGCGTTGTCTCAGAAAGGCAACGTCCATTATTAAGGACCTCCAGTACCCAGGGCATGCCCTTTTCTCACTGTTACCATCAGGTAGGAGGTACAGAAGCCTGAAGGCACACACTCAGTGATTCAGGAACAGCTTCTTTCCCTCTGCCATCCGATTCCTGAATGGACATCGAAGCCTTGCACACTAGCTCACTTTTCTAATATACAGTATTTCTGTTTTTGCATAATTTTTAATCTATTCAATATACTTATACTGCAATTTATTTATTCATTATTATTATTACTTTTTTCTCTCTTCTATATTATGTATTACATTGAACTGCTACTGCTAAGTTAACAAATTTCACATCACATGCCGGTGATAATATACCTGATTCTGATTCTTAAATCCCATATGTCTGCAACCACATCATTATTGCAGTTATTAGAACATGGTTTCATCTTTATTTTGTTTTCCTTGAGGACTATGATAGGACAACTAAAACCAAAACTTAATTGGAAGATGCCCCCCTAAGTCGCATTATTCACTGGCGCCATCTTCTTCTGGTTTAGAAGCAGGACAAATAATTATAAGTTATAATTGTTTGTTCTGGGTGAATATGGATTTATGGAAGGGAAATCATGTTTGAAAAATCTGTTTGTTCTCTGAGAACAGATAAATGAGAACAAATGGATATACTGACATATATATATATCAGTAACATGCATGCAATAAGTATAATGAAATTACATGGAATTAAAGATAATATACGAATATGGTTTGAGGAGTTGAAAGAGAGAGTAAGAATAAATGAGTCAATTTCAGGTTGGGAAACTGTGGTGACCAGTGGTATGCCACAGAATTGGGTGTTGGAT
The DNA here is from genome assembly GCF_048418815.1 of Hemitrygon akajei. Taxonomy (NCBI): domain Eukaryota; kingdom Metazoa; phylum Chordata; class Chondrichthyes; order Myliobatiformes; family Dasyatidae; genus Hemitrygon; species Hemitrygon akajei. The sequence continues at coordinate 127,527,316 of NC_133126.1, read as the reverse complement.
TTCCTGCTGTTCACAATCTATATTTCTATGAGGGACTGAAGTGTAAAGTGTTTCAGGTTCTCTGATGATCCAAAGCTGGATGGCACTGTAAATGTCGAGGAAGATGCAGAGCAGCATTCGGTGAGAGACATTATCGAGGTTAACGAGGATATACATAAAGAGGAAGTAGGAAGCAGATTACTAAGTTTGTAAGTGGAGTCTCGGGGAAAGGTGACTGGTTTCATAGACTATGACCTTCTATATCTTTTCTCATAATTGCACTTATAGCCACACCACCACTTCGGTGCATGCACAGCCTTCTGACAACCATGCAGTGAGACTGGTGACATGAGAGCATAATTTGAACGAAGACTTTCTGAGCCCTAAGAATCCTTCAAAGGAGTCCACATTCCCTAAGTGAGCAGCCAGCCATCAGTTTGTGTGCAGATACTGAGGAAATGTTGTCAACCTGACAAGATTACATGAAACGTAAGTGTACATACAACTGTAATATATCAGTGATTTTGACGGATAGATCTGTATGAAAACATTTGGAATGTTGCTTTGGTATATTTGTGGTTTCATGATTTGTGCCCAACTGGACAATGAAAGTGATGATATTATATTGATTTCTTATCAGTAACAGGATCTACATATCTCTGGGAGTTTTAAGCATCCTTATTGTCATTGAAGGTGTGGATCTCTCTGCAGTTCTTCCACTATGTTGTAAAATGGATGCTGTAAACTGTCACGATATCTGCACAGGAATAATGGCATGAATTATCAATTTGATCTGTGGTTTGAGTGTATGAAGAATTGCTGGTTTCTCTTTTCATTTGTTAAAGATGAATATGAAACTTGTTACCAAAGAATCCTGAATATGTTGCTGTCATTTGCTTTGTCCATGGTAAACTATGCCTTGTTAATGGACAGCAGTAAATTATCAGGGCATTCAAGCAAGCTGCCTTATTGGGAATTTTCTCATGCTTGGAATTGTGCTTATGACCTTTAAAATTTGTCATGATAGTTAGATGTTCACTGACAGAAACATAAACTCATAGAACTGTTGGAGTATGAAATGAGGTTAATATTTTCCGCACCCCATCTAGCCTCTGCTATTTGTCTTCTAGTTCACTCCATTACTGAGATTTTTCCACATAGCCCTGAAATGCTGCCCCCCCCCCCCCAGTATCTATTCAATTTGTTTTCATTCAGTATGCAATTAATGAAATAATATATCAAAAAGCTTACTGGAGTAACATGGGACCTGCCAACATGAGCCTTAAAGATAAACTCTAAATGAGAGCATATATTTGCTTGCAACTAATTCTACTGAGTGGTCAATCTTGGCATTTCTTCCCTCAAGTCCAGTTACATCAGACTAATTCTTTGCACAAATGTGTACTGCTGCCTGCTCTGTCACCTCCTATGGGAAATTAAGTCTTCTTTTGGTAATTAAGATCTGAGATGGAATTCTACCCATACAGAGTAATTACAATTCCTAAAAATATTCATCATTGAAAAATTAATGTATGTTCTAAAGCATGACACAAAGATCCATTTTGAACATACCTGCTCAGTATATGCACTGAGGTGATCGTAAAGGAACACAAAGTAATATAATGCATCTATGAAAATGAAGCTTGGAATGATTGAAACTATTGCAACAATAAAAAATGCAAGGTTCCTGACAAGAATTTTAAAACGACATTATTTGCCTGCAATGTGTAAAATTAGCTACATACGTAAGTAGATTTTATTACTTACAAATAACCAGCTTTCTTCGCTTCGAAGACTGGAAGGCGAGAATTAGATATTATGCCAAAGACTGAAGATGCAAAATTGATTTTCAAGCTCTTTGCCCTGAGAAGTATTTTGCATTAAAAATTTAGAATAATTGCATATTTTAAACTTTTATCATTAATACATTTTCAAATTGTGAAAGAAACAAAACTTTCAAGAGACTGATCAGATCATAACTAAAAGCTATTGTCCTCAATTACAACATTTCCCAATATATAGAGCCACTTTCTGGATCTATTGACATAATTAGAGAGTGGGGTAGACAGCATGAGCTTTGTAACAAGTATACCCTCCTTTACCCATCCACAGACAAGAATATGAGAGCTTCTTAAATGGTAAACAAAGTGAATTCTCATACAAGATTGCAGGTATCCAGTATTATCCAGACTCTCCGGTGATTTAGAGGTTGGAATTGTTCTGGACAGTTAGTAACACACTTTTAATGTGATCACTAATTAAAATCAGTGGAACTCGAACTGTCTCTACTTTTCCCTCTTAAAACGGTGGAAGAAAGGATACTGAGCTGCCTTAAATGTTCATCTCAGAAAACACAGATTTAGACTCCCAATACTGACCATCTTGCTGGCAATCGTACAATCTCTGGTAAATAAAACTGAAGGCCTCAGAGCTAGAATGCTGTACTGGAGGCACATTAGGATCAGTTGTATTTTTTGTTTCTCTGAATCTTGGTTAACCCTTTCCGTTCCAGGCACAGCGATTCAGATTGATGGGTTCACAATACATCGCCAAGACAGGACTGCCGCTCCTTTCAAAGGTAGAGGAGGAGGAGTGTGCTTCATGATCAACTCCTCGTGCTATGCAAATGTGGCGGTGTGGCTCTGCAGACCTGGAACACCTCCTGATCATGTGCTATCCATTTTATCTGTCATGGCAGAATTCAGCCAATATCTTGGTTGTGATGTATGTCCTATATCAGGCCAATGCCAAACAAGCTCTAGGACAACTGAGCGATGTAATCATTAGGCATGAAACAGCAAATCCTAATGCCTTCCCCATCATTATTGGGGATTTTACCCAGATCAGCTTGAAAGTGTATCAACAAATCACTTGTAGTACCAGAGGAACCAACACACTGGACAAATATTACACCACCATCAAGAGTGCTTACTGTGCTATCCCACACCCACACTTTGTATGATCAGCTGCATGTACTTCTACTCCTCGAAAATAGGCAAAGACTGAAGACTACAGCACAACTAGCATGGACAGGGGAGGCACAGGTGTGCTAACAGGTCTGCTTTGAATCAGCAGGCGGGACTGTATTCAGGGATTTATCTTCGAGTCTGAATGAGTACTCCACAGTTGTCACTGACTTCATTAAAACCACTGTGGATGAGTGTGTGCCTATGAGAATTTTCTGTACAAACCCAAATCAAAAGCTGTGGATGAACTAGGAGGTTCATAGTCAGCTGAGGGCTACATCTGTGGCATTCAAGTCTGGCGACCAGGTGTGCAGAAGAAAACCAGGTAGACTTGCAGAGGACTATTTCAAGAGCTAAGGAACATTTCTGAGAGAGGTTGGAGGCGAAATTGGATGCATGTCAACTCTGGCAGGATTTGCAGGCCATTACTTCTTACATAGCGAACCGGAACACCATGAATACCAGTGATGCTTCACTCTCAGACAAGCTCAACAGCTTTTATGCTTGCTTTGAAAGGGAGAATAAAACTACAGGTACGCAGATGCCTGCAGCACCTGGTGACCCTGTAATCTCTGTCTCAGTGTCTGACATCAGGCTGTCTTTCAAGAGGGTGAATGCTCACATGGTGACAGGCCCCCAGTGGAGGATCTGGTAGGGCTCTGAAAACCCGTGCCAACCAGTTGATGGGGGTGTTCAAAGACATTTGCAGTCTCTCCTTGCTACAGTTGGAAGTTCTAACGTGCTTCAAAACAGCAACAATTATACCAGTACCCAAGAAGAGCAGGGTGAGCTGCCTTAATGACTAATGTCCAGTGGCACTTACATCGACACTGATGAAGTGCTTGAAGAGGTTGGTCATGGTTAGAATTAACTCCAGTCTCAGCAAGGATCTGGACCCACTGCAATTTGCCTATCGCCACAATAAGTCCATGGTGGATATAATCTCATTGGCTGTTCACGCATCCTTGGATCACCTGGACACAACTAATAACATACTTACTTACTACACAGCTTACTTCAGAATGCTGTTTATTGACTGCAGTTCAGTACTTAACACACTCATTCCTACAGTTCTGACTGAAAAGCTCCAGAACCTGGACTTCTGTACCTCCCTCTACAACTGGATCCTGAACCTCCTAGCCAGTGACCACAACCTGTGCGGATCAGAAATAACATCTCCTCCTCACTGACAACGCTGGCACACCACAGAGATGTGTGCTTAGCCCACAGCTCCACTCTCTCTACCCACATGACTGTGTGTCCAGGCACAACTCAAATGCTATCTATAAATTTGCTGGTGATACAACCATTGTTGGCAGAATTTCAGGTGGTGGGGAAAGGAAGTACGTGAGTGAGATATAGCAACTAGCTGAGTGTGCTGTAGCAACAACCTTGCACTCAACATCTGTAAAACCAAAGAACTTATTGTGGACTTCAGAAAGGATGAGGTGAGGGAACACACACCAGTCCTCATGGAGGGATTAGAAGTGGAAAGAGTGAGCAACTTCAAATTCCTGGATGTCAATATCTTTGAGGATCCAATGTGGACCCAACATTGATGCACCTACAAAGAAGGCATGACAGTGGCTATGTTTCATTAGGAGTTTGAGAGGAGCACTCCAAAACACTCAAAAATTTCTTCAGATTTCCACTGGCTACATCTGTTAATGGGAGCAGGGAGTGGGTGTGGCGCTGCTCATGATCGAAGTGAGCTGCAGAGAATTGTAAACTTACTCATCTCCAACATGAGCAATAGCCTCAGTAGTATCCAGGATCTCTTCAAGGAGCAATCCCTCAAAAAAGTGGCATTCATCAATAAGGTCCCCCAGCACCCAGGTTATGCCTTGTTCTCATTGCTACCATCAGCAAGGAGTTACAGAAGCCTGAAGGGACACACTCAATGATTCAGGAACTGCTCGTCCCCTTGGCCATCTGATCTCTGAATGGATATTGAATCCACAAGCACTACCTCACTACTTCCTTATTTCTATTTTTGCACTAATTGTTTAATTTAACTATACAGTCGGCCCTCCTCGTCCACGAGTTCCGCATGTGCGAATTCAACCAACCGCGAATTGAGAAAACCTGGAAGTGCTCTTCCAGCACTCGTTGTTCGAGCATTGTTCACCTAACGTCTCGTTTGTTCACTACTTTGTTCCTATGACAAAATGGCTCCTAAAAAGCAATTATGTGGTCAAAGCAATACCTCAAAGGCTACGATGGAACAAAGCCTCCGTGGCACCCAAGGGATAACAACATGCCTACAACCACTGCAAGATTTGTTTGATGATGCAAAGAAAAAGAAGGGACAGCTTCCTATAACAATGTTTCTAACTAAACCATGTGCAATTCTGAAGTCTCGACGTTCAACACTTGAAGATCCTCAGCCCCCAACCTCCATAGTTCCTGACTTTAGATTCAGTTTATTGTCATTTAGAAACCACAAATGCAATGCAGTTAAAAAATGAGACAACGTTCCTCCAGAATGATATCACAAAAGCACATGACAAAACAGACTACAGCAGAAAATCCACATAATCTTTGGAAATCCCCAATCCAGAGTCCGGAGAGGCTGCTGCGTATTAATATTGTGCTACCATCTTAGCGCGTTCCCCGGAAAGGAGCTCCAAATCCACCAGACAAAAACAAGACCAAAAACTAAAACTACAAGACCTGCACAAAACCACATAATTACAACATATAGTTACAACAGTGCAAACAATAGCATAATTGATTAAAAAAAAGACTATGGGCATAGTAAAAATAGTCCAAGATGTTAAAGGACTGTAAGTTCAAAAGAAATCACCACATTTTTTGTTTTTTTTTCTTAGATATTAGATTAGTAGATTAGTTAACTTTCATATATAGATTTATTTTTTTTCTCTTTTTTATATTATATATTATGGAATATCTAGACTTACCTTGTTCATATATACACTATATGGTTTATGTTTGGGAAAGCTTACTTATACTGTATTCATTGTTTATGTATTCCTTCATGTGTAATGGGAGTTTATATGTTTGTAATCCATTATTAATATTTTAATTGTATTTTGTTCATAATATTTTTAATACTAATAAAAAGATTAAAAGAGAGAAATCACCACAGTTTCCACAAGTCTCCAGGGTCCCGACAGATTCACCATCCCACACCGGCGGCAGAAGGGAGTACCCCCGCTATGGACTTCCGACTCAGCCTCGCAGTCGCAGCACACAATGGAAGCTCCGTCGAAACCAGCCTCACAGATGCAGCACACACCGAAAGCGACCTGAGTCCGTCGAACGTCCGAGCCGATGATCATCCCCTCCGACACAGCTTCTCTGAGCACCATCCTCTGCTGAGCATATGAAGACGGCCCTGCCAACGGCCATTGGCAACGCAACCCCAAGGACTGGGGGCCTGTTCTTCCCAGCAGAGTCCCGGACCTCACAGCAGCAGCAGCAACGAAGAAGGTCTTCCTGGAATTTTCCGATGTTTCTCAGTGCTTCCATGTCCGTTTTCAATCGATTATGTTTGCGCACGGCACCCCATTTCACAAATAACAGATAATCAGTTCCGGAGTGGCCGCTGCAAGCTGCGTCGCATCGCCATCTTGGATCAATGTTCTTGCCATCAAGTTGGAGGCTACCCAGATGGAACATGAGGTGTTATCCTTCAACACACACAAAATGCTGGTGGAACGCAGCAGGTCAGGCAGCATCTATAGGGAGAAGAGCTGTCGACATTTCGAGCCAAGACCCTTTGCCAGTCCTGACTTCTGTGGAAGGTATGATCAGTACAAAAGGAATTGATTACACCTGAACTCAAGGACAACTATACTTGTGGGCGGCTTTGTGAGAGCTGTTGGAGAGGGTCTAAACTAATTTTCCAGAGTTATGGAAATCTGAGTGTTATGTCAGAGGATGGAGCAATTGGGGTAAAGGTAGATGCCACATGTAGAGAGACTGTGATGAATGACAGGCTGTCAGTAAAGCATGATTTCAGTCTGATGGATGGTTTGAAATATGTCCATTTTAATACAAGAAATATCAATGAACCAATGGTGATGAACTTAGAGCATGGATCAGTTCATGGAAGTATGACATTGTGGCCATTACAGAGACTTGGCTGTCATTTGGGCAGGACTAGCTACTGGATGTTCCAAGGTTTAAATGTTTCAAATGGGGTCAGTGAGGGAGGCAAAAGGGGTGGAGGAATGGCATTGTTAATCAGGAATGGTTTCACAGCTACAAAAACGAAGCATGTTATGGAGGGCTCGTCTACTGAGTCAGTGTGGGTGGAAGTCAGAATCAGGAAAATAGCAATCATTCTATTGGGAGTATTCTAATAGACCCCCCCCCACCCCCTAGTGACAATGGAGACACTGAGAAGAAGGTCTATAGGCAGATTTTGGAAAGGTACAAAAATAACAGGATTGTTGTTATGGGTGATTTCAACTTCCTTAATATTGATTGCCACCTCCTTAGTACAAAAGATTTAGATGGGGCAATATTTGTTAGGTGTGTTCAGGAAAGATTCCCAAAACAATATGTAGACAGGCTAACAAGAGGAGAGAGCATACTGGATCTGGTACTAGACAACTTGGTAAAAGACAGATCTTTTTCTGGATGAGCATTTTGGAGACAGTGACACATCTCCATGCCTTTACCATAGCCCTGGAAAGGAATAGGAATAAATAGTATGGGAAAGTATTTAATTAGAAGAGAAAAATTATGATATAATAGGCAGGAAGTTGAGAGCGTAAATTGGGAACAGATGTACTTGTACTTAGGGAATTGCACAATGCAATGTGGAGTCTGTTTAGAGAGCACTTGAATGCAGTTCTGGATAGATTTGTCCCACTGAGGCAGGGAAAGGATGGTAGGGTGAAGGATCTATGGTTGACAAGAGATGTGGAACATCTAGTCAAGAGGCAAAAAGAAGCTTACTTATTTAAGATTTAGGAAGCAAGGAGTCTAGAGAATTACAAGTTAACAAGGAAAGAGCTTAAGAATGGAATTAGGATAACTCAAGGACCTTGGCAAGTAGTTGAAGAACAGGAGGATGACTAGAGTGAAGGTAGGATCAGGGATAAAGTAGGAAATGTGCTTAGAGATGGAGGAAGAAGTGTATGTTCTTAATCAATACATTGCTTCAGTATTCACCAGTGAGAGGGACCTTGGTGTGTGTGAGGACAGTGTAGGACAGTCTAATATACTGGAGCATGTCAATATCAAGAAATAGGATATGCTGGAATTTTTGAAAAATATTAGAATAGATATGTCCACAAGATCTGATAGATTATATCCCAAGTTACTACAGGAAGTGATTGCTGCACGTTTGGTGATGTTCTTTGCATCGTCACTGGCCACAGGAGTAGTACCAGAAGATCGGAGGGTGGTAAATGTTATTCCTTTGTTCGAGAATGGTAATAGGATAACCCCGGGAATTAGTGACCATTGAGTCTTACATCAGTGATGAGCAACTATTGGTGAGCATTCTTAGAGACCGGATTTACAAGTACGTAGAGAAACCTAGCCTGATTAGGGATAGTCAGTATGGCTCTGTAAGAGGTAGATTATGCCTCACAAGCCTGATTATATTTTTTGAAGATGTGACAAAACAAATTGAAGGCAGAGCAGTGGATGTGGTGTAAATGGGATTTACCTGAGCGTTTTGCAAAGTTCCCCATCATAGGCTCATTCAGAAAGTCAGGAGGCAGGGATTCTGTGAAACTTGCCTGCATGCATTCTAAATTGGCTTGTCCACAGAAATCAGAGGTTGGTTGTAGATGGGCCACACAGGAGTGTAGTGGTTAGGCAATCACTTTACAGCACCAACAATCACTGATTGGGGTTGATTCCACCACTGTACGGAGTTTGTACATTCTCCCTGTGCCACACGAGAGTTTCCTCTGACTGCTCCAGTTTCCACGCACATTCCAAAGATGTTTGGTTAGAGTTAGCGAGTTGCGGTTTGCTTTGTTGGTGTATGAAGCATGGTGAAAGTTGCACACTGACCCCAGCACAACATTTGGATTGTGTTTGGTCACTGGTGAAAGCAACCCATTTCATTGAATGTTTCAGTGTTTCGATACACATATAACAAATAAAACTAAGATCTTCATTCTTTTAGAAAAGGAGCATATTCAGCTTGCAGGTTGATGCTCTGCAGGGATTTGTACTAGGACACCAGCCCTTTGTGATTTTTATGAATGACTTGGATTAGGAAGTGGAGGGGTGGGTTAGAGCATTTTCAAATGACACAAAGGTTGGTGGTATTGTGCATAATGAAGAAGATTCTTATATGTAACAACAGGTCATTGATAAGATGCAGAGCTGCCAGATGGAGTTCAGGCCAAGAAAGTGTGAAGTGATACATTTTGTAATGTCAAACTTGAAGGCAGAGTAAAAGGTTAATGATTAAGAGATTAAAAGGTTAATGGTTAAAAGATTCTTAGCACTGTGGAGAAGCAGAGGGATCTTGGGGTCCATGTCCATAGATCCCTCAAAGTTGACAGGCAAGTTGGTAATTAAGAAGGCATATAGTGTGTTGGCCTTGATTAGTCACAGGATTGAGTTCAAAGGTTGCGAGTAATGTTGCAACTTTATAAAACTCAGATTAGGCCACAGTTGGAGTATTGTGTTCAGTTCTGGTTGCCTCATTATAGGAAAGATGCGGAAACTTTACAGAAAGTGCAGAGGAAAATTACCAGGATGCTCGCTGACCAGAGGACATGTCATATCAGAAAGGGGTATCTATTTCAATGAATCTCAGAGCAGTAAATGATGACTTATATGTACTTTCAGAATGAAATTTGAGGCAGAGTGAGATAGGACTGTTTTCTTTGGTATGAAATAGGATGAGAGGTGACTTGATCAACTTGTACAAGGTGATAAGAAGCATCAACAGAGTGTGCAGTCAGAGATCTCCCAGGGCAGAAATCACTAATACAAGGGGTATAATATTAAGGTGACAGGAGGAAAACATAGGTGGGGGGATGTCAGAGGTAGTTTTTTTTTACACAGAGAGCGGTAGGTGCAGGAGTGGTGGCAGAGGCAGATAAATGAGGGACCTTTAAGTGACTCTTTGATAGACACATGGATGAAGGAAAAATGGAGGGTTATGTAGGAGGGACTGTTTTGATTGATCTTAGAGGTTGGCACAACATTGAAGCCTGGACTGTGTTGTGCTGTTCTATGTTCTGCTCTCTATGCTCCATAAACACTGCTGGTGTAGACAAGCACAGGTACACTGCTGCCTTCTGAAGACAATGACTAGCTCTTTTGGTTTGCTGCCAATGAGGGAGAAGTTGTTGTCATGACGCCATGTTACTAAGCTCTTTATTTCCTCCCTGTACTCTTGACTCTTGTAATTTGAGAACAGTGCCGCTGCCCAGACAACCTCAATCCACTGAAGTTCACCTATTCCTGAAAGAGATCTATGATAGATGCCATCTCCCTTGTCCTATTTTCATCCCTGGAGCATTTGGACAGCAAAGATATCTGCATTAGAATATTGTATCTGGACTACAACTCTGCCTTTGATAATATAATTCCAACTTTGATGCACCATCAATAACTCACTCTGAGACGTAAGAAGCGAGATATCAGCTTTTATTGACTGGAAGAATGAACAACACTACATCCTGGAGAATGAGGCCGGGCTCAGGCCTCAATCACCTTTATACAGGGGTCTGTGGGAGGAGCCACAGGAGCGTTCAGCAGGGGTCTGTGGGAGGAGCCACAGGAGCAGTCCAGACAGGTATATGTAGTTCACCACAAACTTATTACCGAACTCTGAGACATAGGAGTCAACCCTTCCCTCTGCAAATGGATCCTTGATTTTCTTAACATAATTAGTGAAGGTATACAGCAACACCTCCAGCACAAATATTCTCAACTCTACTGCTCCACAAGGCTTGATTCTCAGCCCCTAATCATGACTCATCAGTCTGTGGACAGATTCTGCTCGAACTCCATCAGTTTGCAGAGGATACCACTGCAGCTGAAACTATGTTATTGAAGGCAGAGTTATAGTCCAAAAATAATAGTCTAATGCAGGTGTCTTTACTATCCAAATGCTCCAGGGACAAGAATAAGACAAAGAAGGTAGCATCTATCATAGATCTCTTTAATAGGTGAATTCCAGTGGGTTAAGGTTATCTGGGCAGCTGGAGTTAATGAGGGGCATAACTAGACTTTCAAAGCACTTCAATATGGTGGGCATCTGAGCCACTGGATGGTAGTCATTAAGGCACGCTACCTTATTGTTCTTAGATGCAAGGATGATAGAGGTCTTACTAAAGTGAATGGAACCAGGTTCACTGAGATGTTGCCTAGATTAGAGAGGATTAGTTATAAGGAGATTTTTTAAGATTGCCATAGCCGGGGGAGACAGTGGGGATAAGCTTCCGCTGCCTTTAGAATGCTCCCAATGACATGCATCTCAGATAGTCTCTGATAACCAAGTCCAGTCCTTGACCTTCACGTATGGTTTAGCTTCTAAGCCTAGTGGAACTGTTTCTACTGACAGGAGAAGGGCAAAGGTAGATTACTTAAAACCAGTCGCTTTGGGCAGATGGGGCTTGTCAGCAGCTCATCAAGGAGAAGGAAAACTCTTATCTCAAATTTCTGCTGCTTTGCAGCATACAGGCTCCTGGGGAAGGTGCTGGAGTAAAGCACGAGGAAAAATCCAGAGCTGGACTCTCTAAGGCGGTCCTAAATTGAGGTTAATGCTGACTGTCAACTCCCGAAACACAGCTGTTGCCGAACTATATCAGTCTTTGCTGTTCCTTTGGATCCGTGGGTGGAGAGGGGGAGCTGCTGCATGGGAAATGGCTTGCTCCTCAAATCATCCTGCACTGCTTTGCATACTGGCTTGCATTTTACACAGACAGGTATAACGCAACATCCATGGTTAGCCTCAACCAATGGAGGGACTAATCTATAAGGAAAAGTTAGGCAAAGTTAGATTATTTACTCTGGAAGGTCAGAGGATTTCAGGTCATCTGAAAGTATAAAAAAATTATGAGAGGCATAGATGAATAGATCACTAGTCCTTTACCCTGAATCAAAATATCACATATCAGAGAACAAACTTTAAGATGAGAGAAGGAATGTTTTACTAAGATTTACAAGGCAAGCTTTTTCTCACATAGTGGCAGGCGACTGGAATTCACTGCTTGGGGAGTTGATGGAAGTAGATACAATACAAAGATTATGAAACATTTAGATGGGCGCGTGAACAAAAGGAAATAGGGAGTGTATATGGATCACTTGCAAGCTGATGGAATGAGTTTAATTTGGCATCATGGTAGGCATAGAGGTAGAGCCAAAGGGCTTGTTCCTGTGTTCTACTATTCTTTGCTCAATTAACATTTGTATATCACAAGCATTAATTTGGAACTCTTGGGAGCTCATAATGATAGTTGTTGGTCAGGGATAGAAAAATGTATGACTTTCATTTGCAACCAAAAATCAGACCTTATGTATAGAATTTTTTTCTTGCTGCTTTAAAATTCATAAACATTGCACACTTAATCTTTACTGAATTCCTTGTGTGTCTTCAGAATCTCGTAGTATAATAATAAGCTTCAGGCTGAATTCAATGGACCATTGAGAAATTTAACCATGGTTGCCACTGCACAAGATACAGAACATTTAATGAGTAAATTAGAATTCCATTATCAAGGTCAAAAATTAGAAACATGGTGTAAAAGATGATGTAAAAATGACAAAAATATTGCAAGGAATTAATGAAGTGACATCTACCCACTAAATAAGACAAAATGTGAACATAATCTGGCAGCCAGATTACTTCATGAACTTTATCATATCTGACACATTGGCAGATTGTAGTTAAAATTCCACTGGAATGTTAACAACTGAGATGGTTGGACAGCTGTCCATAATGCAGGTTAGAATCGCCATTCATCGAAGTACTTTATTCAAGTAAAAATATTAGCACGAGCCAATAAATGTATCAATTGGACGACTGAATGTATATAATAGAAAAATCATTGAGTTAGTAAAGTCTAGTTCAATTAAGCAGCTAGGGAGATGAACTTTTCTTAACGGTCTGGCACCTCCAACCTGGTTGAAACCTGCCATTTAAGGTTCATTGGAGCAGTCACATATGCTATTTTTATAGTCATTGGAGATTCTGCATATAAACCACTGCTGGGCTACCTGCACTTGTACAGGGCAGTTACTAACTGAGTCACGCAACCAGAAAGAACACTAAGGTTTAATCTCTGATCACCAACATTGGTAGTTTCAATTAATGGGGTGTCAGAGATTCGACAATTTGCTTATTACTTCTGGACCAGGAAACAGTAGATCTCTGGTTTAATCCTCATGGCTGCATTGAATAATGGTAAGATTAATATCTCACATTTAAGAAAGTCAATACCCAAAGGTACCTCACAAAGACTAAATGAGTATTCAAGATTTTATTCATTCTAAAAATGTAAGGGCATCTGAACAGCTCCCTTCGGAAGACACGATGCTGTTATGACGTTCCAGAGCTCAATTCTGGTGCCTTCTATAAGGAGCTTGTACGTTCTACCCATGAACTGCGTGTGTTTCCTTCCTCAATCTAAAGATGTACCAGTTAGTGAGTTCGTTAGTCATTATACATTGACCCGTGATTAGTCTAGTGTCAAATAGGTGGGGTGCTGGGCTGTGTGGCTCATTGGGCCCGAAGAGCCTGTATCTCTAAATAAAATAAAATCATAAATAGGTCAGATCAGATAGAGTAGGAAGCTCCATGAAACTTATAAAGGATCAAATTCAATTTCATAATTTTTACTTTCCCCTGGTGTTATCGATGTATAATAGATTCTGGTTAATTGAGACACATCAGGACATCTCTCTCAACAGTTGCACAACAAGGCTCTATGTGTTTAATACCCTGCTCTGCTCCCTTTATACTTGTGACTATGTGGCTAAGCTCAGCACCAATGCCATATTTAATTTTGCCAATGATACCACTGTCACAACCGAATTAAGGGTGATGACAAATCAGCATATAGGAGGGGGATCTAAAATCTAGTTCAGTGGTGCCACAACAGCAATCTCTCATTCAAAGTTAGTAAGGCCAAGGAAATGGTTTGTTCATAATGGAAGTAAAGGGCTGCAGCTTTTGTTAAACACATAAAACAACTCTCGCATGTTTATTCACAGAATCCTACAGTTACTTTCTTCTTGCCTTTGCTCAATTTGTTTTTATTTTTGTATATTGGTTGTTGTCCACCCTGCTGGGTGTAGTCTTTCAAAGTTCAAAGACATTTATTATCGAAGTATGTATACTTTATACAACCTGGAGATTCGTCTTCTTGCAGGCAACAACACAACAAGAAACACAATAGAACCCCTTAGAACAAAGCACGCAATGAAGACAGTCAAAAACCCAATATGTCAAAAAGAACAAATCATGCAAAGAGTAAAAAAAAAGTAAACAATAACACACAGAATATTTACTGCAGAGTTCATGAAACTGAGTCCACTGCCACAGAGCCAGTTCAGCACTGTGACAAGTGAAGCTGGTTGAGGAGCCCAAAAGCTGCAGGCCATAGTCATGGAACCTTTTCAACACTGTGGTGAATGCCAATGGTTGCAGGCCACAGCAACAGTGTCAGTTCAGTGTTGAAGCACTTAATCAAATCACGCAAATAGTTTTTAAAAAGTGAACAAAAACACATGGATCATGCAGTGTATTTTATATTTCAGTAATATTTGAGTAATATTGTAAATATATTGTTGGATTAAACATTTTTGTTTATGAATTTCATGTAATAATTCATATGTGAGAAGTACCTGAATGGCATACGTCATTATGCAAATATGACATACATGTGCAGCTCATTAATGTAAAACAAAGTAGTACATGAATACCCCCCACCCCACCCCCCCCCAGACTCCCATGTATTAAGTTCACTTAGTTTCTGGAGTTACAAAACATAACAGTGGCAAAAAGAAATAATTTTTAAAAATCAACCCGAGACAACTACCTGTGGAAGTGCAGAAGGTTGTTTTTCTTCGGAAGGGGAGTGAGACATCAAGATTTTTTAAAAGGCATAAAATGGTTGAACAGTGAGTACCAAGTAACAATAATAATAATGATAAAAAAAGGAGAAAAAGCTGGTTAGATCAGAAAGATAGACGTGTTCAATTGCAGAACAGCTGGAGCTGAATGGCAAACAGGAGACAGGCGGCAGGTAATACTTATCTTGACACGGAGCATTGCTGGGCTGAATGGCAAATGGAAAGGCAAATGGCAGGCAATACTTATCTTGACATGAAGAGACAGGGTTACACAGGTAAACCTCGGTACTGAAGTAAAACTTAGAATACACAATGCTAAGCAGCCGGGAACGTGAATTACCACACTGGCTTAAACACCGATCTGGTGATGAGTGGATGCAAAGCCGGGAAATTTATGCTGCAGGTTTAGATGAGAATCAGGTGTGACACAATCAAAGGGAACTAGGAGAATATGGGGAATTAACAGTCAGGACCGTGACATAAAATGCTTGAACATTTAGAACAAAAACCATTGTTGATTGCAGAATGTTTAGGTTTCATAAGTGGAACCCAAAAACAAGCAGAGTCCATTTCTGTTTACGTTGCTAAATTGAAGAGATTATGCAAGCATTGTCAGTTCAGCGATGGGCTAATGATCCGCTGAGAATTTGTGGAATCTTGGCATTCAAAAATGGCTCCTAACAGAAGCACAATTCACATTTAAAAGAGCAGTTGAAATCACTGTATGAATGGAAACAGCAGCCAGAGACAATAGTGAGTTGCAGTCAGGAATAAAAGTGAGTGTGAATAAAATTATGAAATTTGCAACATCTAAACAAAAGCCTGCCTGGCCAGTGGCTCACATACACTAGACCAATGCAGGTTTAAAACTGAAACTTGCAGAAAATGTAATAAAGTAGGTCACATATAAATGAGCATATTCAGCAGTCAAAAATAAATGGACTGTACAGGGAAGAATTAAAGATAAAAGGACAATTTGCAATTTCAAAAAGAGCACTAATCTGTTCATAAAAAATTTGATAATGATGTAAGTGACACAGAAATGGGTAGACGTCAAGATTTATAAATGTGAAAACTAACAAGAGACAAGCAATACGGCTTACACTAAAAGTGAATGGCAAATAATTTCAAATAGTATCAGACACTGGCTCAGTTGTTTCAGTTATTCCACAAAATCAGTTTGAACAATATTTCAAAGATTCTGAACTTAAGCCTGCAGATATCTAACTAAGTACTTGTACTGGAGTAAAGATAACTATTTCGTCACAGTGAAATGCAACAACCAATAAGCCACATTGGGTTTGTATATGGTAAAAAACAAAGGCCAGCATTGTGAAACCATGATTGGTTGAGCCAACTACATCTTGTTTGGAATCTATCCACAATTTGAATGCCACATTCCCTGCAATAGAGTCAATTGAAAGTAAATTAAGAAACGTACTGGCAGAATTCAAAGATAGCATTGTAAAATTCAAAGATATCATGGGTAAAATATTGTTAAATGAAAATATCACACCCACGTTTTACAAAGCCTGTCTGGTTCCTTATACATCCATGATAAAGTAGCCAGTGAGCTAGATCCAATGGATGATGAAGTAATTCTTTCTAAGGTTGGGTAGAGCCCATGGGCAACACTAATGGTCCCAGTAGCCAAGAAGTATGTGCCTGTCAAGGTCTGTGGTGATTTTAAGGTCCCCATCAACCCAGTATTGTAAGTAGATCAATACCCTCTGCCCATGATTGTAACAAGAGGCCTAGGTGAGGATGATTAGGATCCACGTGCTGGATTATCCAAGACTAGAACTGAGATATGATACAAGACTGAAATGAAGGCAGGGTTCTAAACTAGATGCTAGACAGAATCCAAAGTTGAACTGATAATTGAACACCAAACCTCAGCTAAATATTAAAATCATGGCGCCAGAACATGGCTTCCAATTAGTAGGGCAGGCCAGAATCTTTAACTATCCATATTCCGGACAGTTAAAGTGGTTAAGCTCCGGAGGCTGGCACGGTTGGGTTTTTGTCATAACAAGACCCCCTTTGCTATGGCCAACTCCTGAAGGCCCTGGCTGCTCGGAGGGATGACGATGCTCATCATGGATGAGCACCAGATCCTAGACGGCACTTTCTGGAACCCAGCACCACTTCTCAGGTCCAAATACTTCCCAGTCCACGAGGAACTACTAAACACCCCGAACAGTTCATGTATCCAGATTTTATGGTGAAGACCTGTTCACCATCAACAAACCTGTGTAGCTGAGGGACTGATGGCAGTGGGGCTAAGGAGCTGGTGATTACAGGTTCTAATTTGGAAATGTGGAAGGTGGGACTGATTTTGAGGTATGAGGGGATTTGCAACATGTAAGCCACTGAGTTTACTTTCCTGAGAACCTTAAAAGGTCCAATGAATCTGGACGCCAATTTACTCAGAAAGGCAAATCCTGAGTAGACAGCCAGACCTGTTGCCCAGGCAGGAGAGCAGATCCCTGTCTTCTCTTGCAGCTGCTTGTCTCAGGAGACTCTGGGGGGAGGGGGGGAGGTCAGAACACCAAACTGGAAACATATCCTCTTGCAATGATTGGACCATGCAAAGATCATCCCTTCCTTCCAGTTCTCAGAAGGGTTATGCTGGGACAGCCAAGGGTGCCCGGAAGATCAGAGATACAGTATGTAAGGAGAATCAATGATATAGAAACAAATGTCCTCCTCATGTGCCTCTATCCTCATCTACAAAACCAATGTCTGCTGCAGGATCTGCCCGGAACCAAGAGGACAAACGGCCAGGGCCATTGTGGGCATGGGCTGGCTTAACCGCTGCAGTGGTATGTTGAGTCAATGAGCGGTTCCCCAAGTCCAGGAAGTTACCAGCTGCCCCAGAGTCTAGGATTGGGAGTAGTGGCTGCTACCATCACGGTCCTCCTGATACTGGATGGTCTTCCCAATGGCTGCAGCTTCAGACATTCAGCCAGCTGGTGACCTGCTTCTCCACAGTAATAACAGTAACCTCAACTCTGATACCAGAACCTCTCATTGGCAGAGAGTCTTGTGCAGCCAATTTGCATAGGCTTGACAGGATCTAGAGCAGGAAATGATCATTGTCCGAGGTCGGAAAGTGGAACTGCGATGCATTGAAACCAGACTCTGGCTAGCCTCTTTGACCTCTTGAAGTAGTTCCACTCTCAGTCTCCTAGGCCATTATCAAGGCAGAAGGACTGATTGATCAGAGCCTCTAATTCCTCTACCAACTCTCCCAAGGCAAGTACATCCTTTAGTTCACCTCAGAGTACAGAGTGGCCATGGCCTCCCCATTCCAGCCACTTTCTTTGGCCAAAGTCTGAAACTCAATAGCGTAGTCAGCTGCTGACCAAATACCCTGACTCATCTTCATCAGACAGTCCAAGAATCTGTTAGCTCCAGCAAGATGATGGAACACCCTCTTCATGGCGATCATGAATTCCTCTGACTCCAAACAAATCTCCAGCCTTTGTTCCCAATGCACGATGGCCCAGACCAGGGTCCTCCCAGTCAGCAGAGAGCTCATGAAGGCCACCTTTCTGCACTCTATAAGGAACCACGACAGCTGGAGTTCAAACACCAATGAACATTGAGTGAGGAAGAAGCTGCAAGAGCCTGGGTCACCACTGAATCTCTCTGGGGTTGGAAGATGGACTGGCTCCACAGAACAATCAACCTGAGTGACCCTGGCTTCCCCCATTGACGCTCAGGGACCTGGAGGTCATGTGTCTCCAGGCTCTGTCTAGAAATTTTCTCGTTGTGGCTAGCCACAGCTGATAAGAGGCCTTGATACCCCACTGGGTCCACGTTAGGCTCAATCATACCGTGACGAAAGACTGAGGCTGGGATGGTTAGGACCAAAGTGCTGTAGAATCTGAGATAAGAATCAAGACATGGTAGAAGACTAAAACGAAGACAGACCTAAACTAGACGCTTGATGAGAATTCGAAGTTGAGCTGACAATTGAGCACCAAACAAAAAAGTTCAGGTGCTCTTTAAATATTGAAATCCTGGTGCCAAAACATAGCCACTAATTAGCAGAGTGAACCTGAATCTTCAAAGGGCTGTGCCAGCTAATCATATTCCAGAGAGTTCGAGTGTCTAAACCCTGGCTGCTGGCGGGGTCAGGTTTGTGTCATAACAAGAATAGAGTATATCTTGGCAAACTTTTCTGAAGGGAAACACTTCAGCAAAGTGGACTTAGCTAATGCCTACCTACAGATGGAGATAGGAGAACAGTCCATAGTGTTTATTGATATTAACACTTACAAAAGGTTTTCTCACTCTAATAGGCTTATTTTTGGAGTAGTATCTGCACCTGCACTCTGGCAGAAAGCTATGGACCAGGTGCCAGAAGGCTGCCTGTTCACTTCATTGTTACCTAGATGGCATCATTGTTACTGCTGACGATGACAAGGAGCATCTCCAAGATCACAATACAGTGTTAAAAAGATTAGACGATTATGGTTCAGAGCATAATGCAACATGAGTGAATTCTTTAAACCAAGCATTACATACAAGGGGTGATTGGTAAGTTTGTGGCCTAAGGCAGAAGGAGTCAATTTTAGAAAACCTAGCACATTTGTTGTTCAACATAGTCCCCTCCTACATTTACACATTTAGTCCAGCGGTCGTAGAGCATACGGATCTTGGAACCCAGAAAGTGTCCACAGCATGGGTGATTGATAAGTTTGTGGCCTAAGGTAGAAGGAGATGAGTTATTAACTTCAAACTTTCTGCATAATCACTGAAAGAGTTGACCTGCATGTGCATGTAACAAGAGCTGTATAGGGGAGTCTCAAGATGGCGCTCATGGAGTAAACTGCATCTAGGCTTTGCTCCAAACCTTTTACGTTTTTTTAACCTACAAACACCCCTTAAACTTATTTTAAAGGGGTCTAAACATATAGAATTTTTTTTTTAAACTATTTGAATTATTCTCAACTTGCTGAAATGTCTAAAGCAAAAGAACCGAAACAGACGAGAGAACCATTAACTTTAGAAGTTGTTGTGAAGTTTATAGAAGCTAAATTTGATGAGCTGGAGAAAAAATTACTTGGAAGATTTTCACAGTATGACGATCGTTTGAGATCACTCGAAGAAAAGTTCCTGACCCTTTCACGGGAATCAAAAGAACAACAAGCAAGCATTTTGGTTCTTGAAGAAGCTGCTCGTAAGAAGGATCGTATAATCGAAAAAATGCAAGAAGAGCAAACTTCGACGATCCAACAGATGGATCGTTATAAAGTTAAAATTACTGATTTGGAAAATCGTTCTCGAAGACAAAATCTTCGGTTAATTGGGATCCCGGAAAAATTTGAAAGCGGTGATCTGACCGTTTCTTCTCCAAATTTCTAGTGGATGTCCTGGGCGAAGAAATCCTGGATAACCCCCCGATAATCGATCGGGCTCACAGAGTCTCTAGATATCGGGCAGATTCAAGTCTGAAACCACGGCACATAATTCTCAGGATCCATTATCCTCATATCAAGGAACGGCTGATTCGTGCGGCTCGTAAAAAAGGTATGATAACCTATCAAAATTTTAATTTTCGCATTCTGGAGGACTATAGCCCCGAAGTACTACGGGCTAGGCTGGCTTTCAGATCGGTTATGTCGAATTTTCACCAGAAAGGCTACAAGCAAGCGTTGCTGTTTCCAGCACATCTGAGAGTCACCCTTCAAGATGGATCTTTTTGGCTGTTTAAATCGCCAGCGGATGCTCAAGGTTTCCTGGAACAATGACATTTGATCGGGCTGATCAATGTAATTTAGCCTATAGATTTGGATCTGTTATAGATTGACGTTTGGGTTTTTTTTTTGATACGGTTCACATGTATTTCTTATATACGGTTAAAGCTCTCTTTTTTCTACCGGGCTTATTCTGATTTTATATTTTTATATATTATTAATCGATTAGTGTTGAAAATGACCTATTAGGGTTATTTTTTTTTCTTTTTTTAATCGATATACGCTCTTTCTTTTACATTTTTAGCATTTGAATATTAAGATTTGGAAAAAATAAAATGGCGTTTCTTCTTCCCGACAGACTCCAGTGTTTGTAGCGTCATAACTGTTTTGATCTGTTTGAAAGTGTTAAACTTTCATTTATTGTTTTAATTTTTTTTAACCCTTTTGTTTTATATACATTTATAACACTAATTTTATATTTTAATTTTTGCTATATCAACCCTTTTTTTTATAATGTGGGTTGTTTGTATTTTTTTTAACTTTGTTACGTTTGAGTTGCCGTCTTGAGACAAGGGGGTAATTTTAGTATTAGATCGCTCGCTTGCCTCTGTTTGGCTTTTTTCCTGGGGTCTTGAGGGTGGTGGGAGGGAGATTTTTCTTTTTTTTTCTCTTTTCTGCTTGCTTTTTGCTTAGTTTTATTTCATGGGCTTATATGAAACTACAAAAATGGCTGCGGTGCTGTGGCTTCCGGCTTCCCTTTGAACTTACTTCCCCCTTCCGGGTTCATGAGTTCACTTTTCTTTCAAACCTATATGTTAACTGTAATATGTATTGTCAATATGGATAAGACTATTAACTTTGTTTCTTGGAATACTAATGGTTTAAATCATCCGATCAAACGGAAAAAAGTATTCAAAGTATTCCATAGAATGAATGCGAATGTTATTTTTGTACAAGAGACTCATGTAAGGAAGGTGGATAGTCAGAGGTTGTTTAGGTTTTGGAAGGGCCAACAGTATCACTCAAATTCGCAAGCCAAAGTGAGAGGTGTTTCTATTTTTATAGACTCATCAACTGCTTTTATACATCATGAAACAATTTCAGACCCGCAAGGTAGATTTTTGCTTATTACTGGTTTACTTTTTAATCAAAAAGTTGTTTTAGTTAATGTTTATGCTCCAAATACTGACTGTCCTGAATTTTTTAAATGCTTATTTACATCCTTTCCTAATCTGAATCAATATAGATTGATAATGGGCGGGGATTTTAATTGTTGTTTAAACCCTTTGATGGATAGATCCAAGCCCATTCAAACTTTTCCGAACAAATCGGCTTCTCTTATTAATTCTTTTATGATTGATTCAGCTATCTGTGAAATTTGGCGTTTTCTACACTCTAATGATAAAGAGTTCTCATACTTTTCCCATGTGCATCATAATTACTCAAGGATTGATTACTTTTTTATTGATCAGCATTTACTTACAGATGTTATGGATTGCAAATATGACTCTATTGCTATATCTGATCATGCACCTTTGAAGTTATCTATTAAGGTGACGGATTCATATATTAGTACTAAAAGTTGGAGGTTTAATCCTGTATTACTGCAGGACTCTGACTTTGTTAACTTTATTAAACAGCAAATTGATTTGTTTTTCTCAATAAATTCTACAGCAGACATCTCTAGTGGAATTCTGTGGGATACTTTTAAGGCATATATTCGTGGACAGATTATTTCATATTCTGCCGGAGTTAGGAAACGAACTAATTCTAAAATATCAACATTAGTTGATAAAATTAAGGCAATTGATAAGATTTACGCATTGACCCCTAGTAAAGAACTTTATAAAGAAAGGGTGGAACTTCAAATGGAGCATAGTTTATTATTAACCTCTTCGATTGAAAGTCAGTTAATTAAATCGAAAGCTCAATTTTATACATATGGAGATAAGTCTGGTAAATTACTAGCTAACCAATTGAAAATTGTTTCGGATAAGCGACAAATTACTAAGATTCGCAAACAAGATGGTACTCTGACGATTGATCATAAAGAGATAAATAAAGCCTTTCAAGATTTTTATAATTCTTTATATCAATCAGAATGTACTAAAGACTCTTTTATAATGAGTGAATTTTTAAGGAAATTGAATATTCCAAAAGTAACTGTTGAGGATAGTGTATTTTTGGACACACCTATTACGGAGTCTGAAATAGAAAAGGCTATTTTCTTAATGAACTCGGGTAAAGCTTCGGGCCCAGATGGTTTTCCTGCAGAATTTTTTAAATCCTTTTCTTCTATACTTTCTCCTTGGCTTTGTAAAATTTTTAAAGATGCATTAAGTATAGGTAAACTACCACAATCTTTTTATGAAGCTTCTATTTCCTTAATTCTTAAAAAAGATAAAGACCCCACTGAATGTGCATCTTATCGGCCTATATCTTTGCTGAATATGGATTTTAAGATTTTTAGTAAAATTTTGGCTATTAGATTAGAAAATATATTGCCTCGGATTATTTCTGAGGATCAGACTGGATTTATTAAAAATCGTTATTCATCTTTTAATATTATAAAATTAATTAATATTGCTTATACTTCTTCATCTAAAATCCCAGAATGTGTCATTTCCTTAGATGCCGAAAAAGCATTTGATAGAGTCGAATGGTCATATTTATTTAATACTTTGCAACATTTTAACTTTAGTTCAAAATTTATATCATGGATTAAATTAATATATCAGAAACCTTTAGCTTCGGTCTTCACTAATAATCAAAGATCCCCTTTTTTTCAGTTATTTCGGGGTACAAGGCAAGGTTGTCCTTTAAGCCCTTTATTATTTGACATTGCTTTGGAACCCTTGGCTATAGCTATTCGTGAATCACCCAATATTTTAGGTATTACCCGTGGGGAGACGATGTATAAGGTATCATTATATGCGGATGATTTGTTATTATATATATCTGATCCTGAAAGATCTATTCCTGCTATTTCTTCTTTGCTTGCTCAATTTAGTAACTTTTCTGGATATAAATTGAATTTTAATAAGAGTGAACTTTTTCCATTAAATATGCACACTTCAATTTATAATCGGGTACCATATAGAATTGTCACAGACTATTTTACTTATTTAGGTATTAAAATTACTAAAAAACATAAAGATTTATTTAAAACTAATTTTTTGCCTTTAATAGATCAAATTAAGCAACTTGCTAATAGGTGGTCTCCGCTATCTTTGTCTTTGGTAGGTAGAATTAATGCCATTAAGATGATGATACTACCTAAATTTCTATATCTATTTCAAGCATTACCAATTTTTATTCCTAAATCTTTCTTTGATATAGTTGATTCTAAAATATCTTCGTATTTGTGGCAGAACAAAAATCCTAGGTTAGCTAAAAAATATTTACAGAAGCCTAAGAAGGAGGGCGGCTTGGCTCTACCAAATTTAAGATTTTACTATTGGGCAGTTAATATACGGTATTTGATATTTTGGATACAAGAATTGACTACAATTGCTGGCCCACAATGGGTAAATTTGGAATGTAAATCTGTTCAAGATTTCTCATTGATTTCAATCTTAGGATCTTCACTTCCCTTTTCGTTATTTAAAATGAATAAACAGATAACTAATCCTATAGTCAAGTATACATTACGAATCTGGTTTCAATTTCGTAAATTTTTTGGTTTGAATAAGTTTATACTGTCAAGTCCTATAACATCTAATTATTTTTTTCGACCATCTTCCATAGATCAAGCCTTTTTTTTATGGAAAACAAAAGGTATAACATGTTTTCGTGATCTGTTTTTGGATGATAACATTATGTCCTTCGAACAGTTATCTAATAAATATAATTTATCTAAAACCCATTTTTTTAGATATCTACAAGTTAGAAATTTTTTATATAATGAACTAAAGTCTTTTTCGAAAGAATGTCCATTGGACATTACAGAAAGAATTTTAGCTCTTAATCCTTGTCAAAAGGGCTTAGTTGCTATTATTTATAATATGATTATGAATCTACAACCAGATATATCAGAAAAAATTAAGAAGGAATGGCAGGAAGAACTGCATTGCCCTATATCTATTGAGCAATGGGAAAAAATTTTATTATTGGTAAACTCATCCTCTATCTGTGCTAAACATGCTCTAATACAATTTAAGGTCGTACATAGAGCTCACATGTCTAAAGATAAACTTGCTCGATTTTATTCGTATGTTAATCCAACCTGTGATAGATGTCATTCTGATATAGCTTCGTTGACTCATATGTTTTGGTCTTGTCCTTGTTTACAAAACTATTGGAAAGATATTTTTAATATTATTTCAAGAGTTTTAAATATTAATCTCCAACCACGTCCTTTTACTGCAATTTTTGGCCTACCAATGATAGATAATAAGTGTTTATCCACTTCATCCCAACGAATGATTGCATTTGTTACACTAATGGCTAGAAGATCCATTTTACTGAATTGGAAAGAAACTAACCCTCCAACTGTATTTCAGTGGTTTTCCCAAACTATTTCCTGTTTAAGTTTAGAAAAAATTAGAAGTGTGGTTTTTGATTCTTCAGTTAAATTTGAGGAAACTTGGAGACCATTTATTCAGCATTTTCATATGAATTAAACGGTCTGATCCTGAACCTTATTGTCACTATCCTGAATTGTATGGAAGGAGGTTGGGAGTCATAGGCACTACTGTATATATATAACATTATGCGATTGCCCATGTTGGTTAGTTTTTTTTTATTTAGTTGTTGTTGTTTTTTTTGGGGGGTTTTTTTCTCTTAAATCATTTATATTATAATATGAGTTTGAGAGATTCTATGTATTGATCAATATATATTTGAATGTCAATTAATCTATTATGTACTCTCAAATGTCTTGTAATAATATTTTTCTTCTGTTTTTTTTAAAAATTAATAAAAAGATTTGAAAAGAAAGAAAAAGAAAAGAGCTGTATAACATCTCCTTCTACCTTAGGCCACAAACTTATCAATCACCCATGCTGTGGGCACTTTCTGAAGGTCCAAGACCGCTGGACTAAATGTATGAGGGGACATAAATGTGCTAGGTTTTCTAAAATTGACTCCTTCTACCTTAGGCCACAAATTTATCAATCACCCCCGTACAGTGGTCACTCCAAGAATGCACAAGGGTGCTAAGAAAATACTATCAGTGGTGGATGCCGCAAGGCCAAAGAACATGTCACAGTTGTGGTCCTTCTTAGGATTTGTCAATTACTATTACAGGTTTCTGTGATGTCTGGCTACTGTGCTCCACCTCTTGAACTCATTACTACAGATCAGAAATAGATGGCAATGTTAAAGTAGTATGAGGTGACTTTCCAAAAGACAAAGGAAATGGTGATGGCTGACACTGTGTCACATATTATGATCTACCTCATCCAATGAAGAATGCCTGTGATACCTCACCTTATTATCCAGTCACGTCATATGTTATGATTGAGAAACGTAAACGTCCCACATCATTTGCTTATCATTGCAGTGTAAAAATGCTCACCAGTTGATAGAGAGACCTTAAGTCTGGTTTGGGGAGTAAAATGTTTCAACCAGTACTTGTATGGGAGAAGGTTTACCCACATTACTAATCAACTACTGTTGTCCATTTTCAGTTCACAGAATGTATTCCACTAACAGCAGCAGCACAAATGCAGAGATGGACTCTTTCTTGGAGGATCAAATTCAAGATATCAACTAATAATGGAAATGCTGATGAATTGTTCTGTTTACCTTTGAAAAAGGAAATATATGAAAAACTTACAAAAGCGAACATTCCTCTTGACGTGCCCTCCCTCTTGCAAATCAAAAATCTCCCTATTATGGCAAAGGTCATCCAAAGGGAAACCAGAAAAGACCCCATCCTGTCTCAGATCAATATGGCAACCCAAAATGATTGGAATGTACAGCACAAGTTCTAGTTCTCCCATTTTCATCAGTGCCAGGATGAACTTGTCCTTTACAGGGGTTGCCCTATGTGGGGACTGAGAGTTGTTGTATCATCCAAGCTGAGAGCTGAAGCGTTGGTGGAGCAACATTCTGGTCATCTAGTCATGGTGGCCTCGAGAAGCTTACCATGCACTGTTCAGGGTGCCAACATGTTCAGAAGTTGCCAAGAGCAGCACCTCTCCATTCCTGGGAATGGCCTGCATTATTCTGGCAGAGAATTCATATGGATTTTGCCAGACCATCCATGGGAACAAATTTCTTGGTAGTAGTGGATGCACCTACAAAATAGCCAGAAGAATTCCCAATAGCCCCCACTACAGTCTTGCATTCCGTTGATGGGTTGAGAAGCTCCTTCTCCAGGGCTGGTGTTCCTGACACTTAGTCAGTGACAATGGACCATAGTTTGTTGCCAAACAGTTCCAGTCATTTCTGAAAATGAATGGAATAAATCATATTACATAGGCACCGTACCACACAACTACAAATAGCTTGGCAGAAAGGTTTGTCCAGAGTCTAAAGAATGCTCTACGAGCAATGTCAGCAAAACACACAATATTGACACTGAGTCAGAAGCTCACCAATTTCGTCTTTGCATATCATTATGCAATACACTCCATAAGCAGCTATGCCATCCCTGGGTCGTCCCTTGCATTCACACTTGGCTCTCCTCAAACCCAATCTCAGAAGGAGAATGCGGGACAAACAGCTGAGACAAATTGAGGGCTCTTCAAACAAGGAGGCTTGATGCTTCACTCTTGGACAAGCAGTCCTGGTGGGGGACTTCAGAGGAGATGAAAAGTGGATACTTGAAAAGATTTAGGACAGAAATAGACCACTCTCCTACACAGTGGAGATTGCACCTGATGTCATCTGGAGATGACACATCGATCAGTTGACGAGAGCAGAGTTAATTATTAGAGACAAAAGGTGCACAGAGCTGTCAGAACCACTTCCTACCTAGCAGAATGATCCAGCACCCTTGCCAGGAAAGACATTATCCCATAAGAGTAAGAAATCCTCCACAGCGATTAAATCTTTATATATATATATATATTATTGTATAAATGGATGACTAGAGAGCTATGCATTATATATGTTAGTAAAGATACATTCTATATTGATTTGGAGTTTCTAGTCAAGCAGGGAGGAGTGTAGTATATTTAATATTTCAGTAATATTTGTGCAGTATTGTAAATATATTGTTTCATTCCGCATTGTTTATTAGTTTACATAATTCATTATGGTTTATATGTAAGAAGTATGTGAATGGCATACGTCACTATGTTACCACGTCACGTGCTCACCTTGCTGAAGTAAAACAAACAAGTATACGAGTATCCCTGATTAGTTTCTGGAGTTAAAATAAATAGCAGAATATGAACTGCAAAGTCCCCAAAGGTGAGTCCACAGCTGTGCAGCACATTCAGCACTCTGCCGAGACCCATCCCAGGACCCGACGGCTGCTGAGTAACTGCTCCTGAAGCTGACGGTGTGGAACTCCTGCAGTAGAGAGTGAGGGAGAATGGGCAAAGGTAGGCAGATGGGGCTGAGCACCTGCTCGCTTTCATCTCTCCTCCTTGACAATTTTAATCTTGCTTGACACCTTAATCAATGCAGAGCAATGGAGCCGACCGCGGATTCATATTCTGCCATCAGTCCATCCCCAGTGATCACTGCCCTGGCTGTACCTGCACTCCTGAGAGTCAAGTTCAAATCCCCCAGGAAATCGCAAAAAGCACTACATCGTTCAAAAATAAATCATTAAAAGGGAAGTTACATGCTGTAGACTGAAATGACTGCAGTTCAGAAGTGTATCTTGCAGATGAAGGATATCTAGCGGTTTGTAAGCAGTCTGCAAAACGGCAGTGTTGGTCCTGGCATCATCTTGCTCATGGCTTCATTGATTCTTTTGTGTTTCTTGTATTTACTGTGATTTCCCGCAAGAAAATGAATCAGTGTTCCATTTTAGCATTCTAAACAATTGTCAATACCTTCCAATTCTTCATAATTCCTAATTTGTTGAAGTAGTGAAATCATTTCATTTTCACTCCCGGCCATTTTTGGCATCTCCAAGACTGAATGCTTGAAATGGCAGTGAGCAAAACAGTTCTGAGTTGTCTTTCTGCTTATTTCTCACCAACTATCAGTGACAAAAATCATTGCTTTTTGAAGAGAAACACACACAGCTAACATTATTTAAAAACTGTTCACTCTGAGCACAGTGTAGCATCTGACAGCCACACAAGTGTACGAAACTCATGCTAGTTAGAACTTTTTCTGCAACAGTCTCCTGCCCCAATTAAGCAACATTGTGTCTCAAATAAGCAAAGGGAATCCCAGCAAATTTCTTGATTAGTTTTTGTTCTTTTAGAATTGTCCCAAATAAGTGGCTGCCCTGATTATCTGATGGCCAGTTAACTGTCATCCACTGTATTAGATTTATTGAATTGATTTTGAATGCTTGTCTTCTAAAGATTTGAACTCAAGACAACTAGGTTTACTGCTTTATTGTCATAAAGCAATGTTCTAACATAAACATTAGCAGGATAGGGTACTGGCTGTAAAACGAAGGTGAAGATTTAAAAATGCCATACTATCGGCCATGGCCTTGCCCTGTCTCTGCACTTTCTAGCTTACAGTCCTTTATCTTTCAATGTTAACCTTGTTACCTCCAGTTCTTCTACTTCATCACTAATCACAGTCCATTCAGTTGACAATAGAATTTCTCCCCCACATTTCTCCCCACCCCAATTCTCTCAACTCCCTTTAAGACAGCCATTAAAAGCATCTCTTCAGCAAGCTTTGTGTCCTTCATTTTTGTACCATTTGAGTCAAACTTTCGGCATCATATTTTTGAGATCTTTTGACAATATTAAGTTCACCTAATGCAATTGCTGTTATTGAAAGAATAAACATGCATTTGAATCCATTGGAACTCTCCTTTGTAATTCTTTATGTACTTTAGACAAATGAAAATCCCTATCATGCAGGAATTGTGAAAACCAGTCGGCACAAGCATTCTAGCAATGAACAATGATAACAAACTAAGAGATAAGTGGCCATGTATTGGGAGAAAAGGCACCTTTCAGATCAGAACATAAGAGTTTTCATGTCCCTCTAATCAAACAGACCAGGCTGACGATGAACTAATAGGTTGTAATATTAGCATAAATGGGAACCATGGTAGTATCATTTAGCACAGGCATGGGCAAACTACGGCCCGCGGGCCATATGCGGCCCGTTAAGCTTTTTAATCCAGCCCGCAGAACTTGATGAAATTATATTAATAAACCTTGTTAACACCTCAGATCCATCCTGAGAATCGCCACAACAAAACTAAATCCAGACTTTGATGCGCTGGCTAAAAAGGGAGACCGACAACACTGTTCCCACTGAAATTAAAAATAAGTTTCTTCGTTGTGTTATGTAAAAAATGCATTTGAAAACATTTTTTTCAATAAGCCTTACATGTTACATGTCATTTCTGTTAAGTGATGGACATGAGTAGTGTGCAGGTGCACGTACGTTCTCAAAATTAAAAATGCGCTCCAGATCAAATAACGCGCTCCGCATACTGGCGCGCTGTCACTGTTCTGTCCTTGTGCTGGTCGTTGTTGAGTTTTGGCACAGGGGACAATTGAATAAGAAGGAGCAGGACAAGTAGACCTGCATCTCCTACCGTTTTTGAAATAAAGACAGTCAGGAGGAGAATGATGATGATAATATCTTGAAGGATAACAGAATTTTCAGTGCTTTAAAATAATAACTGTTACTATTAAAAAAAGCTGTATTTTATTCATTTAATTTTCAGTGTTTTAAAAGTCATTTCAATAAATAGCTAAATACCATGGGACTTCAAAGACAGATATTTTGTTGTAATGCATTTGTTCATTTTCAATTGAAATTAAAGCACATGTTTTATACATATCCCATGATATTTTATTTTCTCTTATGAGGTGTATTACCAAAATATTCCGTCCATCTGCTCCTGGTCCGACCCCCCTGTCAAATTTTAGAACCCTTTGTGGCCCACAAGTCAAAAAGTTTGCCCAACCCTGATTTAGCATATCACTGTTACAGCTCCGGGCACTGGAGTTCAGAGTTCTGTTCTGACATCATTTGTAAGGAGTTTGTATGTTCTCCCCATAACTGTGTAGATTTACTCTGGATGCTCTGGTTTCCTCCCACAGTCCAAAGACAGACTAGTTAGTAGGTTCATTGGTCATTTTAAATTGTTCCGTGATTAGGCTCGGGTTAAAATCAGGGCTAGCTGGATAGCACAGCTTGAAGGGCCT
Organism: Hemitrygon akajei; assembly: GCF_048418815.1. NCBI lineage: Eukaryota > Metazoa > Chordata > Chondrichthyes > Myliobatiformes > Dasyatidae > Hemitrygon > Hemitrygon akajei. The sequence continues at coordinate 127,496,377 of NC_133126.1, read as the reverse complement.
ATTCTGGGCTGTATCTCAATAAATAATTAATTTTAGATATTGCTTTGACCCATCTATTTGGAGGTTAACCAGTTAAGGTGTGTGTATTAATGCTGAAAATCAAATTTCAAACCATATAAATGCATTAAGAATTTGTAAAGTGTACTATGCACAGTAATTAATGTGGCTGGTGAGTAGATAGGATTTAATAATGTCCATAAAAGAATTGATTAATTATGAAATCGAAGACAGAAATAGATTTCCATTAGTCAACAAGCTTTGTATTTCATCACTACATCAAAAACCTCTTGCATTTGAGACACAAGATGCTGAAATCTGAAGCAAAAATAGACAGCTGGAGAAACTCAATGGATCAATTTGTGTGCATGCGCGTGTGTGGGTGTGTGTATAGAGAAGAATTGTTGATGCTTTGAGTTGAGACCCTGCATCGGGACTGAGAGTGGAGAGGAGGAGGGGTGAGGCAGGCACCAGTAGCTGATGGGTTCAAAGTTCAAAATAAAGTTATTATCCAAGTATGTATACAACCTTGAGTTTCTTCTTTCGGGCAGCTACTAAACAAAGCAACACAATAGAATCATGAAAAAACACACACAAAGATGAACAAACATCCAATGCAGAAAAGAACAATTCAAGCAAATAAAAACAGTAAACAAATAATACACAGAATGTGAACCTCGGCTATGGATTAAGTACAGCACTAAGGTGAATGAAGCCAGTCCAGGAGTCCAATGGCTGCAGGCCACAGCAGTGCAGTCAGTTCAGCATGCAGGCTGACCTAAGAAGGCTGAAGGATAATGGGCAGGAGGAGACAAATGGAGGAGGAGTTGGGAGTCAGGAAGTTGGGTGGTACATAGAAGCAGGTAAGGGTGGGGGCAGGGAAGGTGGGTGGTTGGTGTGGGAATATATGGAGCCAATTCAGAGGGAATGGGGGGAGGGTGAAAATATAAGAGTTTCTTCAAAGTATATTTATTATCAAAGTACATATGCTGTGTACAATATTAAGATTTGTCTCCTTACAAAACAAAGAAACCCAATAGAACCCATTTTAAAAAAAGACCATCAAACACATGCTGTGCCGGGGGGGGGGGGGGAAGGGGAACTGTGCAAGCAATGAAAGCATGCAAACAACTGAAGTTTGTGAAAGTCATAGGCCACAGCCTCATTTCAGTGCAGAGATGAGTGATCCTCGCAGGACAGCAAGCTGAACCAGCCCATTCCTAGCCTCCAACCTCAACACCCTGTCCTTTTCAATCTGGCCTGGCACTTAAATCATCCAGTCCTTGGGTCATTCCTTGCTGTTCAGCTATGGCCCTGTCTCAGGCCTGGGCCCAACCGCCTTGATTCGGCCCAAACTCAACCTTTCCAATTCAGCCTGGTGCTTAAATCAATCAAAACTCAGGTCTTTACTCACTCTCAGGCCTGGGCCTGGGCCCCACGACCTCAGCTCTGCTTCACCCCACCTCAGTTCTGCAGCATCAAATCACTTCCAAGTCTGTCCTAGTAATGGCCAAACATTGGCTCATTCCCCGCTCTTGGACCCAGGCCCTACTGCCTCAATTCAGCCAATACATGCTATGCCACAAGCACCCTTCACCTTTGAGACTTCAGTTCACACTGCAAAAAATGCCATGAAAAGCAGTTCAAAATATTAGCTCCAAAAGGGAAGTTACATTGATTGCAGTGACTGTTTACAAGAAAAAGTGTGATCAACAAAATGGTTAGAAGTTTCATTTGTTTTCTTACTTACAAGAAAGTCGTCGTCATGCTTCACCAGTGTCATCTGATAATCAGGGACAAAATGGTTAAAAGTCCTGGCTTCTTGACTACAGCTGGGTGCCAAAGTACCATAGCAGTTAGTGCAATGTTATTACAGCTTGGGGTATGTGTTGTGTATTTAATATTTCAGTAATATTTGAGTAATCTTATATACGCATATATAGTTTGATTAAGAATTCTTGTTCATTTAAATAATTCATTGCAGATTATATGTATAAATACATGAATTGCATATGTCATGACACTGCCACATGATAGGCTGATAGGCATGTGCCTTATTTAAAGTAAAGACAAAGTTAGACTCACATTTTGGACTCCTGTGTCTTCCTCTGAATTATTTTAATGTCTTGAAGTTACAAAACGTGACAGTGGTGGTGAGGTACTTCCTAAACAAACCCAAAACTGCTACCGACCTGTTGAAGTGTAGTGAGACAGCAAAGAACATCGTCTAAAATATCTGCACAGTGTTTCACACGCAAAGACGCACTCAAGTTTTTAAAAAAAAAACAGTAAACAGAAGAACTCCGGGTTCATAAATAGTGAGCCTTGGGTGACATTAATTTTAAAAGAGCAGAAATGGCTGGCTATGTCAGAAAGATAGATTTACACAGCAGATAGCTTTATTTTATACACTGAGCAAATTCAAAAGTATTTTGAAGCAATTGAAATAGCCAATGAGAAACAAGTACCAATTTTGTTGAGTGCATTGAGAATTTTGTCAAGGCATACAGATTTCTTCAAAGTTTGACTGCTCCAACCAAACCAACAGAAATTAGCTTTGCTGATATTGTGAAAGTAATGCAGGAATATTTAGAGATGAAGCCATTGTTGATTGCAGAATGCTTTAGGTTTCAAATGCAGAATCAACGGCAGGGGAATCCTTTTCAGTGTATTTGGCTGAATTGAAGAGATTGTCTGAGTATTGTGAGTTTGATAATGGGCTTAATGATGCACTGAGAGATTGTTTAGTTTGTTGAATCTTACAAGTAAACTTTCAAAATACATTTAAAATAGCATTTGAAATTGCTGTTTCAATGGAAACTGCAGACAGAAACACAATTGAGTTGCAGTCCTGAATGAAAGTGAGCATGAACAAAATTGCAGCCTCTAAACAGAAACTGGTCTGTTATGGCAGGGATTCACATACACCAGACCAATGTAGGTTTAAAGGCGATACTTGAAGAAAATGCAATAAAGTAGGACACATACAAAGATCAAAGAAAGGAGGGAGAGAGAAAACAGGGAATTATAGATCGGTTAGCCTGACGTCAGTGGTGGGAAAGATGCTGGAGTCAATTATAAAAGAGGAAATTACGACACATTTGGATAGCAATAGAAGGATCAGTCCAAGTCAGCATAGATTTATGAAGGGAAAATCATGCTTGACTAATCTTCTGGAGTTTTTTGAGGATGTAACTATGAAAATGGACAAGGGACAGCCAGTGGATGTAGTGTATCTGGACTTCCAGAAAGCTTTTGATAAAGTCCCATGTAGGAGATTAGTGGGCAAAATTAAGGCACATGGTATTGGGGGCAGAGTACTGACATGGATTGAAAATTGGCTGGCTGACAGGAAACAAAGAGTAGTGATTAACGGGTCCCTTTCGGAATGGCAGGCTGTGACCAGTGGGGTACCGCAATGTTCGGTGCTGGGACCACAGCTGTTTACAATATACATTAATGATTTAGATGAAGGGATTAAAAGTAACATTAGCAAATTTGCTGATGACACAAAGCTGGGTGGCAGTGTGAAATGTCAGGAGGATGTTATGAGAATGCAGGGTGACTTGGACAGGTTGGGTGAGTGGGCAAATGTATGGCAGATGCAGTTTAATGTGGATAAATGTAAGGTTATCCACTTTGGTGGCAAGAACAGGAAGGCAGATTACTATCTAAATGGAGTCAAGTTAGGAAAAGGGGAAATACAATGAGATCTAAGTGTTCTTGTACATCAATCAATGAAAGCAAGCATGCAGGTACAGCAGGCAGTGAAGAAAGCTAATGGCATGCTGGTTTTTATAACAAGAGAAATTGAGTATGGGAGTAAAGAGGTCCTTCTGCCGCTGTACAGGGCCCTGGTGAGACCCCACCTGGAGTATTGTGTGCAGTTTTGGTCTCCAAATTTGCCGAAGGACATTCTTGCTATTGAGGGAGTGCAGTGTAGGTTCACAAGGTTAATTCCCGGAATGGCGGGACTGTCATATGTTGAAAGATTGGAGCGACTGGGCTTGTATACACTGGAATTTAGAAGGATGAGAGGGGATCTGATTGAAACATATAAGATTATTAAGGGATTGGACACACTGGAGGCAGGAAGCATGTTCCCGCTGATGGGTGAGTCCAGAACCAGAGGCCACAGTTTAAGAATAAGCGGTAGGCCATTTAGAACAGAGATGCGGAAAAAAATTTTCACCCAGAGAGTGGTGGATATGTGGAATGCTCTGCCCCAGAAGGCAGTGGAGGCCAAGTCTCTGGATGCATTGAAGAGAGAGTTAGATAGAGCTCTTATAGATAGCGGGGTCAAGAGATATGGGGAGAGGGCAAGAAAGGGATACTGATTGTGTATGATCAGCCATGATCACAGTGAATGGTGGTGCTGGCTAGAAGGGCCGTATGGCCTACTCCTGCACCTACTGTCTATTCTCTATTGTCTATTGTCTATCATGTCAGGCAGACAAAAACAAATGGACTGCACAGAGAAGAGAAAAATATAAAAAATTAAGTTGTAGTTTAAAAACAGCAATAATTGTATTTGTATTTAAAAATAGCACTAATCTGCATGCTGTTGGATGAAAAATCTGATAATGATGAGAGTGATACAGGACTGAGTAACCTTAAGATTTACACTCTGAAAATTAACAATGGACAAGCAATATGGCTTACACCAGAATGAACAGTTTCAGTCATTCCATAAAATAAGTTTGAATGTCACTGCAAAGGTGCTAAACTAAAGCTTGTAGATATCCAGTTAGAATTTATACTGGAGAAAAGATAACTACTGTGGGAATGCCATCCATAACAGTGAAATATAACAACCAACAAGCCACATCGAGCTTGTACATGGTAAAAACAGAGGGAGCAGCACTGTGGGGGTGTGATTGGTTGAAACAACTACAACTTGACTGGATCCATCCACCATTTGGATGCCACATCCCCTGCAATGAAGCCAACTGAAAGCAAATTAAGAAAGATACTGGATGATGTCACAACCGTCGCCATGCTGAACACCATGAACTGTTCCCCAACAGAGGGCAAACAGGCATTGGTGCCTACTTGTGTGCCTCTGGTGGGAAAGCATATTGGACCAAGGAAGGACAATGCTGCTCCGAAGAAGTGTGAAAGTGACGAAAGCAGTGGTCTGACTATAACACTTTCCATATGCAATATATCCGAGAAAGCTTCTGATATATTAATCAGGCAGTTACTTGAGAAATATTGCTTGGTTTTAAGCTGGAAGAGAGTTCAAGAAGCTTCAGGAAGGTTACAAGCATTTGCCTTTTGTGAACATAAAGAGCTAGAATCTACTCTACATGCATTAAGGTTATTGCACGAGCTTCAAGTGGAGCACAAAAAGCTGCTTGTAAAAATAGACGCCAAGACCAAGGCCTAGCTGGTTGAATGGAGGACCAAAAAGAAAGGAGTCAATGGAGATTCAAAAACAGAGGATTTGTCAGATGATGTTGCAGTAACAGAAACCTAGAGAAGAGTTCAGATCGTAAAGAAAGCAATAGAAAGATTAATAAGAGAATACTCCAGTGAACTAAGTGCACCGTCCCAAGATCAAAATCAAACTAAAAGAAGAACAAGGAAGAAAAAGAAGAAGAAAGTTATCCAAACCTATCAAAACCAGTTCTTGCAGTGTCACAGACAACTCCTGCAACCACCACAGAGGAGGACCCAGAACCTAAGATTGTTTTCACAGCCACAAGTCTCACCTTGATTCCCCTTGTCAGGAAAGATGTTATCCCACAAGAGTAAGAAATTTTCCACAATGATAAAATATTTAGGCCTGAATGGGATAATTTTAAATTTAGGATGCTGTGGATGTCTATACATCGTAGTTGTATTATATAGCTGAGATGCATTCTCTATATATAGGTTGATTAAACATTCTTATTTGTTTAAATAATTCATTCTGGGTTATATGTATAAATGTGTGAATTGCATGCGTCATCACACGACCATGTGTTACGCGTGTGCCTCCCTTAAAGTAAACTCGAAGTTAGACTCACATTTCATATTCTCATGTCTTCCTTTGAGTTAGTTTAATGTTTTGAAGTTACAAAGCATAACATTGTTGGAGTTTAGAGTCAATTCTGGCACCATCTTTGAAGGAGTCTCTGTACATCCTGCCTGTGGAATGCATGGGTTTTCCCCAAGTGCTCTGGTTTCCTCCCACAGTCCAAAGTGAACCAGCTAGGTTAATTGATCATGGTAAGCTGTCCCATGGTCAGGTAAGGGTTACATCAGGCTTGTCGGGGGTTGCTGGAGTTGCAGGGCTCAAAGGGCCGAAAGGGCCTTCTCCATGCTGTATCACTAAAGAAAAATAAATAAACTCTGCACTTAATACTAAAATTCCAAGCAAACTTATCTCCCAAAATTCCTACAGCTGGGACTCAATGCCTTCCATTGCAAATGTATCCTTGACTTCCTGATCTATAGACTGCAATCTGTAAGAAATAGTCAGCAGCTCCTCTGGATGATGATTCTCAACATTGGCTGGCACCCCACAAAGCTGTGCCTTCACCATTCCCCCAACCCACTCTACTTCCTGTACGCTCACAACGTGTAGCCAAATTCAGCTCTAACTACACCTACAAGTTTGCAGATGACACCAACCATCCTAGTGGGACCATATCTCAAGTGGTGATGATTTCAAAGATTCAAAGCATATTTATTATCAAAGTAAGTATGCAGTATAAAACCCTGAGATCTGTCTTCCCTGTCTTCCCACAGATAGCCACGAAACATTGAAAGATAACCATGGAACCCATTCAAAGAAAAAAACATCAAACCCCCAATGCGCAAAAAAGAACAAATTGCACAAGTGGCAAAGAAAAAGAAATGAGCAAAAAATGCAGAATATAAAATACCAAACCACAAACTTTCAAACCAATCCAGGCATATTCAGTTCAACTCATTTCAGTTCAATGTAGCCCTGCATAGTTTATTAACTTCAGGCTGCAGAGCCATTCCAACCCATTCAAAATCACACAAAATAGCAACAAAGAAGGAGGGAACAGAAACCAGACACACATAATGTGAAGCACAGAGTCCAATCCACAGATGGCATTGATTAAACCTCACCCAAGATCCAGGACTCTGACACCACCCTCCAGCAGTCTTGCACACGGTATAGGAAGGAAGTACCGTAGATTAGTGACATGGTGTTATGACAACAACCTCAATGTCAGCAAAACAAAAATTGATTTCAAGCAGGGGAGGGCAGTTCACATGCTACTGCTTAAATCAATGCTGCTGTGGCTGTGAGAGTTGAGACTTCCAAATTTCTAAGAGAAAATATCACCAAAAGCCTTTCCAAGTCTAATCATGTCAATGCAATGACTGAGAAAGCAGTCATACTTCCTCAGGAGGCAAAGAAATTCTGCATGTCCTCTTTTGACTCTTACCATTTTTTTGTCAATTCACCATAGAAAGCATCCTATCCAGAAGCATTGTGCCTCAGCATGGCAACTGCATTGCTTGTGACCTCAAGAAACAGCAGAAATTTGTGCACACAGCTCTGCATTCACTAAATTCAGTCTTCCCTCTGTGGACTCTTGTCTGTTCTCCTCGCTGTCTCAGTAAAGCAGGCAGCACCAAGGTCCCATCCATCTGAGACATTCTGTCTTCTAACACGCTCCCATTGGGCATAAGATACAAAAGATTGAAAGCATGTACTATTGGAATGGTTACTCAGTACAATACGATGAAATCTTGATCTCACAATCCATTTTGATGTGATCTTGCAGCTCACTGTCTACCTGCACTGCATTTGCCTTGTCCTGTAACACTTCATCCTATGCTCCATTATTGCAGAATTGATCTGTATGGATGATATATAACACATACTTTTCACTGTGCCTCAGTACATGTGACAATAATAAACCAACTTAATAATTTACTTCTATTATTTGCTGCACAAAAAAACTCATAGTTATTTATCCTTGCGTGATGTGGCCCAATGTCTGTTCAGCACTATGCTCCATAAACCACTGGGCAACTGATTATCTTCTTTACAGTACTTTGGCCAATTCCATCACTGGTAGAAAATTATGTGCATGGGACTCAAACTCACTAACAAGATGGTGGAATAACTTGGCAATCAACCTTTCATTCTATCATGCATTTCCCCAGCTCCTTTCTCTTGTAATAACAATTTTTCTCATTGGAAACACATATCAGAGATTTCAGCGGATTAACTCCATGAATTTTAAACCACCTTCCTTTAGTAACTGATGAGTGAGAGACTCTGGAATTTCCGAAGAACTGCGGAATTGCCAAGGGCAGCTTGATAATACCATAACACCAGAGAATTATCACAAAGCATGAAGGGGATAGCTTCAATGCTGACTGCTTGTGATATTACTCCAAAGGAAGCTATTAGCAATGCATTTCCTGTTTTTGCTTGATAGGTGAAGATCTAACTGTCATTTATAAATAAGGACAAAGATTATTGACTACATTAGTGCTGTAGGCAGTTACCAATGATGGGTGAGTGAATTCTGGGAGATTTCTTCATGTGATTTCCCTGGGTTAAAGTTCCAAAATAGAATTCTTGTTGATATGTGTCTCATCTCATTCAACTTTCATCACTGATCATCTACATATGCGTATCATAATGTAACACCTCCTGCTGGAGGGTCTCAGTCAGGAATGTCGACTGTTTACTCTTTTCCATAGATGCTATCTGGCCTGCTGAGTTCCTCCAGCTCTTTTTATGTGTTGCTTGGATTTCCAACATCTGCAGATTTTCTCTTGTATGTAACACTGCCCTTCATTTAATGGAAAGCCAGCTACATTTTATGCAATTAGATTATTTTTGGCTATCAGTAAAATGATCTTCCTCCTCCCAATCTCCAAAATTATTGCTCTATATGTACATGACCTTTCTCCTGAGCAACTTCGAGCAAGTTATTCTTTAATTCACATGGACATCACAACAGTCCTGGCAAGCTGGCAATCCTGCTTGTTGAATATAATATAAAGTACTATGTAATGGACAGAGGATCATATCTAGCACCATCCCCCACCACCCTTCCAACCAATAAGAAGATTGGCACTTGGAAAGGGGCATGGTATGCAGGAAGTTCAAATTAATTGAAGTTTTATTTTTCAAATGGATCACTGAAAAGTAATAGTGAAACTGTAATGCTGAACTATGTTTCTGAGTTGAGATGTATTATCTTAATATTGGCAAAATCCTATAACTGTATCTTTCCATAGCACTGATGACACTTGCAGCAATAAAGCAGAAAGAATTTTGAAGTGGGTGGGGAAGGAGGAATAATCTGAAAGGAGTAATGATGCAGAACATGTTTCTTTCCATTCTAATTCTCATATTCATCTTTTTTCTTTTCTCCTTGACGTATGCTTTTCTTCTTAAGACTTGTTCTTTCAACTTGGTTCTTTTCATATATGAAAGCCAATCCATAATACATCCAGCAAGTTAATTAAAATACACTGTGAAGTGAATTAAAAAGAAATATGGGATGTAATTGACAAATCCTTCATTTAACATGTAATTGCTTATAAATCTTTTATGAATAATTTTGATGGGTTTTAGAGATTTTATGCATTTAATCCAGTTTTGCTTTTCATTGAAATGAAAGTCCCTGTGATTTGTTTTCAACTCTAGGTTCCATATCTTCTTGTATGAAAGTTCTATGAATATTAATAATATTTTAATAGACAGTCTTTTTTGTGCAACAGTTTCAGAATTTTAAAAATATAAATAAAACCAGTGAAACATTTATCCATTCACATTTATAACCTTTAGTCGGGACTAATAGTGCTGTAGTTTCCTCTGCTAGCAAATTACTCAAGCTCATACTGAACAATTACTTCCTTGACTAAATCCCAAATTCCCTGTAATCAAAGAAAAATGTAATTTTATCATCTTTTTATTGTAAGTGTTTGGTTGGATTTCAATGCCCTTTCTTCTCATTTCCTTTGTAAGTGATAAAAACCTAAAAGTGTAGCTAATTAGCTTATGTTACAACATAGTTTTTTTTTCTGGTTGCATATTGCATTCTAACTGGGAAGAACCTAAATGGTTTTGGAGCTTGGAGAGTTACATTAACCCATGTCATCCATGGAACAAAACTAAGACAACCATATTTAATTTGTGTTCTAACCATGCAAACAACACATCTATCCTTTCTTTCAACTATAACAAACATACAGCACGTTACCATTACAACTGATGTGCTAAGCCTGTCAGGTCCTCTATTCAGACATATACTACATAAAACTATTAACTCAACTGCACTTTTCGAAAAGGATTAATTTATAAGTGTGGTCACTGAATTGATTCTATTTACTATTTGCTTCCAGGCTTGCAAAAGTATACAAGTCAAACTCAGCTGATTCTTCAACAATGATCAAAATGCAGGTCTCCACCCTATCAAATCTAAAACTAATAGATCCACCAGTGGAGAATTCCTGAAATAGGCATTAGTTGTTTCCCACCTCCTCCCATCTTTTAACTCTACTCCTCATCGTTTTTACCTTCAGTCCTGCTGAAGGGTCTCAGCCCGAAATGCCGACTGTACTATTTTCCATAGATGCTGCCCAGCCTGCTGAGTTCTTCCAGCATTTTGTGTATGTTGCTTGGATTTCCAGCATCTGCAGATTTTCTCTTGTTTGTGATTAGTTTTCTCTGGTTTGAGGAAAAATTTATTTTCATAAAATGTGTCAAAGTGCTTTATAATCAGAGTAGAGTCATGCGAAGATACACCTGAGGATACAAGGACAAAAAGCACAAGATCCTAAGTTATGTCTTAAAGGAGGAGAAATGAACAGAAAAGAAGAAAGCTTCAGGGAAGAAATTCCAAAATTTAGGACGTTACCATACTCTTTAGCAAAGGAAGTAAACTGGTAAAAAGGAAGTGTGAAAAGGAGAATTGGATGAAGGCAAAGTCCTAAAGGTGGTTACAGGGAAAGGTATGGCAATGGAGATATTCAAAGAATAAGCATTTTGAATGGCTAGGGATGAGAGTTTGTGATGGGATAAAGATACTGTCCTTGATACTTCTGATACTTAATCCTTAGGATTTATAATAATGCTGAAAGTCCTTTGGTCTTTTCACCCACAAACCTGGCCACAAGGCCATCATTTAAATCATTGACATATAATGAGAAAAGAAGCAGTCCCATGGACTCTTACCTTGTTAAGCAGCCTCATGTGTGACACCTTGTAAAAGGCCTTCTGAAAATCCAAATAAACAACATTTACTGACACTTCATTGTCTATGCTGCTTGTTATTTCCTCAAACAATTCCAAAAGATTTGTCAGGCAATATTTCCCCTATAGGAAGCCATGCTGTCTTCAGCCTATTCCAAGTGCTTCCAAGTACTTCGAAACCTCATCATTAATAATGGACTCCAACATGTTCCCATTCATTGAAGTCAGGCTAACTGGCATGTAATTTCCTTTCTTCTGCTTCCTTCCCTCTTGAAGAGTGGAGTGACATTTGCAATTTTGTAGTCCTCCAGAACCATTCCAGAACCTAGCGTTTCTGGAAAAGAAGCGATTGCAACACCAAACTCTGAAGAATACAGGCAGCCAACCGGAACAGACCCCCTTTTATCCCTACTCTTTACCTCCTGCCAATCAGCCAATGCTCTATCCATGCTAGTATCTTTCCTGTAATATCCTGGGCTCATATCTTGATAAGCAACCTCATGTAGGGGGGCACCTTCTCAAAGGCCTTCTGAAAATCCAAGTAAACAACATCTACCTACTCTTCTACTTGCCTATTTTTCTTCTTTTTGCCTATTCTACTTGTTATTTGCTTTTATATTTCTCTTTTATATTATTGGCTAATCTATCTTCATATTTCATCTTTTCTCTTCTTATGGCTTTTTTTTGCTGTTCCTTTTGGTTTTTAAAAGCTTTCCACCAATGAAAGATTATTACTAATGCCTCCACAATCTCTTCAGCTTCTTCTTTCAGAACCCTGGGGTGTAGTCCATCTGGTCCAGATGACTTATCTTCCTTCAGACCTTTCAGCTTCACCAGGAAACTTCTCCTTAGTAGTATCAACTCTCTCAAATTTCTATGGGCTGCTAGTGTCTTCCACAGTAAAGACTGATGCAAAATCTTTAGTAAGTTTGTCTGCCATTTCTAAGTCTCCCATTATTACCTCTCAAGTGTCATTTTCCAACAGTCTGATATCTACCCACGCATCTCTTTTTACTCTTTATATATCTGAAAAAAATTGACATCCTGTTTGATTTCCCTTTCTTATAACAACATTGGTAAGGGTTCTTTGGGTCCTTAATCTGTAATATCTGTTTTGCCTTAAATCCACCGGACCCTCCAGAATGAGATTTAATTCATAAGGCCAAAATGGATGTTTAACCATTAGATCAACGTTGAAAGTTCAATACAGTGCAAAAGGAGTGCTGCATTCTTCAAGGTCCCGTTTTTCAGGTGAAACTGTATGCTGAGCACTCATTTGCTTTCTCGGGTACACATGAAGCATATTGTTAGTCTGAACAGCAGGGAAGCTATACCCTCGATTGTGGCCAATATTTTGTCTTAAATAACATAACTGAAATAGATTATCTGGTCATTAGGGGAATTTGCTCTGCACAAATTGCCTGCTGAGCTGCTTAATAAAGAGTAATAGCTCCCCTTCAAATTACCTCATTGGCTGTGAAAAACGCAGGGGTGTCCAAGGATGCTAAATAAATGTTAGACTTGTTTTCTGGAGAAGGTGGGCCCTTCAAACCTTGTCCAAGGTATTGGCCACATCCACTCCCCAACCATCCACCCTGTAAACAGGTTCTGAAAAAATAACTTTTACACAATTCTTATCAGGCATATACATACAATGATAATATAGTTTTTTTTGGTTAATATTGTCCACTTCAATCAGTTTCAATTTTTACCTTTTTCCCTGCGCTTTATGTTAGTCTCTGAACATGATTTAGTTTTAAATTCAATAATCTGACTTGCACCATTTCCACACTGTGGAAAGGCCTGTTCCTTTACTGTACTGTTCAATGTTCTGAGGTTGTAATGGCTCAAAGAGCAATCCCACTTGCCATTACTTTTTTCCTATAATTTATTCTCCCCCACATTTCCTGCAATTTTACCATCTACCTACATAGAGAGCAACTTACAGTGATCAGTTAACTGGCAAACCTGTACATCATTGGGATGTGGGAAGAATTCTTGGGGAACCCTATGCAGCAGTGGGAGAACATGCAAACTTTGCACATACAACACCAGAGGTCAGAATTAAACTAGGACACTGGAACTATGTGCCAGAAAACTTAGAAGCTGCTCGCTGTGTTGCTTACTGCACTAACAGGATGAATTACTCCCATGTTTACAATGCCACTGAAAGTGAAGACCTCAAGAATTGATGAGGGATCTCTGTGGACATATACCTGAATGTCACTTGGGCTTGTGGTGTTCCACCAGTCAACAGGAGAATTAAAGTTCCCCATTGCTCTGTTTTTTCAACAGCAATTCTGATCATACTGTTCTTATCACCATTATCCGAAGATCTTTAAACAATTTTCACCAAAGTCTTGCGACTTTTGTTCTTACAATAACACATTTAGTTTAGTTTTCTGGTGTGTAATAATCTTTATTTCCTCCGCAGGAGTTATTGATTTTCTCTTTCTTAATGCAAAATGTACCTGTCGGAGGAAAGTTAATGACTCAGTCAGGACTGGTGGAGTGAACATAATGGAAAGAAGAGAGAATCTGAAGCACCTTGAAAGAAAATGCATCAATTCCTATTTGAATGTTCCTATTTGTTCATTCTACATTGCATTTTGGAAATTTTCTTTCCAGAGCGTCATTTTTCTTTTGAATTTTGATAAATGGAAATGATGATCTGTAATTCTCCTCTCTAGCTTCTGTTCTGATGATGCAGAAACCAGCATGTGCTCACTTTATTTAATAAGCTGATCTCATATAGGATTAAACCCCAAGGAAAATACAACATGCAGGAGATTCAAGTCTGAGAAAATAGCATCTCTTTAAAAAATATTCACTCATATTTTAATATATCTGGATGCAAAACTACAGACAGAATTCAAAATGTGGTCATGAAATTGAACAGTGTGCACTTCTGAAAAAAGGAGAAATTTATTGTCTACCGTCTTTACTCCTTTGTGAGTATTGAGAAAATATTATTACAGTTGTATATACTGAAAGCACATTAACTTGAATATTTTAAGAGCAACCCTCAGATTTGTTTTGAAATGATGTGCAAATAGAAAGTGTTTGGTCAGATTACTTGAAGTGACATTCATAAGAATTGAATTGCTAAAAAAAGAATCTGCAGATACTGGAAATATGAACTGAAACAGGGAATGTAGGAGATTTATGCAAGGTTAGTTCACATCTGTGGAGGATGTAGCAGACTAAATAATTTAGGTAAATGACCCTAATGAATTCAAGCTGAATCTTGAACTGCTGATCACCTAAAAGGAAGTTGAGGTGCTGTTCTTCCTTAATATGTTTTGCAACATTCAGAATGACGTATTGAATTTAACAATTTCAGATAACTAGCTTGATTGTCCAGAACAGACTAGGTCTGATCTTAGAGTCATCCACCTGTAACATTGTTGCAATGAAAGAAGCTACAAAAGGTTGTAAAAGTAATCAATTCCGTCATGTGCACTAGCCTCCGTGGTATCCAAGACATCTTCAAGGAGCGGTGCCTCAGAAAGACAGCATCCATCATTAAGGACCCCCCATCGCCCAGGACATGCCCTCTTCTCATTGTTACCATCAGGAAGGAGGTACAGAAGCCTGAAGGCACACACTCAATGATTCAGGAACTGCATCTTTCCCTCTGCCATCTGATTTCGAAATGGATGTTGAACCCATGAACGCTACCTCACTTTTTTTATTATTTCTGTTTTTGCACTATTTTTAATTTAGCTATTTAATATACATATATACTTACTGTAATCCATTTATTTATTTGTTCTACATTTATCACGTATTGCATTGTACTGCTACCCCAATGTTACAAATTTCATGACATCCACTGGTGATACTAAACCCAATTCTGATTCTGATGTTTCCCTCCCCACAGCTGCTATATGATTTGACCAGAAGATCTTAAGGCATAGAAACTGAATTAGGTCAATCAGTCTATTGAGTTCGCTTCGCCATTACTTCGTGGCTGATTATTTTCCATCTCCTGCCTTCTCCCTGTAACATTTGACACCCTGGTTACTCAATAACCCATCAACATTATCCTTAAATGTATCCAGTGACTTGACCTACACAGCTGTCTATGGTAATGGTTTCCATTGATTCACCACCCTCAGGCTGCAGAAATTTTTGCTCTTCTATTCTAAATGGATGTCCCTCTATTCTGAGGTTGTGCCTTTTGGTTCTAAACTCCCCCACTATAGAAAACATCTCCATATCAATTCTATCTAGACCTCTCAATATTCGATAGATTTCAATGAGATACCCACTCACTCTTCCAAACTACAGTGAGTACAGGCCAAAACCCATCATATGTTAAATCCTCACATTTCTGAGATCATTCTCATGAACCAATGCAACACATCTTTTTACATAAAGGGCCCAAATCTGCTCAAAGTACTCCAAGTGCTGCCTGACTAATTCCTAATTAAGTTTCAGCATCACACTCTTGTTTTTGTATTCTACTCCTCTCAAAATGAAAGCTAATCTTACTTTTGCCTTCCTCACCATGGACTCAATGTGCAAATTTACTCTTAGGGAATCCTGCACAAGGACTCCCAAGTCCCTTTGCATCTATGATTTTTAAATATTTGCCCCACTTAGAAAATAGTCTACTTCTTTATTCCTTCTACCAAAGTGCATGACCATGCACTTCCCTACACTATAGTCTATCTGCCAGTCTTTGGCCTGTTCTCCCAATCTGTCTAAATCATTCTGCAGTCCTGCTTCCTCAACACTACCTGCCCCTCCACCTATCTTCATATCATCTGCAAACTTGGCCATAAAGCCATCAATTCCATCATCCAAATCATTGACATATAACATGAAAAGAAGCTGTCCAAACACCAACCCTTCTGAGGCACCACCAGTCAGTGACAGCCAGCCAGAAAAGTCCTCCTTTATTCCCACTCTTTGTTTCCTGCCAGTCAATCAATCATCTATGCTTATTAGTATCTTTCCTGTGACATCATGGGTTCTTATTTTGTTAGGCAGCTTCATGTGTGGCACCTTGTCAAAGATCTTCTGAAAAACCAAATAAACATCCAATGAATCTTGTTTGTCTGTCCTGCCCATTATTTCCACAAAGAATTCCAATAGATTTGTCAGGTAAGATTTTCCCTTTAGGAAACCATACTGATTTTGGCCTATTTTGCCTCCAAGTACCTCATACTTAGTAATAGACTCCAACATCTTTCCAACAACTGAAGACAGACTAAATGGCCTATAGTTTCCTTTGTTCTGCCTCCCTCTTTTCTTAAAGAGTGAAGTGACATTTGCAATTTTCGAGCTCTGCGGAACCATTCCAGCAGCTAGTGATTCTTGAAAGTTCATTACTAACACCTCCAGATTTCCAGCAACTGTAGTGCTATGCATATTACATCTCCAACATGTTCTTTTTTTCTCTACACTCCTCATTCATCCTATTCTATTTATATTCTAGTGGAGACATCAGCACCAATTAACAAATAATCACTTCCCTCTCTAGAAACACCAGAAGTGTCTACTGGTCAAACATGGTCACCATATTATAGACATCATTTGTTCTGTCCATCACTTCCTCTTCATTACAAATTTAGATATGCTTGTTTCCCCACTTTTCTACTTCTGATTAAGGGTAATTAAATGAAAATGTAACCTTTCCACAAAAGATGTCTGATTTGCTAAGAATTCCCATATTCTTTTTATTTCCGTTTTTTAATGACACTTCTTCTTGCTTGTTGGAGTTTGGTTTTCATTCACTTTCTTCAGGAAAGAAGGCTTAAAAGTGTTAAATTCAGTTTTCTGAAAGTTCCTCTGGAAATAAGGAAAGAAGAACTTACTTCATGAGTGGTTTCAAGGACCTGAGGGGTGGGTGAGGAGGAGGGTGTTAAGCTATTTTACAAGCAATAAGGTACTTCTGTTGTAGTCTTTTTAGCTCTCAAAAAGATCAGAATCAAAGTTAAAATCATGAAGAGTCAAATTTTGCACAGAGAGAGAGAGAAGCATTTTCAGTATAAAGCCCGCTTGATACATGAGACAAGTTGCTGTCTTTTCTGAAGACCAAACATCACTGAAATCCAAAGAAAATCATTATGTATCTTTTTATTATGTGTGGATTTTAAAGAACTGAAGGGTGGTACTGCATATCACATGCCAACAAAATATTTTTGCATGCCATCTTGGGCACGCATGCCATAGATTCACCACCCTGGCCTATGCTTTCATAAAATGTTGTCCATCAGATGAGACAAAGATTCAAAGATTGAAAGTAAATTTATGATCAAAATCTGTGTGTGTAATTTACAACGCTGAGATTTGTCTTCCCACAGACAGCCACAAAACAAAGTAAACCCTGGACCCCATTCAAAGAAACACATCAAATCCCCAACATACAAACAGCACAAAGAAGAGTGAAAACACAGAATATAGCCAGAGCAAGAAGCACATGATAACATAAACTACAGAGTCCAATCCACAAGCAGCACTGATTAAACCTTGCCCAAGACCCCACGACTCTGGCGTCAACGAGTAAGAGTGAGAGAGAGAGAGAGAGAGAGAGAGAGAGACAGATCAGCCATAGGCAATTTCCTCCAAGAGCAGTGAGAGAGAGAGAGAGAGAGAGACAGGACTCCAGTCAATTGATACCAGCTGGTGAAGGTAAGCTTGGAAATGGGAAGTGATCACTCGGAGAAGAGTTGCGGAGAGTTTACTTACACTAACACTACTCTCGTTCTTCCCGCTTTTTTCTCTCCTTCCTTCTTCTGCTACTGGTCAGTGGGAAATGCCATCATGACAATATAACGCGTGATAAGGTATCAAAGAAGGCAGAGGGCATATGCTTGCCTTCATAAGTCAGGGCTTAGGATATAAGACCGGGATGTTATGTTGCAATTTTACAAAATTCTTGTTAAACTGCACTTGGAATATTGTGCATTATTATTCTGATCTTCACATATGCAAAGGATGCAGTAGAGCTTGACTATGCTTCACCGTGCTTTCTTTGTTCTGCTACATACTACAAGGAAGCAGGGAGATCACGAATTGTGTAGTAGGAGATGAGTACAGTCATGATGGGCTGAAGTGCCTGTTTCCATGTTGTATCATTCTATGACTATCTACCTCCATGCTAATAAGCTTATTGTACCTAATTACAATTCAAAAATTGATGGCAGCAGAGAAACAATAGTTCTTATCTCCTAATTCTCTAATCACATTAAGTTGTGTGACTTCACTGAGCAACATGGGAGAAGTGCACAGATCTTGAGTGAACAACTTGGCGAGGACAAGGTGACAAAGCCTGATTTTGGTGACACACACAAAATGCCGAAGGAACTCAGCAGGCCAGGCAGCATCTATGGAAGAGAGTGAACAGTGGACATTTCAGTCCGAGTATTCATTAGTCCTGATGAAGTGTCTCATTTTATTCAATTTTTGTGGCAGTACACCAATCCACAGGCCCAAGCAGATAAAGGTAAATTTTGTGAAGGCATAAAGATAGAAGTTCTCTTGGGACTGCTGTGGAGAGTGTGAGCCAATGATTGTCATGAGACCTGAAGAAGCATTGTTACTCATAACATATGTTAAGGAACTTGCATTGTACCTTATTTTAGCAAGCAGATTAGCATAATGTGCAACCATCCCAGCAGTACTTCAGTTCCTTGAGACCTATTACTGCCAGGGCTATGTCCCTGATTTACATGGGCTAATGAAATTCCCTTCTGTTTCTGGAAAATGAGGTGAAGGCTGAGTGGGATAACTGTTTCATGTCCTGAAATAATAATTATGTCAGTAGAAACAATTAGAATCAGGCTTATTATTACTGAATTAGATTCCATCAAATTTGTTGCTTTGCAGTGATAATTGTAACACTGGCATTTTATACTGTGCAATCACCCTACTAAGAGAGGGAGGATGAAAATCAACTGCCCAGTCTTTTATGTTGCTGCTAATATGCTCATGTTATCTGGTCAATGGTCAAAGAAATACCTTTGGATGTTCTGGTAATCAGAGATATTGTGATAATACATTCACGTTCCCCATTGAAAACTGGACCCATTCATTCCTTTCAAATGCAGAGTTAAAATCTTTCAGGGAAAGTGGAATCTTTGAGACATTTTGGAGTAAAAGAAGTTGCTCTTCAATTGCATATATCATTTTGCCAGCTCTGACCATCAACAAATAGGTTTATTCTTTCAATAACTGAACAAGCAAATGTTTTTCATTTGGGTTATTTGAGAAACTTCACACCAAACATAATATGCATGATTTGATCCTTAAGGTACCCCACCACCCCCCACCCCCCACAAACTAATGAGGTTAGTCCCTGTAGAAAGAGAACACTCACACAAATTCCATTCTGGTATAATCACTGTTTATGTACAGTATAAACATCATCAATTATAATTGCTTTTAATTCAAAAGCTCCCCTCTTCTGATGCTGTGGAACTGTCCACATCAGACTCCACACCTTTCCCTTAGTGACCACTCTCACTAATTCATAAAGAGAATTATTTCAATGCATGTTGCAGCTACATCACATGATGCCCTGCAAGTTTCAAATCTCCCCAAGTAAATCATTCTGAACACCCTCCAAGCTTGGTGATGTCCTTTAGTCAGTTGTCCCTTACATTGCATCATCACCAATGTCCATCCATCCTCTTAACTTCATTCAACCCTGGACATTCCTGAAAATGGCATGGTCACTGAGAGCTTTAATGTCATTTCTGACAGGAGCTACTTTTTATTTTTGCCTTGCAACCATCTTTTGCTTTTGTTGGGTTTTTTTCCAGTTTTACTGATTTACTCAAGGCCCAGACCTGCCATTACGCACAGGTATTGTTCTTGAGCAGAAAAAGGAGCAGGAAAAGTATATATCATCTTTACTGTTCAGTCATTAGCAACAAAAAAAATCAATACGAAGAACATGTGGGCCTCAGTGCTATGACTAATCAGTCCAAATATTTTAGTCATAGTCATGTTGTGCCATTAAGACAATGCAGAAAGAAATTATAGCTCTAAATTTTCTCCCTGTTGACTCCAAATGAATAATTCTGCTCATTACAAACACATTTCAAAAGCAAGCATGTTTTCTCAATAGTTTCCAAGAAACACCCTGACATTTATTAAAAATGTTTTTAATCATTAGGATGGATGTTGCTGGTAGACTGTAGTATTTCCCAGCAGCAGTTTGGAAGTGATTTCTTTCTTACTAATATGTAAAAGTATTTAACTCCTCTGTATCTGATGTGTTCTCCTGATATTTCAGCACGTAATCTGGAACGACATTCAAGGCTCTACTGAAGCATTCTATATTGTGAGTGCTACTTCGAACACAAGACTCTTTCTGCCTTCTGTGATAGAAATGATAGATTCCACAGTGTAACTTCGAAGAAAGATGAGTCAAAACTCCTGGTGTCCAGGCCAATATTTATCCCTCAGCTAACATCACTGAAACGACTAATTGGTCAATTAGTTCAGTGCTATTTGTGGAACCTTGTGGTGTGCAAATTGGCTGCTGTGTTTCATATCAGAGCACCAATGCTTCAAAAGTACTTAATTGGTCATAAAACACTTCTAAGTTTTCTAAAATAGTTTAAATGCAAACCAGCCTTCATTTTTTTTCAGGCATCTAGTGTGTTGGAATGGTGTAAAAGCAACAGCTTCATGAGTGACACAGTGGCACAGCTGTTAGAGCTGTCTCAATGATCCAGGTTTGTTCTTTGCTGCCAGTATGCAGTTTGCACAGTCTGCGCTTCCTCCTGTATCCAAAGGATGTGGGATTGATCGGCTGTTGTGTAGGTGAATGGTAGAAAGTAAAGGGAGTTGATGGAAAAGTGGAAGAGTGGGTTACAGGAAAAGCCACTGGGGGAATTGGATTGTTCAGTGAGACTGTACAGATTTCATTGCCTGAAATTGTTTCTGTAAATGGAACATGGAAGCAGCCAGAGTATTAGACTGTAATTGTCATCCCTTTTTTGATAAAAGATCACACAGAAATTGACAAATTATTCCATTTCTTTTGAAACAGATAGGAATGAGACATCATTAAACTAATATTGACACAGACTGCATTTCAGGAAAGCCATAACATTAATTCAACTTCGGTTTGATATCCTGTCTGGTTTTATTTTCCTTTGAAATCAGAAGAGTGCAATGTCAGACAAGGTGTAAACCAATATTCCACATGAATACAGATTTGGATAACTTGTTTTCTCATTTGTATCAGAACTGACAGTTTTCCATCTGTAATATAAATCAGGCTTTCTCTTCCCACTAACACTGCCTGTACCGTTGGGCACTTTCTTCAGCCTGTCCTTCTGTTTATTTTTTCCTCTCTCTAATTATCAATCATGAAGCTTCATCAACAACTTATCCCCATCGCAGCCTTGATCTCACCTAACTGGAGACATTCTCCTCACTTTCTCGATCCCTCCACTATCCTCCCTGCAGCTTAAAACGAACTTGTTCTCAAAGTCAAAGTAAATTTATTATCAATGTCTGTATATGTCACCATGTGTTACATTGAGATTCATTTTCTTGCAGGCATATATAGGAAAATAAAGAACAGAATAGAATTTATGAAAAACTAAAAGTAACAAGAACTGACAACCAATGTGCAAAGAATACAAATTGAGCAAATAATTAAAAATAAATAAATAATACTGAGAACATGAGCTGTAGAGTCCTTGAAAATGAGTCCATCGGTTAGGGAATCAATTCAGAATTGACATGAGTGAAGTTATCCACTCTGTTTCAGGAGTCAGATGGCTGTAGGCTAATAATTGTTCCTGAACCTGATGATTTGGGACTTAAAGCTCCTGTTACCTCCTAGGAGCAGCAAGAAGAGAATATGACATCTTCTTTCTTTACTCTTTTCCAGCTCTGATTATGAGCCTTCCATATGAAATGTTAATTCTGCTTCTCTTACCACATTTTTTGTATTTGTCCCACCTTCTCCTTTAAACTGGGACAGCCAATGTGTTTGTACATGGGGTCTGATATTGAGTATGTCCAATGTGAGCCCAGGTTGCCATAGGAGGACAAGCAAAACTGAGCAGAAGGCATCAGCTGCTTGCAGTTGCTGTGCTATCCTATGGCTGTTCTCTCTGTTATTCTGAAATATGTTCAGGATTATTGGCAGTGACTGAGCTGAAGAGGAGGAGGATAAGTTGTCAGGCCTAACCCTTAAAACACACTGACTTTGTGTAAAAAGGGAAGTTTATCACAATTCCCAAATATCTATGCTGATCACAGACATTTAGAAACATTTGAAAAAGTGTAAATAGTTTTTAAAAAGTAAAAGCTCTTAGCATTAAACGTTTTTGGTTCTTGGGTGAAAGTGCTAAATTAAGGGAAAGCTATTCACAATAGTATTAGGCGTGAATTGGGGTGGTGGATAACTTGCGAGTGGATATACTGTATTTATCACAGGTTCAGGCTTGGCAAGATTTTCTAAGTAGCTTGATACGTAGGGTGCCGTCTCTTTTCAGAACTGGTGTCACTGTGTGTGAATTAATCTGATAGGAGCAAAGGGGTCCTATCACATGGTCATGTTCTTTGAAAACACCTGTAGAGTAACTATCGGCCAGTTTCTGAATTTCTTTAGAGTTCAAACCTCAGCTGATACTTATGTCCAATATCCTTACTAAAGGCAGGTTGACCAAAGGCAGTTTATGTTAATCATCAGTCTGACTTGCCAAGTTATGCAGGCTTTAAGCATGTTTAGTAGGTCCTTATCTCATCTGTCACCAGATGTTGCAGTTCTTTGTTCGATCCTAAGTCAAGTATGGTTGTCCTCAGCTGGTCTGGAGCCAAATTAAATGGCTGATCCAGAAGCAGATTAGGAAGAGTAGTTGGAAGTGAGAAAGAGAGGCACTGGAGCATAACAGGAGCCACATCAAGCAAAATCTTTTGATTCACTTCTCTTTTGTATCATCCATGGGCTGTGACTTTCTGTACACTATCTCAGTGGAAATATTTTACACAAATTCTATCTGGAATCAATAACACCTTTGAATATAAAACATCTTCTAAAAATAACATGGCTCAACAATATTCCTGTATACCCATCCTGCCACGCACTCACCATTCCCAACAGCTCAGTACCTTTGTAAGCTTGGAAATTTTCCAAATACAGGCATTTTTCAATGTCATCTCTATTCCATTTTCACAGTTTAGGTGAATCATTCCTAAAAATCTATTAAAGATTTAACTTGGGCCATTTTCTGCCTACTGTGACTTTTTAAAGATTTATAAAACTGGTTATTCAGCAGCTATAACTACCAATTAACGTGGTATTTTGTTGCCATCAATCGTTGGCCCTAATTAATACTTATGCAACATTTGGCCTATCATATATGGCCTGAAATTCAACTAGAAAACCACATTGTGCTCTGGATTGGATTGTACTCCGGAAGCCATCTATTCTGCATTGAAAGGAGTAAACTCCTCGATCTCCAGTATTCCAACTCACTCCCAAGTGAGGAGTGAGCTGAAGTATTGTCCACTTGCTGAGCACAACACTGACAACATAAAAAGCTGATATCTTGAATAACAATGTATTCTATTGCTTAAATCTTCACAGTTCCCACCGAATGTTCACCATGGCTACCAACTGGAAGACATGCTGTATCAACTCTTCGCGTCTTCCTGACAACTCCTCCCTAAACATTTTGCAGGAGATGGTAATTACCTCTCCAAGCCTCTCACACATTGGGAATATATCACTATTCCTTCATTACCTTTGATATAAATCCCTTACACCTTACAACACAGAGGGAAAGCCAGCAGCTAGAAGTAGATGACTCATCACTTTCAAAAGCAATTAAGGATGGACAATAAATGCTGGCTTTGACAGCAATGTCGACATTTCACAAATGATTTTCAATCCATTCAAAGTATACAGTGCAATTAGTTCATCCTCTGTTGCAATCAGAAAGGGTTGTACTTTAGATCTTTCATTGAGACAGTACTCTCATTCTGCTTCAACACATTAAAAGTATCTGCAATTTCTTTTACCTGGACTTCAAGCAGACAGTCTTTTTTTATATAGAATTGAATTTCCAGGTATTATAACTTGGTGAAAATAACTTTCCTGCCTTCTATTTGACTTGATAGCCAATCAAGTGAACTGACTTGATTCAAGAACAATATTTTCTGTCTTTTTTCTGATGACTGTGTATGAGTAGGAATTAGGATGTCAAATTGGTGGGTATATTGTTCTATTTTGGAAAAGTTAATGCAGGCTAGAAAAGATGGATAAATTCATTACTGGTAAATGGTATCAGTTTATCTGCCAGGACAGAAATATAGTTAACCTTTCAAATGCTTTCAACTGTACTTTTAAACTAAAAAAAGATTATTTTAGGGTTTTAAAGTATGGCCAGAGGCATTCATTTAAATTTCACAATTTTTGTTTCTGGTTGATCAGTTTTTGTAGATGATGCCCAGTCACTTAACTCTATTAAACAGAGCATTTTTGTAAGGATATTTCATTTATAAATCTTGTAGTCTTAATTTTATTAAAAAATTGTTCTGTGCTTAAATTCTTCCAGCCCAATTAATATTTGTTTTTCCTTAATTGCTTCTCTGTTTGACTACCATCATAATGGGGTGCTGAAATGTTGTATTTAATGTTTTATGGCACCAAGTGAAAAATGTGATAGGAATCCTAGGTGGTCTCCAATACATTGTACCTAATTACTATGTCAGGGTCCGGGATGTTTCTGATTGTGTCCAAGATATCCTGAAGTGGGAGGGTGAGGAGCCAGAGGACGTGGTACATATAGGTACCAATGACATAGGTAGGAAAAGGGAAGAGGTCCTGAAAGGAGAATATAGGGAGTTAGGAAAGGAGTTGAGAAGAAGGACTGCAAAGGCAGTAATCTCCGGATTACTGCCTGTGCCATGCGATAGTGAGAGTAGGAATGGTGGAGGATAAAGGCATGGCTGAGGGATTGGAGCAGGGGGCAGGGATTCAAGTTTCTGGATCATTGGGACCTCTTTTGGGGCAGGTGTGACCTGTACAAAAAGGATGGGTTGCACTTGAATCCTAGGGGGACCAATATCCTAAGCGGGAAGATTTGCGAAGGCTACATTAAACTAGAATGGTTGGGGGTGGGAATCATATTGAAGAGACTAGGAGAGAGGAGGTTAGTTCACAAATAGAGAAAGCTTGTAGATTGTGTGTGAGGGAGAATAGGCAGGTGACAGAGAAAAGGAGCGCTCAGACCTAAGATGTAGGGGAGAAGGAAGAAAAAGATAATAAAGTTGTTTGCACCGTTAGAGATACACAGAGAGTAAGAGGTGGAGAGTTTCTTAAATGCATCTATTTTAATGCTAGGAGCATTGTAAGAAAGGTAGATGAGCTTAGGGCATGGATTGATACCTGGAGATATGATGTTGTAGCTATTAGTGAAACATGATTGCAGGAGGGGTGTGATTGGCAACTAAATATTCTTGGATTTCATTGCTTCAGGTGTGATAGAATCAGAGGGACAAGAGGGGGAGGTGTTGCATTGCTTGTCAGAGAAAATGTTACAGCAGTGCTTTGGCAGGATAGATTAGAGGGCTCGTCTAGGGAGACTATTTGGGTGGAACTGAGGAATGGGAAACATGCAGTAACACTTATAGGGGTATATTATAGATCACCTAATGGGGAGCGAGAATTGGAGGAGCAGATTTGTAAGGAGATAGCAGATATTTGTAGTAAGCACAAGGTTGTGATTGTGGGAGATTTTAATTTTCCACACATAGACCAGGAAGCCCATTCTGTAAAAGGGCTGGATGGTTTGGAGTCTGTAAAATGTGTGCAGGATAGTTTTTTGCAGCAATACATAGAGGTACCGACTACAGAAGGGGCAGTGTTCGATCTTCTGTTAGGGAATGAGATAAGTCAGGTGATGGAGGTTTTTGTTGGGGAGCACTTTGGGTTCAATCATCACAATGCCATTAGTTTCAATATAATTATGGAAAAGGATAGGACTGGAACCAGGGTTGAGATTTTTGATTAGAGAAAGGCTAACTTTGAGGCGATGCGAAAGAATTTAGAAGGAGTGGATTGGGACAATTTGTTTTATGGGAAGGATGTAATAGAGAAATGGAGGTCATTTAAAGGTGAAATTTTGAGGGTACAGAATCTTTATGTTCCTGTTAAGTTGAAAGGAAAGCTTAAAAGTTTGAGAGAGCCATGGTTTTCAAGGGATATTGGAAACTTGGTTCAGAAAAAGAGAGAGATCTACAATAAATATATGCAGCATGGAGTAAATGAGGTGCTCGAGGAATATAAAGAATGTAAAAAGAATCTTAAGAAACAAATTAGAAAAGCTAAAAGAAGACATGAGGTTGCTTTGGCAAGTAAGGTGAAAATAAATCCAAAGTGTTTCTACAGTTATATTAATAGCAAAAGTATAGTGAGGGATAAAATTGGTCCCTTAGAGAATCAGAGTGGGCAGATATGTGTGGAGCCAAAAGAGATGGGGGAGATTTTGAACAATGTCTTTTCCTCAATATTCACTAAGGAGAAGGATATTGAATTGAGTAAGGTAAGGGAAACAAGTAGGGAAGTTATGGAAACTATGACGATTAAAGAGGAGGAAGTGCTGGTGCTTTTAAGGAATATAAAAGTGGATAAATCTCTAGGTCCTGACAGGATTTCCCCAGGACCTTGAGGGAAGTCAGTTTAGAAATAGCAGGGGCTCTGGCAGAAATATTTCAAATGTCATTAGAAATGGGGATGGTGCCGGAGGATTGGCATATTGCTCATATGGTTCCATTGTTTTAAAAGGGTTCTAAGAGTAAACCTAGCAATTATCGGCCTGTAAGTTTGTCATCAGTGGTGGGTAAATTAATGGAAAGTATTCTTAGAAATGGTATATATAATTATCTGGATAGACGGGGTCTGATTAGGAATAGTCAGCATGGATTTGTGTGTGGAAGGTCATGTTTGACAAATGTTACTGATTTTTTTGAAGAGGTTACCAGTAAAATTGATGAGGGTAAAGCAGTGGATGTTGTCTAAGTGGACTTCAGTAAGGCCTTTGACAAGGTTCTGCACTGACGGTTAGTTAGGAAGTTCAATTGTTAGGTATTAATATTGAAGTAATAAAATGGATTCAACAGTGGCTGGATGGGAGATGCCAGAGAGTAGTGGTGGATAACTGTTTGTCAGGTTGGAGGCCGGTGTCTAGTGGTGTGCCTCAGGGATCTGTACTGGGTCCAATGTTGTTTGTCATATACATTAATGATCTGGATGATGAGGTGGTAAATTGGATTAGTAAGTATGCAGATGATACTAAGGTAGGTGGCGTTGTGGATAATGAAGTAGGTTTTCAAAGCTTGCAGAATGATTTAGGCCAGTTAGAAGAGTGGGCTGAACGATGGCAGATGGAGTTTAATGCTGTTAAGTGTAAGGTGCTACATTTTGGTAGGAATAATCCAAATAGGACATACATGGTGAACGGTAGGTCATTGAAGAATGCAGTAGAACAGAGTGATCTAGGAATAATAGTGCATAGTTTCCTGAAGG
This sequence comes from Hemitrygon akajei, assembly GCF_048418815.1. NCBI lineage: Eukaryota > Metazoa > Chordata > Chondrichthyes > Myliobatiformes > Dasyatidae > Hemitrygon > Hemitrygon akajei. Next base: position 127,468,685 of record NC_133126.1, on the reverse strand, counting down.
TGGAATCTCATGTGTATAGGGTGGTGAAGAAAGCTTTTGGTATGCTGGCCTTTATAAATCAGAGCATTGAGTATATGAGTTGGGATGTAACGATAAAATTGTACAAGGCATTGGTAAGGCCAAATTTGGAGTATTGTGTACAGTTCCGGTCACCGAATTATAGGAAATATGTCAATAAAATAGAGAGAGTACAGAGGAGATTTACTAGAATGTTACATGGGTTTCAGCACCTAAGTTACGGAGAAAGGTTGAACAAGTTAGGTCTTAATTCTTTGGAGTGTAGAAGGTTGAGGGGGGACTTGATAGAGGTATTTAAAATTATGAGGGGGATAGATAAATTTGACGTGGATAGGCTTTTTTCTATTGAGAGTAGGGGAGATTCAAACAAGAAGACATGAGTTGAGAGTTAGGGGGCAAAAGTTTAAGGGTAACACGAGGGGGAATTTCTTTATTCAGAGAGTGGTAGCTGTGTGGAACGAGCTTCCAGTAGAAGTGGTGGAGGCAGGTTCGATATTGTCATTTTTTAAAAATTGGATAGGTATATGGATAGGAAAGGAATGGAGGGTTATGGGCTGAGTGTAGGTCAGTGGGACTAGGTGAGAGTAAGCATTTGGCATGGACTAGAAGGGCCAAGATGGCCTATTTCCATGCTGTAATTGCTATATGGTTATATTCGCCAAATCTCTCTAAGTCCTCTGCAAACTCACTGCTTCTTCAACACTACCAGTCTCTCTACCTATCTTCAAATCATCCACAAACCTGGCCACAAGGCCATCATTTAAATCATTGACATATAATGTGAAAGGAATGGAGAGTTATGGGCTGAGTGTAGGTCGGGGGGATTAGGTGAGATTAAGTGTTTGGCATGGACTAGAAGGGCCAAGATGGCCTGTTTCCATGCTGTAATTGTTATATGGTTATATGTTATATGTCCTATAATGTATCTAGAACAGGGATGGCCAACCTATGGCGCATATGCCAAAAGTGGCGCATTGGACGATTAGAAGTGGCGCATTGCACTCCAGTGATAATAATAAAAAAAGTAAGACTACTCATGCAAAAAGTATTAACCAAAAACCAATTTGTAGAAAAAAATCTGTAACAGAAATTCAAGTAGCTTAGAGCTAGAAATGGGTTTTACTGAGAATAAATCTAAAACTTAGCAATTATTTTTAGCGATTTTATTATTACATGCACATCTTTTGGCGAATGTTATCTTCTTTCACATTAATCTGTTTTCAATTAAAAAGAATGCTCAATGAGTCAAACTAGGAAAGGAGGAATTTTGTTCTGCAGTCGTTCCATAACTGTTCAATACACGTTTGATACTTGTTTGATCCTGAGGTTCCAGGCGTCTGCACCAGCGGTGTGTCGCAGGTTTTTGCCAGTCAGTTTACAATTGACACTCGTGTGCTACGGAGTTGTGCTTCGTTCGTCCTTTGTGAACATTTGCAGTTTTGTACTTTTTTGAAAATTAAGCCTTGTTTTTACATTCAGTTGCCCATCACAGTGCAAAAGAAAATGAGCAAAAGAAAAGCAGAAAGTGATAGTAAGTGTGAATTCAATGAACAGTGGGAAAATGAGTTCTTATTTATAGCGGGTCCGTCAGGAAAACCATTGTGCATTGTTTGTGAAAACACTTTCTCACATAATGATCTTAATAGACACTATAAAACACAACATCAAACTGAAATAGAAAGAAAACTGAAGCTAGTGCTTGGGTCTCATTTATGGAAAGAATATGTGATTAAGAAAAAGGAAAAAATCAAAAGAAGTCAAAATATATTTGTTAAAAGTCTCATTAAGATAAGTAATGTTTATCTTGTTTTTATATTAAATCAATGTATCATGTAAAATGCTAAATATGTCTATATTAACATATTTTTACAAGAATTGAATGAGGGTACAAGAGTTGAATGGCGCATCTGAACTCATGCGTGAAAAAATTGATGCATGGAATGTAAAAGGTTGGCCACCCCTGATCTACAGGAACACAGGTTTCCTATGATGTATCTAGAAGAACATAGGTTAAAAAAGACAATATTAATATTTTATGAAAGCAACTTGCCTATTCGCACTGCTGCCTGCAAGGAGTTTGTACGTTCTCCCCATTACCGCTTGGGTTGCTTCCGGGTGCTCTGGTTTCCTCTCACAAACCAAAGATGCACCAGTTGATAAGTTAATTGGTCATTGTAACTTCTCCCATGATTAGGCTAGGATTAAATTGGGCGATTACAGGGTCGTATGGCTTGAAGGGCCAAAGGGCCTCCAAAGTTTTCTCTTTGCAGAATGTCATGCTGTATCTCAATAAATAAACAAACAAACAAAAAATAAATCAACTATACCCTCTGTCAATAATACTAAATATAGTAATGCAATTACACTGGACTTCTAAACTCCACTGTGATGAAGTTCGAGAGAGCACTCCGTTGTGAATGCAGGTGACACAGCATTGTGGTGGTTAGCACAATACTTTACAGTACAGGTGACCTGGGTTCAATTCCCACTGTTGCCTGTAAGGTGTTTGAAATTTCTCCCCATGACCGTGTGGGATTCCTCCCACAGTCCAAAGACGTACTGGTTGCAAGGTTGATTGATCATTGTAATCAGGCTAGAATTAAATTAGGAGAATGTTGGGCAGACAGCTAGAAGGGCCTGAAGGGTCTATTCTACACTGAAACTTAATAAAATAAAAAATAAAATAAAGTGTTCAGGAGAATCCTGAATTATGCTTGTGTTCTTGTTCACTCTGTAAGTTAAAATTATTTTGTACAGTTGACTGCATATAAGGATGGTCTCTGCAGAAATCTGATTAGCATGCTTTTCACTAGATGAGCTATAAAGTCAGAGAGATATGCAACATGAATACAAGCCCTTCAGCCCTCCAAATCCATGCTGGGGATCAACCGGTCTTTCTTCTGAATCCGACATTGATCTGAGATTTATTCACCCTCCATTCCCATCAGCTTCTCCAAATGATCTCAGCACTTTGGAGAACTCACAGTGGCCAAATGACTAATAGATGCTTAGCAGAATGACAATCTTCAAACTGCCAAGTGCACATTAACCATCAACCACCTACTACTGTTTCTACATGTTTTTAATCAATGCTCTACTGAGATTAGTTCAAATAAATGTATGCTCTGAAGGCAAATGCTGGTTCCTGCATTTCTATGTTAGAGGTTACAGATTCATATCTAAATTTGGCAATAAACTGTGTACTAGAACTTACCCAGTGAATGCACTTATTGAAATAATATTTATATTTTTCAGATATTGGGCCTATTCTTCACATGATTTTAAATATATATTGGTACCCTGTATTTTCTTTTCATTTTATGATATGAGAAAAACATGTAAAAGAAAGATCAACTGAGTTCACCATGTTAGTATCATTGAATATAATTTCCAATAAAAGCATTCCTGAAATCACCCTACATCACCATCTGTTGTTTTGCTTCCTCAAAGCACAGTAGACAGACAGATAAAAGGAATGATTCCCCTTTTTTATCAGTGATGAAGCACCAAGTATCAGCCAATGCACTTGCAGTTCTTTCCTGGACATATTCAGAACAGAGATTTTATATATAATGTATGGCTATATTATACTAAGTCTAATGGATACTAATTTAAAGAAATAGCTTTGAAATCATTTTCTAGTCAGTAGCATTAATTTCGCTGTATAATAGCAGCTTCACATGCTACTCTGCTTCTGAAATTCCCATACATTAACTTCAATGATACAAATGTTCAGAAACACAGTATAACTGAAGCCATTGTTGTATAACGTACAAGTAATCAGGGATGGATTGCTGGGCACAGTTTAAAGTAAGCTTTGATCACCCACATGACCTTCACTTGTTCATTGATAACCTGATTCCCACTATGGGCTATTACATTGCATCTATATATTGATGTTTTGCAGAAGTGTTTCCATTTTGCATTATGTCTTGTCACTTTTAAGGTATTAGAGTGGATCTGGCTGGATTAGACATCTTGCAGCATAGTCTGTTTGACTTGCTCCCTACCTTTCAAAAAAGGTTTCACACCAGAATCAGAATCAGGTTTAGTATCACTGGCATATGTTGTGAAATTCGAAGGTTTCAAAGGTACATTTAATGTTAGAGAAAGGTATACAATACACATCCTGAAATTCCTTTGCTTCGCAAACATCCACAAAAGCAGAGGAGTGCCCCAAAGAATGGATGACAATTAAATGTTAGAACCCCAAAGACTGCCCCCAGCTCCTCAACCCACACATAAGAAAGCAGGTCCCATTCCTACAAAGAACCGAAGTCAGCCTGTAACTCCAGGTCAGGGTCTTCATAAGAACCCTGAAAATAGAGGGAAAATAGAGCTGTTTCCGAAGATGCAAGCAAAGGAGCTGTCGTTAGGCGCCATTGCTCTCCTAAGCTCCTCCTCCTACTTCTCCAAGTTCTCTTCCAAATATGTTGAATTTGTAGCAGCAGTACAACACAATACATAATAATGGAGAAAAAATGTGAATTACAGTAAGTATATATATATATATAGATAGAGAGAGAGAGATTAAATAGTTAAATTAAACAAGTAGTTCAAAAATAAAATTTAAAAAGTAGTGAGGTAGTGTTCATGAGGTCAATGTGCATCCAGAAATCAGATGGCAGAGGGGAACAAGCTGTTCCTGAATCGTTGAATGCGTGCCTTCAAGCTCCTGTACCTCCATCCTGATGGTAGCAACAAGAACACAGTACGTACTGGGTGATGGGGTCTTTACTGATGGCTGCTGTCTTTTTGAGGCATCGCTGTTTGAAGATGTCCTGGATACTATGGAGGCTAGTGACCATGATGGGGTTGACTATGTTTACAACTCTCTGCAGCTTACTTCAATCCTGTGCAGTGAACCCCCATACCAGACGGTGATGCAGCCAGTTAGAGTGCTCTCCACAGTAAATCTGTAGATATTTGCACGTCTTTGATGACATACCAAGTCTCCTCAAACTTCTGATGAAATATAGCTGCTGTTGTGCCTTCTTTGTAGCAGCGGCGATAAGTTTCAGCTGTTGTCCTCATCACTATGTCATCCATCATGCAGCTTGATGACATTGTGCTAGGAAAACATTGACTATGTGAGAAAAGAGTTGGTGTGGCCGCTTGTACTGTAACCAGTAAGGTAAAAACTCAAGGCATTGAGAGGAGAAACCACATGGAGAGAAACAGAGTCCACATTTCAGTTATAGACCCAAATGGCCTATGTTTTACTCTGCATTGATGCAACCTGACCTGCTGAAAGCTACCATTTTCCATTCTATCCTGTGACCTCTGAGTTTTGCTGTAACTGATTTAATTGTATTTGATCCTAAAAATGAATCTTGTGTGCAGCAGAATAAATAAGGAGAAGGAAAACAAACATAAAAAAGAGACTAAGGACTAGAAATAGATTTTTCCCATTCAAGGTCTGCCGCGGGGATGTTGCATTACATGCCAATGACTGTTTCAATCACTGAGTTGCAACTGAAGGACTAAATAATGCCTTAAACTGACTGTTTGCTCAAGAACACAAATTTCAGACACCAGGGCACCTGATGATTGGGAGTCTGATCAGGACCACAGAGTACCAGACATAAGAGACTTGGTGCAAGGGTGCTCGGGTGATTGATCATGAATAGTTAGAAATCAAAATCTGATGGGAAAGAGGTCCTTCTGGATAGAAGTCGCAACCTTTTTAGGAAGGTTCAGGAAGATGATTTTGTCTGATGATTAGTGCTTGAAGTGGAAGGACATGGCCAGAGATCGGAGCCAGCATCCCCATATATGAGCGAGATAGCAAGACAGATAAATAAACAGGAGATTTTAAAGGGGATGGAATCAACATAGTGAGTGCAGTGGCCAAGGAGAGCAGTACTTTAAAAAAAAATAAAGGAAATCGCTTGGACTAGATTCAGAGAGGGTGAGTGCTATTTTATGATGTTTTCTTTAAATACTACAACATGTGTAGTACAGCTTTAAGAAAAATGGTAATTCTGCTAGCCCCCAAAAAAGGTCACTTTTGCATCTGAAGTAGCATATCTTATGATATAGGAAATTTGTCAGGGGAAAAAAGGATGAATTGTAACTATGAACACAGAGTTGAATGTCAGGAATGCCATGACTCAAATGGAATATGGTCACTATCACCCTCCACTTCAGGGATGTATCACTTTCATAGGTGTGACAATGCCAAATGTCTGGATTTTTTTTATCATAAAAATCAGCAATGAAAAATAAGAAGAAAAATCACAGATCTGAATTTTGACAATTTTAAACCTCAACGACAATTTGCCATCTGTAAGAATGTGATTCACATCTTAAATTATTCAGTTTTGAGGCCAAAGGAATTGATCGGCATTGCATTAATAAGTATCATGTCATTAGAAAGGTACTTACAATGTTAATTACCAGATTTAGCTTCCTATGGTGAGTTTAATGGGTAATTTAAGTGCAAATCAAACAAGTTGTTAAAAATAATGGAGGCTAAAGGTGAAATAGAATTTGCATAACACAAAGACCAGATCTCTGCGAAGCAGCCAGTTAGTTCTAGAAGTTTGTAACTCACTGCGTTTCCCATCTCTTCCAAAATTGGCTGGCTGACTTGTACGCTAACAAACACAAAATTCGTTAACATGCCATTATGTTTCTAGCAAGATCTAGTCCAGTTATTTTTGAAGACAGAATTCCAAGATTGTTACATTCCAGCATATTTTATCTGGGAACTAAGCACGAAAAAAAAACAATAAAGAAACATAAAGTATAGAAAGGAGCTGTGAGAATGAGGCAGGATGAAAATTATCACACACACAAGAAATTCTGGAGGACTGGAGGAAGTGGGAAGAACAAAGCAAATCAGAAGAGAAGGAAGAAGAGCTGTGTAAACTCTCCTTGGTCCTCTGCACAAACATATGACTAATTGAAAATTAATGCAATCTTATTTATTTTTGAAATAATCTGTTTCTAAATTTATTTTGGCTGTAAAACATTAGTGTATATTCCTATAAACAATTAATGTGTACAAAGGAAGAGGTCGTAATGCAAGCCTTTTCTGTTAGCAGCTAACTTCAAAGAATTAATTGAATTTCCAGCACTTTTTTTTCACTCATTGTGGTCTGCTCAAGTTATGCTCTGGAATAACCCAGGTGTTCAATTCCCATTGGGAAGGAAGTATCATGAGATAATTGAAGCAAAAAAGCAAACCTTCAGTGATCAGTCATTGGGGTTCAATTCCTGAAGCTGCCTGTAAGGAGTTTATATGCCCCCCCCCGCCCCCGTGACCATGTGGCTTTCCTACAGGTTCTCCGGTTTCTTCCCACAGTCCAAAGATGTACAGTTTAGGATTAATAAGTTGTGGGCATGCTACATTGGTGCTGGAAACATGGCAATACTTGTGGACTGCCCCCAGCACATATCCGGAATGTGGTGATTGTTGCCATAAATGACATATTTCTCAGCATGTTTTGATGTTTCAATGTACATTAGGCAAATAAAGCTAATCTTTTTCTTTTCTTTCTTTATCTTTCTTTCTTTAATTTTAATCTCTTTAACATTTTTAGATACTAAGGAAGAGGATGTGCAGGAGGAGCTTCTGGAAAGCATCAAGTTGGATGTCACCAGGATCAGACAAGATGTACTCCAGGCTACTGTGGGAGGCAAGGGAGGAGATTGCTGAGCCTCTGGTGATGATCTTTGCATCATCAACTGGGACAGGAAAGGTTCCGGAGGATTGTAGGGTTGCAGATGTTGTTCCATTATTCAGGAAAGGGAGTAGAGATAGCCCAGGAAATTATAGACCAGTGATTCTTAAATTGATGGAGAAGATCCTGAGAGGCCGGATTTATGAACATTTGGAGAGGCATAATATGATTAGAAATAGTCAGCATGGTTTTGTGAAAGGCAGGTTGTGCCATACGAGCCTGAATCCATTTTTTGAGGATGTGACAAAACACATTGATGAAGGAAGAGCAGTAGATGTAGTGTAAATGGATTTCAGCAAGGCATTTGACAAGGTACCCCATGCAAGGCTTATTGAGAAAGTAAGGAGGCATGAGATCCAAGGGGACATTGCTTTGTGGATCCAGAACTGGCTTGCCCACAGAAGGCAAAGTGTGGTTGTAGATGGGTCATATTTTGCATGGAGGTTGGTCACCAGTCGTGTGCCTCAGTGATCTGTTCTGAGACCCTGACTCTTCATGATTTTTATAAGTGACCTGGATGAAGAAGTGGAGGGGTGGGTTAGTAAATTTGCTGATGACACAAAGGTTGGAGGTGTTGTGGATAGTGTGGAGGGCTGTCAGAGGTTACAGCGGGACATTGATAGGATGCAAAACTGGTCTGAGAAGTGGCAGATGGAGTTCAACTCAGATAAGTGTGAGGTGGTTCATTTTGGTAGGTCAAATATGATTTCAGAGTATAATATTAATGGTAAGACTCCTGGCAGTGTGGAGGATCAGAGGGATCTTGGGGTTTGAGTCCATAGGACGCTCAAAGCTGCTACGTACGTTGACTCTGTGGTTAAGAAAGCATATAGTGCATTGGCCTTCATCAATCGTGGGATTGAGTTTAGGAGCCGAGAGGTAATGTTGCAGCTGTATAGGACCCTGGTCAGACCCACTTGGAGTACTGTGCTCAATTCTGGTCGCCTCACTATAGGAAAGATGTGGAAACCACAGACAGGGTACAGAGGAGATTTACAAGGATGTTGTCTGGATTGGGGAGAATACCTTATGAGAATAGGTTAAATGAACTCAGCCTTTTCTCCTTGGAGCAACTGAGGATGAGAGGTGACCTGATAGAGGTGTATAAGATGATGAGGGGCATGATCATGTGGATAGTCAGAGACCTTTTCCCAGGGCTGAAATGGCTAACACAAGACGGCACAGGGGAGATGTCAGGGGTAAGTTTTTTTTACACAGAGAGTGGTGAGTGCGTGGAATGGGCTGCCAGCGACAGTGGTGGAGGCAGATACGATAGAGTCTTTTAAGAGTCTCCTGGACAGTTATATAGAGATCAGAAAAATAAAGGGTTATGGGTGACGCTAAGTAATTTGTCAGGTAAGGACTTGTTTGGCACAGCTTTGTGGGCCAAAGGGCCTGTATTGTGCTGTCAGTTTTCTATGTTTCTATTTGCCTCATGTAGATACTTCCGATGGTAGGAAAGCATTCGCTTGTGATGTACTGAGCTAAGTCCACTCATCCCTGCAGCGTTTTACATTCCTGCACAGTTGATTTGTCATACCAGACCATGATGCAACAAGTAAGAATTCAATCAGCAGAAATTGGTTAGTTTTGGGTGTCATACTGACTCTCCTTAACCTTTACGAAAATAAAGGCATTGGTGCACATTCCTTGTGATTGCATCCTTGCTGGGCACAGGACAAGTTATGTTAATGCCAAGGAATTTCAAGTTGTTGACTCTCTCCACCATCAATTTTCCCAATGTAGGATAGCACATGTGTGCCCTCCTTCCCCTTCCGGAAGTCAACAATCAGCTCTTTAGTTGTACTGACACTGAGCAAGTTGATGTTACCCCTGTACACTGACTCATCTCCACTTGTGATCCATTCAACAAAAGTAGCATTATTAGTGAATTTATCTTGAGCGGAATCAGATGTATAAACCCTGTTCTAGTACCTCAGATAGTTTCTGTCCTAGTGGGGTGAACAATCCTATGGCACTGATGTGAGGTGGTGCTCAGATCGAAAGATGCAGTTCCAGAATTATCTAGAATGGCAGCTTCTGCTTAGCTAGTTGAGTGGTGTCGCAACAACAACCTGGCACTCAATGTCAGCAAGACTAAAGAGCTGATAGTGAACTTCAGAAAGGGTAGGATGTGGGATCACAAAACTATCCTCATAGATGGATCAGAGGTGGAGAGGATGAGCAATTTCAAGCTCCTGGGTGTCAATATCTCTGAGGACTTAAGCTGGATGCAACATACTGATGCAACTATAAAGAAGGCTGGACAGTGCCTATATTTCATTAGGAGTTTGAGGAGATTTGGTTTGTCAACTGAAACACTCTAAAAGTTATATAAATATACCATGGAGAGCATTCTGACTTGTTGCAACACCATCTAGTATATGGGGGGGGGGGGGGGGAACACTACTGTACAGATTGAAGTAGGTTGCAGAAACTTGCAAAATAAGTCAGCTCCAACATAGATACTAGCCTCCGTAGTATCTAAAACATCTTCTAGGAGCAGTACCTTAGGAAGGTGGCATCCATCATTAAGGATCCCCACCACCCGGGGTATGCCCTCTTCCTGTTCCCATCAGGAAGGGAGTACTGAAGCCTGAAGGCACACACTCAGCAATTCAGGAACAGCTTAACACTACCTCACTATTTTTTAAAGATTTCTATTTTTGCACTATTTATTTTAATCTATTTAATTGACATATATATACTTAATGCTTTTTTCCCCTATACTTATCGATCATGTGTTTCGTTGTACTGCTGGCGTAAGGGTAACAAATTTCATGACATATGCTGTTGATATTGAACCTGACTCTGATTCCTGTTCATTTTCATATCCACCAATCCATTTTTGCCTCCCGATACAGAGTGAACAGATTGGACTTAATCCAATCCAAATGAGCCAATTGAAGGCTTGGTCTGAATCCACTTTAGGTCACAGCGAGCAACAAAACTGTAGCATTAGTAACTGTGCAGTGCCATCTAATTAACCCAGTTGCATGGATTCAGTATAATAATTTAAAGTGTCAGCTCGCATTGATTAAAGTGCAAAATGGATGTGCTTTCATCAATCAGCAGTGAAAAATCCATAACTGGCTACAGCAGGATTATCCAAGTATTATTTTCAGGTCGCTTGTGATTACAGATGACCATTTTCACAACAGGTGAGGGGAAACTGAAATGATAAATACCATAAGTAGCATGGTTTGATCATGCAAGCTAGATTTTTCAACTAGCATGTCAGATGGAACTGATGGGCAATGACAAAGTAAGCCTGCAATATAGAATCAGGTTGACTGCCCAATTAGCCGGAACATGCAGCAATCTGGTAATGTGCAGAGCATATTTTAAAAGACCGGCTAGACTGCAATAAAATGCTCTGTTGTTTAACCATATTGACGTGTTCAGTAGTATTTTTCACTTCAGCTTGTATTCAGTACAGAAAGTATCTTGGATGCCCCACGACCAGCATCACATTGTTGTACTGTGGAGGCACAAGACTGTGCAAATGCTAGGATCTGGGGCGAAACAAAAAATCACAGGAGTAACTCTGCGGGTTTGAGAAGTATCTGTGCAGCCAAAGGTATGGTTGAAGCTTCGGGTTGTATTCTTACATTAGATGTGGGAGTTGAGGAGGGTGGTTAAGTGGTATATGGAAGTGAGAAGGAGTGAGACAAGGCAGATAGGTAGAACCAGATGAGGTGGGGATGATGAGCCAATGGAAACAGGTCATAGGAACAGTCAAGTCAAGTTTATTGGCATTCAGCAGTACACACGTATAGCACCAAACAAAACAATATTCCTCTGGACCAAGGTGCACAACACAATACATATAACTTGCACACAACACAAAGCAATATTACCACAAATAAATTAATTAACAAATAATAAGGTGCATTTATGACAAAGTTAAAGAGTAAACACTACTAGCAATTTATGCATGGGTTCAGTAGTCTCACGGCTTGGGGGAAGAAGCTGTTTCCCATCCTAATAGTTCTCGTCCCAATGCTATGGTGCTCTCTGCCTGATGGTAGGAGGTCAAAGAGGTTATTGGACAGATGGGAGGGATCTTTGACACTGCTAAAGGCCTTGCGTATGCTGCACTCCTATTAAGTATCTTGGATGGGAAGAAGAGAGACCCCAATTATATCTTCAGCCCAATTCATCAATGCCAACCAAAGTGCCTACCTGAGTTAGTGCCATTTACCTACATTTAGTCTGTACCCCTCTGACCTTCTCTAGCCATCAACCTGTCCAAAGACATTTAATTCTACCTTACTGCATCACTTCCCTGGGAAGCTCTTTCCATAACCACCATGTGTGAAGAAATATGCCCCTCAGATTCCCTTTCAATTTTTTTCACTCACTTTAAACCCATATCCTCTAGTTTTATTCTCTTCTCCATTGGGACTATCTATCTATGCCCCTCATCATTTTATAAACCTCTAAAGTAACCCTTCAGTATACTTCACTCCAGGCAAACAGACCCAGCCTATTCAGGCTCTCCTTAGAATTGAATTGAAAATACACGTGGACTAAGATGTTAACTGTCCTGTGCTATCATCAGTGGGATCATCAGTTGATCTGCCACCTGTCCTCAGGAGTTTTGGCCCGCTTATGATCAAGACCCACTTAAAAACTTGGCATCTGCCTCTATCAGAGTTGTTGGTCGCTTTCATCCAACAGATCATCTACTCTTCAGGTGTCTATGCAGCTACTGAAGGGCTTATAACTCAAGCCCTCCAGTCCTTGTAACATCATTATAAACTTTGTCTGCACCTTCCCTGCTTAATCATATCCTTTCTATAGTGTGGTGACCAGAACTGCAAACAATATTCCCAGTGCAGTCTCACCATATCTTGTGCAGCTGTAACATGATGCCACACCTATTGTACTATGTGACTTCTTCAGCACCTTGTCTCCCTGAAGTTAAATTTGTACCTCTTTCTAAACTTCCTGTCTCATGTTTCTGTTCTGGAGACTTCAGAAACCTCTTGTTCATTCTTCTTCCTTGTTATTTATCCATATTTTCCCGTCTGTTGATCCCACCCCCCTATCTGTTTAAAGACCTATCCAGAGCCCTTGTGATGCAGTTCACTTCTGCCACACCAATCTTAGAGCCATGCACTTACCTCTCTGATCTTAGTCACCTTGTTGTAATTTGCATGTAGGTTAAGTAGCAATCCAGAGTTCATTACTTGATTTATGTTTTTTTAGTTAAGTCCACAGTTGTTCTAATTCCCTCAGCAGAACCTGTTCCTTTGTTCTACCTTTCTCCTTGGTACCCACAAGGACAAGGGCAAGCAGGACTTTCCCTTCCTTCTCCAGGTTCCTTGACAGGTTAAGCCTGAGCACCAGGCAGGCAACACAGTCCTCAGGACTCTTGATGCTTGCGATATAGAGAGTTGAGTGTGTTCTCCTGACTATACTGTCCCCAATTACAAATAATTTCTCTTCTCTCCGCATTCTTGAATAGCTTTCTGAACCACAATGCCACAGGTAGGACACTCGTCCTTCTTCCGCACTCTTAACTGCACAGGGAGCAAGAATCTCAGATCTATTGGATAAGATCAAGGGCCGAGGCCCCTCCAGCTCTTCCTCTTGGAACCCCCCCTTCCACCTGCCTCACTCAGTCACACCCTCTTGACCACAAGCCAAATCTAAGCATATTATTTTAATAGCTATTGGTACCTCGCGAAAGTCAGCATGCAGGTAACTCCTCCCCTCCTTGATGTGTCGCAGTGTTTGAAACTCAAATTCAGGTAATTAGATTTGAGCCTGAGTTTGTCAGGCAATTAACACTTGCTACAGATGTAGTCACAAAGAAACTCAACAGGGTTCACCAACTCCCACATCATGCAACCACAACACATCACCTGGCCCTGTACTGACTTTTAGTTGTAATTTGAACTCTTTTTATTTAACGACTGTAAAAAAAAATATCTATTCCTATCTGTGCCTCTTCGCCAAAGCCTCAGCCTCATATCTACATTTGCATACCTTGTTTACAATTAACAGTTCCTGGTGTTTACAGTTTACAATTACTGTTATATAGATTTGCTAATTATTCTGGTATAAAAAGAACCTCAAGGTTGTATGTGGTGACATTTATGTATGTACTCCAATAATAAATTTTATTTTGAACTTTGAAGGGAACTGTTTGTTTGAATTAGTACTTAACAATCTTTGTATTATGAAATCACATTTGTGGTAGAATGAGGAATGTTTTCATTTTTTAATTACCATGCAGGTAATGCTGATGGAGTACAGAGCTAGTAGAGTTGCTGCCTCTCAGCTCCATTGATTCAGTGCAATGCTGTCTATCTGGAGTTTTCATGTTCTCCCTGTGACTAAATGGTCACTAAATGTGTTCTGGTTTTAAAGGTATGCCAGTTATTTGGCCACTGGAAATTATTCTTAATGCACAGCCTGTTTCCAAGTTATATTACTCTCAAATCATACAGTTCAAAAATTTCAAAGAGCTGAACTTTGCTAACCTCTCAGATTGTGGTACCCAATAATAATGGTAAAGTGCATGGCCCATCTGCTGTAATTTTGAATTGTGGAAATTTTTTTCTGAGAGACCAAAGCACCTCTCCTCTCTGCAGATGTACATCACCAATGCAGGCTTCATTTGAATGATGTGCTCAGCATTGATAGTGGTTGGGACCCTCAGAATCTGATTAGAGGAAGGTGATACCTTCTCAAGGACAGGATCCTCTTGGGGATTCAGTGATTCTTGGTGTTCTTGTTGCTCTTTAAAATTTAGTGAGCAGCAGTGTCTATGGTCCTGAATTTTGTGGAGAACTGTGACTATTCTGAATTAGATTCAATGAGTTCTTCATTGCAGTCTTGAGGACACTTGAAGATTTATTTGAATCATGCCAAAAACAAAACACCAACACTGCCACATCAAAATTTAGTACTGACTCATTTGTGCATGAACTGTAAATTACATGAAGAAAGTTCTTTTGCACTTGCATTCACTGATCGAACATGTTTCAAATGACTGATTCCTTAAACACCATATCCAAGGAACTGTCATCCATTAATAAACTGAAGGCTTGTAATGAATGATCACGAGATAGTCTACGAACGCTGGAAACCTAACACAACACACATGAAATGCTGGTGGAATTCAACGGGTCAGGCAGGTAGACCTCCGTTAGTCTCGATAGACCATGGATTTGTGCCTTGGAAAGTTTCCAGGGCGCAAGCCTGGGCAAGGTTTTTTTTTATATGGAAGACCGGCAGTTGCCCAAGCTGCAAGTCTCCCCTCTCCATGCCACCGATGTTGTCCAAGGGAAAGGTATTAGGACCCATACAGCTTGGCACCGGTGTCATTGCAGAGCAATGTGTGGTTAAGTGTCTTGCTCAAGGACTCACACGCATCCTCAGCCAAGGCTCGAACTAGCGAACTTCAGATCACTAGACAAATGCCTTAACCACGCGCCAACAGGTCAGGCAGCGTCTATAGAAATGAATAAACAGTCAGTGTTTCAGGTTGAGACCCTTCTTCAGGACCAGGAAGGAAGGGGGAAGATATCAGAATAAAAAGAAGGGGGAGGGGAAGGAGACTAGATAGAAAGGATAGATGAAACTACATGGGCAGGAAAGATAAAGGGCTGGAGAGGGAGGAATCTGATAGGAGAGGAGAGTGAACCATAGGAGAGAATGAAGAAGGAGGGGACACAGGGAGAGGTGATCGGCAGGTGAGAAGAGGTAAAAGGCCAGAGTGCGGAATCCTCTCCATCCCTTTACCTTTCCTACCCACCTGGTTTCACTTATCACCTTCTAGCTATCCTCTTTCCCCTCCCCCCACCTATTTATTCTGACATCTTCCCCCTTCCTTTCCAGTCCCGAAGAAGGGCTTCAGCCCGAAACACGGACTGTTTATTCATTTCCATAGATGCTGCCTGTCCTGCTAAGTTCCTCCACCATTTATTGTGTGAGGCTTGTAATGCATGTTGGACCTCAATAAACTATTTTACTCTGTTGGCATCACAATCTGCATTCAATCATTAAAATCCCATTAAGGCTTGATCTGTATCATGTCCCAAAATTACATAATCTAATGAGGTTGCTTCGCAAAACTACTGGGTGCTTATTGTGCTGTGCAAGTTAAAGAATATGGGCATATTCTCCATTAGGTAGTCTCCTTTTCACACCGAATGAGAAATGGGCATTTATTGTCTGCCTTTTGCCTCTTGCCTCCATCCCCTTCCCCAACTTTCTGTCCTGGCATCTTCACCCTTCCTTCACAGTCCTAATGAAGGGTCTCAGCCTGAAATATTAACTGTCTATTCCTTGCCATAGCTGCGACCTGACTTGGTGAGTTCCTTTGGCATTTTGTATGTGTTACTATGTATTACCTGAATGTGGTTGCTAAATGAAACTATATTGGAGAAAATATGTCAGAGCTTCAATCCTTTGTGTTAATTAATCTTAGAGTGATAAGGGTGTGACATTACATTTGACCTCAGTGCCTCTGAGCTTGAGTCAATAATGCCAGACAGCGTCCTGCTACTGATCAATATGCAGTGATGATATGTGCTCTGAGCGGATGTGAGAGCAGCGTGAGTTGAACTGAGATGCCCTCTGCGACCATCAGTATCTCTGGCTACTGAAGAAAGATCACTTAGAAAGACCATCAAAATGGAACAGTGGATAGTAGAGATTAGAAAATTGGAAGTAAAGGATGATAACAAAGAAAACCGCAATAAGTGTGAAAATAAACAACTTGAAGGACACTAAAAGCTATCAAAATTGTTATTTGAAACCACAGGGGAAAAATAAACAAGAGTGATCTGCTCATGGAAGCTGATATTCAAAAGTCAGAACACTGAAAGGCCATTAGCAAATTGCACTCCTTCAGAAATCAATCTCCGACCAGCCTTTCACAATTCCTACTCAAGAAGGCTGAAGATTTTTGAAAAATAAACAAAACTTGATATCCAGTAGTATGTGTTTACATCATTTCTTAATTGATCTGAAAGGTCTGCATTGAAACAAGTCCCATTGACAGAGTTCTGATGCTATTGTGCTGCTGGTAGACAGTTGAAAACTGTTCTGGCCTCTGGGTCAGATCCCGTTGGCTTCATGCCCATCATAAAAAGCTAAGCAAAATAATTGAGGGAACAATTTAGCAATGTGAGAATCAGAAACTAAGCAGATTTATTATCTTATACTGCACGTCATTAAATTTGTTGCTTTCTGGGAATACATTTATATTACTAAAAGTTATAATAAGAAATATAAATAAATAGCTCGATAAATCATGCAAAAAAAAGAGCAAAATAGTGAAGTAGTGTTCAGGAGTTCATTGACCACGCAGAAATCTAATGCCAGAGGGGAAGAAGCTGTCCTAGATATTAGTAGGTCATTCCACAGGGGTAGAATCTCTTATACAGGGCAGTGTTGTATATGCTCCCTCAAGATCAATGTGTTCAGGTTGAGCGAGTTGAGAGCTCAAGTCTTAGGAGTGGACATCACAACTAGACTGTCCTGGTTCAATCATGTAGATGTCATGGTCAGCGCCTCTACATCCTCAGCAGGCTAAAGGAGTTTAATGCAACCCCACAAAACCTTACCAATTGTTATCAATGAACCATAGAAAGCATCTTCTTTAGATGTCTGATGACTTGGTATGGCTACTGCATTGCATGTGCTTGCAGGAAACTGCAAAGTTGTGGACACAGTGGAATTTCATGGAAACCAGCCTCACTTCTATAGACTCTATGCTTCTTGCTGCCTCAGTAAAGCCGTCAGCATAGTCAAAGATCCAACCTACTTTGGGGAATCATTCTTCTCCCCTCTTTCATCAGGCAAAAGATACAAGAGCCCAGAAGCACACAACATCAGGCTCAAGAACAGTTTCTCTCTGCTATTATAAGACTATTGAATAGCACACTAGTACGATAAGATGGACTCCTGATCTCAAAATTTGCCTCTTTTAAGATATTTGTCAGGATGCTGGAGCAGGAATCCAATTGCAGACTGTGCACACAGTGATATTAATTGAGTACCAAATCCTGAGGTGCAAACAAAGTCAGCATCAAAGTTCAGACAGAGATCAAAACATCCAGAGAAATCCAAAAACCAGAATCGGGAAACCAGTAGTATTAATATACAGACAGACAGAGTACAGATACAAATGCTGGACAGGCTCAGGAAGATCCACTGGCACAATCTAGCAACAAACAGGTGAAAACACAGGATTGAAATACACTGAGCAATAAACAGAGAGGCAGATGATAGGTGGAGCACAATGAGACACAGGTGGCAACAATACAGGTAATAATGAGAAACAGATGAGAGACAGAGTACTCAGTGATACAGGGGCTGGAGTAGAGCAGGAGCAGAGACAGGAGCAAATGGCAATACAAAACCACAGACTGACAGCTGGGGGGAAATACACACAAAGACAGAGTTCAACTGGAGGTACTGACAATATTGTACCTTACAGTTTACCTGCAGTGCACTTTCCCTGTAGCACTTCTGTCTTACAATTGTTATTGTTTTACTTTGTTCTATCTCATGCATTGTGCAATGATTTAATCTATATGGACAGTATGCAAGACAAGCTTTGCATTTTATCTCAGAATGAGTGACAATAATAAACCAGTTCCAATTGCTTGAGTTTCTATTGTCCAGAAATAGGATGTGCAAACAAATAGCAGAAATCTCTCTGTGCAGATTATGCACAGGAGACATAGAGTTAGAGTTATACTGCACAGAAATAGTATCTTTAGCTCAACATGTCAAAATAATAAAAATGCCTAGCTGAGTTCATCCTACTTGCCTGCCTTTGGCCCATGTACCTGTTCAAGTGTCTTTCAAACATTGTAAATGTACCCATGTCTACCACTTCCTTAGATAGATCGTTTTATATCCCCAGCACCTTCTTCACAAAAAGTTTCCCCTTGTGTAAAGTCTTTCACCTCTCACCTTAAGTTTATGTCCCTTAGTCACAATGTTGTGCTTGGTTTGAAGTGGCATGACTTTTATCCAGAACGTCACCATAGTGCTACATTGTCAATTGTATTGCCCTTTGGTTGAGATATCTGGACAACATCCTACAACATGGTCCATAGAAAAATAAAGAAGTCCCCTGATGACCTGTTTCATGATTCTCATTCAAAAGAAACCTAAAAACAGATTATTTGATCCCTTATTTGTTCCTTTACATAGACCTTTGTGTGTAAATTGCTGTAGTATAGTAGTAACAGCAACTTAAAGAATTCTTTATTGGCAGGAAACAGCTGTTTGACTTTTTAAGAGAAAATGACACTGCATGAATGCAACTTATTTTACTCTTCCATCCTTTACCTTGCTTCATACAATTCTGAACAACCTAACTCTCTTTTATTTTCACATAGAATGCTGTAGCATTCTTATTGTAATGTTGAAAATAAAATTTTTAAATTGTTGCAGCAGCCAGCCATATGCACAGCATTAGGGTAGGTATTGTCCTTTTGGGGTTTACTTTATTAAAAAATAATAGCCATCCTACTTCAACTAATTGAGTAATATCTTGAGAGCCAAGAGAGGAAAACACTCTGAATATTTCTTTTTGATGCCATTGGCTTTTGGAAATAAAAATGAGAAAGAAATTGCAGTCCAACAATTCAGAAGTCCTTGCAGGAGATCATTTTGAGTTAAAAGTTATGGTCTACCTGCCTGGACATCACTGCAAACATGCACAGTTTGAATTTCTTTAAAGCTTGGCATTGAATATTTATTAAAGAGCATCAATTGCTTCCACTCATCATTTCCCCAAGTATATATTAAAAATGAGGAAAAGTAAAGATGAATAATAAAGCCATACTATTAACACATTGGGCAAATAAGTCATTAGCACATCAGGACTGGGGACAAGCAGGTCAGAAGCAGAACACTGCGATTGATGGCTAGTGAGTTGTGGGTAGCAGTGCAGGACTGATCACTGAGTGTGATGGCCTGTTTCTAAAGCCTCTGGTTAATAATTTCTTCTGATTTCAGACATTTATAACAAGATCTAAGAAAGCAATTTTTGATAGAGCCATCATAGTCAAACTTCCCAAGTAGGGCATAGGTATTAAAAGAGGAGTGAAATATTGAAAAACTTCAGAAAAATAATCATCTTCTACAGCAACACATGCAAAATGCTGGAGGAACACAGCAGGTCAGGTAGCATCTATGGCAGTGAATAGACAGTCACCATTTCGGACTAACAAGTGACAGAGAGGTATCAGTCATTTCACAGCAAAAGTGGAGAGTGACAGTCTCTGTTACGGTGTTACATTCTGCCACATTCTGCCAAACCACTGGCCCGCGAGCTCCAGTCAACTCCTCCACCGTAAAAGAAACGTAGCTTGAGTGCCTTTGTAGAATAAGACTTTGATAGAAACACAACCAACATGAAAAGGAAAAAAAGAGACATTAAAGAGAGGAACTTAAACTGTTTCTGCAGATGAGCTCAAAGAGGCAACCAATTGGTGCTATCTTAGCTCCGCCCATTATCATATTAGGGCATTATGGGAATGTAGCAGTTAACGCAACACTAACACAGCTCGGGGTATCAGAGTCCGGAGTTTGCAGTGCCATCAGTAAGGAGGTTGTACATTCTCTCCATGACCATGCGGGTTTCCTCTAGGTGCTCCAGTTTCCTCCCATTTAGTAGGTTAATTGTCTTGTGATTAGGCTGGGGTTAAATAAGAAGTTTGCTGAGTGACGTGGCTCACTGGGTTGAAAGGGCCACTTCCGTGCAGAATCTCTAAATGAAATAAAAATAAAATCAAAATGTTGAAGTGACCAACAGGTACAGGCACAGTTACACTGAAGCTGTAATAGTCAGAAAGTAAATATCCTGAAGTACTTCACCTCTTAGGCTACGTCCACACTAGACCGGATAATTTTGAAAACGCCAGTTTTTTGTAAAAACAACAGGCATCCATACTATGCGTTTTTGAAAATATTTCCGTCCATGGAGATTCGGCGAATCTCCTCCTACTACGCACATGCAGGACACATCTACCGAAAACAAGCAACATGTTTGGTGTCGAATCTAGCCGTAAAAGTGCGCGTTTGTGTAGTTACAGACTAGAAAAACTTTAAACGACAGACAGCTGTTGGCTTTCGCGCAGGAGAACTTAAAAGTAAGAAAAAACAAATACTGGAGTGTACGGAGGCAACCAACAGGGAGTTCACGGACAGATTGACCCGGCTGACGACGGACATTGAAAAACTGACTAACTCTGTTGCATTAATAAAACACCTTATTAAATGTATAATACATGTCTGCATCAGTGTTATCTTGCATTTCCATACAATGTTACATTAGGCTGTTACACATATATTGTCAGAGAAGTACTTGCATAAATAGGTAAACCATCTTCATACGAGCAAGGACAGAAAACAGGGCAAAGTGAGTATACTTATTTATTCAGTAAGTTATGGGTCAAAGTATTTGGTGAGTACATTTCTAACATCTGGCATCAGTTTCGTTGCCGTCTGTTCTGAAATTATTAGGTTACGTTCAAGAAAACAATGAAATAGCGCGCTGCTGTTTGACAGCGTTTTCAAAAGTCTACGGTTACCCCGTCCACACTGATCCAGCGTTTTCAAAAATACACACTTTGGAGAGCATTTCTGAAAAGTTCCGGTTTCAGGGATGAAAACGCCGTTTTAGTGTGGACGAAGGGTAAAAACGAAGAGAAAAGGCTTCGGTTATGGATTTATCTGGTGTAGTGTGGATGTAGCCTAACTCTCATAAACTTTCTACTATCTAAAGGGCGTAAGTCAGCAGTACAGTGGAATGTTCTCCAATTGCTGGATTTGACTAAGTACTAGCAACACTCAACCGAAGTGCCATCCAAGGCTAAGGAATTCACTGGAAGCCACAAGTGCCAGTGAGGTGCATGTAAAATGAATGACCTGACACAACTCATCAACTCTTCTCAGCCTGAACTGCCAAACCCTTAATCTCCACCAAGAAT
Source organism: Hemitrygon akajei (assembly GCF_048418815.1). Taxonomy (NCBI): domain Eukaryota; kingdom Metazoa; phylum Chordata; class Chondrichthyes; order Myliobatiformes; family Dasyatidae; genus Hemitrygon; species Hemitrygon akajei. Next base: position 127,447,006 of record NC_133126.1, on the reverse strand, counting down.
GCTATTTCTCCTATTTCCCAAATCACACAATCTCAGCCAGGATATACGGGTCATTTCTTATTTGCTAGATTATTACATTTAATTTTTTATCTTGTATTTTAAATACAGTTTCAGCACACTGGTTTAAGAAGAAAGTCTTCTACCACATTATCAAGAGCAACAAAAGATAAGCAATCAGTGCCAGCCTTTATCCAGAAGCAAAGAAAAAAGATATGATTTTATCTTTTAGGGCTTACTTTGTGGACCTAGGAGTACAGGTCCTGATCAAGGGTCTCAACCCAAAACGTCAACTGATTATGAACTTCTATAGATGCTGAGTGACCTGCTGAGTTCCTCCAGCATCTTTTGTGTGTTGATTGGATTTTCAGCATCTGCAAGATCTCTTGTGTCTGGAAGTACAAGTGTATCATTTGCTGAAAGTAACATCACAGGTAGACAGGGTGGTGAAAAAATCAGATATTGAGAAAATAAATTTGGACTTTATTTTGTAGTTGTATTGGTCATTAGTGAGGCTGAACTTTTTTTGAGTTGTGCATAATCATCCTAATATAGGAAAGGTATTGTTAAACTGGAAAGAGTGCAGAGAGATTTATAAGTATTCCAGTAGACTAGAAGGCCCAATGTCATAGGGAGAAGTTGTCTAGTCTGAGTCTTTATTCTTTGGAATAGAAGAATGAGAGGCAACGTTATAGAGGTGTTTAAAATGATAAACAGCATAGATAAAGTGGCTATTAGCAGTCTTTTCCCCAGGGTCAGGGAGTCTAAAACTTGGAGATTTCAAACTTTAACTCGGAGTCTAAAACTTTAAACTTGTGTTTAAAGTTAGACGGGAAAGATTTGAAAGGGGCCTGAGGAGCAATTTTTTCTTGCAGAAGGTGGTGATTATATGGAATGAACTGCCTGAGGAAATAATAGAGATATAAGTTCAAAAGTTCATTTTATTATCAAAGTATGCATATACAATACAACTCTGATAATTATCTACTACAGATAGCCATTAAAAACAGAAAGACTATGGCTGTTGATGAAAGAAAAGACATCAACTCCACCCCAACCAGCATGAAAAAGGGAAAATGCAAGACTCACAGTCCCCAAAATCCCCCCTGCCCACAGCAAAAAACAGCCACAATAACTATCAATGACCCCTACACCTAACAATTCCTGACCCCTTCACTCGCAGAAAAAAGCAGCGACAGTAACACCAGCCCCACACACACATACATAAAATTAACAGATCACCCACCAGCCAATTGCTCATAAGAAAGAAAACACTGAAAAACCGAAGGAACCCAATATAAAGTACAGTCTAATAATCTCCGTAAATCTAAGAACATGGGAAAGGTCTTTTCGTCTGTGTATTAGGAGAGCAGCACACAAACTCAGTCCTTCCATAAAAAGTGACTGCCAACCCCTGTCCGAATAAGCAGAATACGTAGAAAAAGTGAAATGATTGGGAAGATTTGCTGTCTGGAAGATGTTGCCCGAGGAGCCATTGTTCACTGTAGCCATCTTGTCTGAGTCAGGTACTTTCTACTTTCTGATATAAGAAGCAATTGGATAGCTTCATGAGGTGTGGATGTTTTAGGAATATGAGCCAAACACAAGAAACTGGGACGAGTTGAATGGGCATAAGGATCGACATGGACTGGTTTGTCTGACTGGCCTGTATCGTTGCTGTACGATTCTATGACTTTATTCTGATTGTACTTGAAAAAATATCCTATCCTGAATCATCATAGCTTGGTATGGCAACTGCTCTGCCCATGACTGGAAGATGCTGCAGCGTTGTGAATTCAGTATAGCACATCAAGGAAATCAGCTTCCCTTCCATGGACTCTGTCTATACTTCTCAATGCCTCAGTAAAGCTGCCAGCATAGTGAAGGACCCCAGCCACCCCCGATATTCTCTCTTGTACTACCTCAGTCTGATTAATTGATCTGTATGAACCGCATGCACGGCAAGCTTTTCACTGTACCTCAGTACATGAGATAATGATAAACCAATTCCAATTCCAGTGTTGAAAAGTGTCTTTTTCGAAGGCTCTGCTGGTACAATATACTGCATGTGCATAACTCTTTACAGGCTGCAGACAGGTTGCGAAAATGTTAAAGTACATGGGTTCTTGAGTTGTACAAATAGTGACACTGAGTGCAGGTTCAAGGAACTATTATAAGTCAGTTCGGAAGTGCAGTTCCCCTTTAAGAAAACAGGAATGGGGACAATATGCCCACCTACAGGTACAATTGAAGTGCAAAGTCTTCAGAATTCCTTTTCCAACTATCCTGCTGGTGAATATACAGTCGCTGGAAAATAAAGTTGAAGATCTCAGAGCAAGATTGCTGTCCCAGAAGGACACAAGGGACTGCTATGTACTCTGCTTCACGGAAACGTGGCTAACACCCATCATTTGGGACACAACACTGCAGCCCAATGGCTTCACCATCCTCTGCCACGACGTGACAGCTCAGTCTTTAAAAAGCAGAGGAGGTGAGTATGCTTTATGGTTAACTCATCATGATGCACAAATGTGGCATTCTATCAGTCCTGCTCAACCAAATGGAAACACCAAGTGTTGTCCATTTTATCTGCCAAGGGAGTTTTCATCCTAGTGGTGGTGTACATTCCACCTCAGGTCAATGTCATAAAGGCACTGGAGGAGCTGAACAGTATAATTAACAGGCATGAAACTGCGCACCCTGATGCTTTCCCTGTCATTGCAGGGGATTTCAACCAGGCCAGCTTGGAGAAGTCTCTGAACAACTACCACCAATCTATTGCCTGTGGAAGCAGAGGAGACAACCCACTTGACCACTGGTATACCACCATCTAGAACACTTAATGTACCATCACATGCACTCACTTCGGAAAATCTGATCACCTGACTGTACTTCTACTCCCAGCGTATAGGTGAGACTAAAAACCGCAGCACCAGTAGCAAAGACCTAGCAGATTTGGTCAAGGGAGGTGGAGAAGAGCTTACAGAGCTGCTGTGAGTCAGTGGGCTGGACAATATTTAAGGATTTATCTTTGAGTCAGAATGAATATGCCACAGTTGTCATCAACTTCATCAGGACCTGTGTGGATGAGTGTGTGCCATTGGGAACATGCTGAACATACCCAAGCAAAATGCCATGGATGAACCAGGAGATTTGTAGTCTGCTGAGGGTTAGATTTGTGGCATTCAAGACCAATGATCCAGAAACATACAGAGCATCCAGCATCCTATGGAAGGCTATTTAAAGGGGGAACTAGATACATGTCAGCTCCTGCAGGGTTTGGAGGCCATTACTTCCTATAAAACAAAACCTAAAATCATGATGGCTGTGATGCTTCACTTCCAAATGAGCTCAACACCTAATGTGCACACTTTGAAAGGGAGAATACAACTACACCAACCATCCAGAGACAGAGAAGCAGTTTCAGCGACAGGTTACTATCGATGCAATGCTCCTCAGACAGGATGAAGAGGTCAATACTCCCCAATGCCATTAGGCTTTACAATTCAACCACAATTAAGAACTTTTTAAAAGCTATTATTAATGCTTTTTGAGATAGTGATTAGATGCATATCATATTTTTTACTGAGTTAAGTATTGTATGTAATTAGTTTTGCTACAACAAGTGTATGGGACATTGGAAAAAAGTTGAATTTCCCCATGGGGATGAATAAAGTATCTATCTATCTATCTATCTATCTACACCTGTGCAAATCCCAGCAGACTCTGGTGATCCTGTGATCTCTGTCGCAGAGACCAACATCAGACCATCTTTCAAGAGAGTGAGCCCTTGCAAAGCGTCAGGGCCTGAAGCTGTACTGGTAAGGCAGTGATAGCCCATGCCAACCAACTAGTGGGACTGTTCAAGGACATTTTCAATCTCTCTCTGCTGGAGTTGGAGGTCCACACCTGCTTCAAAATAGTGGCAATCATACCAGTGCCCAAGAAAATTGCAATTTAAATCGCAGCAAGAGGCAGAGAGGGAAGAGGTAAAAGAAGCTCAGAGAGAAGCTGTTTTTTTTAAACTGATCAGGGCAAAGAGGCTAGACTGCGCAGGTGCGTGACATAGAGCGCCAAAGGTTTAAAAAGGAGAGGAAGTTTTCAACTGTTATTTAAGTCGCAGCAAGAGGCAGAGAGGGAAGAGGTAAAAAAATCTCAGAGAGAAGCTGTTTTTTTTTAACTGATCGGGGCAAAGAGGCTAGACTGCGCAGGTGCGTGACGTAGCGTGCCAAAGGTTTAAAAGAAAGACCGCCATATACAGCGGCCATCAGCGTAGCAGCCATCGTCGGAGTGGACTGAGGCAGAGTGGGATGGCTTTGGCTCAATCAGGCTTCAGTGAAAACAGGCAGAGGTGAGGTTTGAACGGGGCACGACTGCGCAAGCTCATGAAAGTCGGCCTCTGAGATCAGCGGGGGAATTTAAAAAGTGAGCAGAGGCTGAGTATGAACTTCACTCCAGGTGAGGTAAGGCTGGGTAAGCTCCTTTAATTAATCTAATTAGTTTAGGATTAGGTAATGGAGGCAGCAGTTAGGGCAGTTGAGTACTCCATTTGCAGTATGTGGGAAGTCAGGGCGAGCACAGCTGTCCCTGATGACTACACCTGCAAAAGGTGCATCCAGCTGCAGCTCCTGACAAACCGTGTTAGGGAACTGGAGCTGGATGAACCGGATCATTCGGGAGGCAGATGCAGAAATAGGTAGGAGTTTCAGGGAAATAGTCACCCCTAAGAGTCAGGAGGCAGGTAGCTGGGTGTCTGTCAGAAGAGGGAAGGGGAATAGACAGGAAGAGCAGAGCACCCCTGTGGCCGTTCCCATCAACAATAAGTATACCATTTTGGATACTGTTGGTGGGACGGCCTACCAGGGATAAGTTGCAGTGGTTGCGTCTCTGGCATTGAGACTGCTCAGAAGGGAAGGAGGGAAAAGAGGAGAGCAGTAGTGACAGGGGATTCAATAGTTAGGGGGACAGATAGGAGGTTTTGTGGAAGAGATCGAGAATCCCGGATGGTCTGTTGCCTCCCTGGTACCAGGGTCCACAATATCTCGGATCCAGTTCTCAGTATTCTCAAGAGGGAGGGTGAGCAGCCGGATGTCATGGTCCATGTAAGGACCAATGACATGGGTAGGAAGAGTGAGGAGGTCCTGAAAAGTGAGTTTAGGGTGTTAGGTGCCAAGTTAAAGGACAGGACATCCAGGATAGCAATCTCAGGATTGCTACCAGTGCCACGTGCAGGTGGGTTTAGAAATAGTAAGATAGTGCAGACCAGGAAGGAGGGCTTCACATGTATAGATAATTGGGCAGTTTTCCAGGGAAGATGGGACCTGTTCCGGCAGGATGGTTTACATCTGAACTGGAGGGGGACAAATATTCTTGCAGGTAGGTTTGCTAGAGAGGCTCCAGTAGATTTAAACTAGATACGAGGGGGTAGGGGAACCAGAGTTTAGGAACAGATGTATGGCAGAAGGAAGAAATAGAAGACAGTAAAGTTCTTTGTACTGTTAGAGATAAACAGAGAGGAAGAGGTGGGGAATTTCTGAAGTGCATTTATTTTAATGCTAGGAACATTGTAAGAAAGGTGGATGAGCTTAGAGCATGGATTGATACCTGGAAATATGATGTTGTAGCTATTAGTGAAACATGGTTGCAGGAGGGGTGTGATTGGCAAATAAGTATTACTGGATTTTGTTGTTTCAGGTGTGATAGAATCGGAGGGACAAGATGGGGAGGTGTTGCGTCATTTGTGTTACAAATGTGCCGCAACTCTGAGGGGCCGAAGGGTACAAAGTCGCCCCCTTCTTTTTGAGAATCGCAAGATCGCTATTAATTCAGGTCTGGGACCCAGGAAATGAGAGAGAATCCACGAGGTTTGGAATGTGTCCTGGCCTCAGCGAAACAAAACCACTGATAACAGCCATTGTCTCTTGGAGACGGAATTGTGTATTGAGTACTGTACTATTCATTGAAGCCCCTCAGGGGATGACCAGAGTGGGCTGGTTGAGGGATTGCATCATCCCAACCTGATTTACATCTGACACCCCGTGAGGAAGGATAAAAGAGGGTCTGGGGAACAACCCCTTTAGACGCACCAGGAGAAATGCTAGAAATCCCGTGACAACGTTTAATAGCGACAGCCGGTGGGGGCTCATGTGCGTCCTTCCCTTGCCTGGGATTGGCGGGCTCACCACGGAAGAACGGCTTTAGCTAAAGAAGAGGCCACAAGTGAACGGCCACACCAACGAGACTCTGACAGATCGAAATCACAAAAGGAAAGCCGGCAAGTTTCTCAAAATCTCTCTCTCTTTCCAACCATTGCAAACCCAGCGGTCCCCAAAGGCTGCAGCCTGCATGAACTGAGTGACTTTTATATTTCCATCGGACAATTCATTATCCCCTAGACAATGATAGAGCTTATTTCTTATTGATTATTATTATACCCGCACTTTTAGATTTAGTATTGACAACGTATATTATCTGTATATTTGCATTGATGTTATTTTTGTGTATTTTTACTAATAAATACTGTTAAAAATAGTACCATCAGACTTCAACAGACCTCTCTAGCTTTGCTGGTAAGTGACCCAGTTACAGGGTTCATAACAAAGTGGGGGCCTCGTCTCGAGATTTGATACCAAATTGGAGGGACAGTGAATCGGGCTTTTAAGTCGAAACGTGGGTCTGGTTGCGCGGGTAACCAGACAGGAAACCAGCAAAGATGGACCTGGATGAATTTATAGAAAACCCGACTCTGGAGGCGCTAGAGGCGGCCACAAATTCGGACTTGATAAATATTGCGAAAGGACTAAATCTCGCAGAGGTGAGGTTGTCGATGAAAAAGCGGGAGGTGCGGAAGGCCATAACTCAGTATTATATTGTGAAGAATGTGTTTTCGGCTGAGGTATTGGAAAATTTCCCTGACAAGGTACCAGCTGGTGGGACGGCTCAGTTAGAGTTGGAGAAATTAAGGTTGGAACATGAAATTAAGTTAAAACAGCTGCAAGCAGCTGAAAAGGAAAAAGAAAGAGCCGACAAGCAAAGGGAGCATAAGCTCCAGCTGAAGGAGTTAGAGGTGAAAAGAGAGAAGGAAAGAGCCGAGAAGGAAAGGGAGTATGAGGAGAAAGAGAAACAGAGGCAACATGACTTGGACATGGAGAAGTTAAGGCAAGAGCAAAGAGCTCAAGGGCCAGACCGAGAGGAGCGGTTTAATGTTAGTCGGGAGTTGAGGTTAGTACCTCCATTTGAGGAGACGGATGTTGATAGTTATTTCTTGCATTTTGAAAAGGTGGCAGTGAATCAGAAGTGGCCCAAAGATCAGTGGGTGGCGTTGTTACAAAGTGTGCTAAAAGGGAAGGCACAATGGGCATATGCGGCGTTGTCCATGGAGGAGGAGGAGTCTGAGAATTATGAGAAAGTAAAGGAGGCCATTCTTCAGACCTACGAATTGGTACCTGAAGCGTATAGGCAAAAGTTCAGAAATTTAAAGAAAGGGTGGAATCAGACGTATGCAGAGTTTGCCTATGAGAAAGATGTGCTCTTGGATCGCTGGTGTGCAGCAGAAATAGTGGAAGAAGATTTTTGGCATCTCAGGGAGTTAATTCTGATTGAGGAATTTAAAGGTTGTGTTTCGGATGATATCCGGATGTATTTGAATGAGAAGCCGAATAAGTCCATCTCCGAATTTGCTAGGTTCGCAGATGAATATGCCCTAACCCACAAGACAAAGTTTTCCTTGAATAAAAGTTACCAGAGAGACCGTGGGAACAGTAGAGAAAGCCAGCCGGCTGAGGCAGAGATCCCACCGGGAGCTAGTGGTAAAATTAAGGAGGAGGAAAGGCAAGATGGCAGGAGGGGTCCTGGCTTGACCTGTTTTAATTTTGGAAAGATGGGTCATATTGCATCTAAGTGCCTTGCTCCGAGGAAGGAGACAGGAAAATGGAAAGCAGCAGTCCCTACAGGATGTATTGTGGTGATCAGTAAATCGACGAGAAAGCCCCAGGTAGACAGAATATGAAAAGGGTCTGAGAAATGTATTTCAGAAGGAACCATGTCTGTGAAAGAGGGAGACACACCAGTTCCAGTGCGGATCTGGAGAGACACGGGAGCTGAACTGTTATTGATTCGCAGTATGGTACTAGGTTTTGGTGCAAGACTGGAGAGGTAGCTTTGAGAGGCATAGGAAAAGGGACAGAAGTGGTGCCTTTGCATAGAATCATTATAAATTGTGAGCTGGTATCTGGACCAGTTGAAATAGGGGTGCGATCAGAATTCCCGAGAACTGACTTAGACCTCCTTCTGGGTAACGATTTAGCTGGTGGTGACGTTTGGTCGGCCATGGAGCTGACGAGCCAGCCTATAAGTGTTGAGGACCCGCCCCTAGATTTCAAGACCTATCCCACATGCGCGACCACACGCAGCATGTCGAGAAAGGCAGCTGAGAACAAGACCAGTTTAAATCCGGCCAGTATCGATTTGGCCAAGACGTTTTTACCGACCCTGTACCAAGAGGAGTTAGAGGGTGGTAAAACAGAGAATAAGAAAGTGAAAGAGAGTAAGGGAGAGGAGGTAGATCCTCCCTTAACCAGGAGGAAATTTATAGAGGCACGGAGTAAAGATGAGAAACAGATAAGGCTGTTAAAAGGTCCAGGGTTGGACATGGATGATCTGTCTGGTTTGGCAGAACTGTTTGAAGAAGTTGAAAATTTTAAATGTGTTCCCGACAATGAGGGCAGTCCTAGATGAAAAGGATGCCATTACCTTGAAGAAGTCTGCCGGGTTGGCAGATGAGGTTGTTTCAGCCCGTGGGGTTGAGTTTACTCCGGAAGGGAGTTGCCCAGAGAGTAACTGGGAGGATCAGGGGAATTTAGAATTTAAAAAGGGTACAGGTATTGAAAGCCTGGAAGAGGCAGATGTCCTGTTTGAGTGTGTTCAAGATGTGGATGCACATGGTACTGGAACCTAGTAATGGAGCTCAGAAAAAGTCTGAGGTATTTGATTCAGTTGAAAAGGAATGCAGTCCTTGTGGGTCAGATGGACTTGGTTCTGTGAAGACAGGGTTAACCTTGTTAATAGTGGGAAGTGAGAATTCCCAGTTGTTTGTGCTCGAAGGTGTGTTAAAAGTTAGTGAGGAGATAAAAGGTGGTGAGGTGAATATTATTATTGAAGGAAAAGGGAAAAGTGTAGTTCCTAAATTGAATGGCTTGGTAACACGGTGCCTGCGAATCAATTACAGGTTGATTTGGAATGTAAAGGTGCCCCACACGCTATTGTTATTCAAGAGTGTGCTGTGAAGAGGCAGAATTTGAAAAGCTGTTTGAACAAAGAGGGATCGCTTGCAGAGTTTAAACTGAAAACTAATAGCATGAAGGGTCCTGAAGATAAAACTAACAACTTGCTTAAAATTAAAGAATTGTGTGGAAATTCGGAAAATGGTCTAAGTTTGGAACACATTGTTGATAAAATAACTCCTATGAAAGGAGCATGCGAAAGCCTATTCCTCACTGGTATACAAGTTAACCACATGGGAGTTAACTGGAAAAGGGGCGAGGGTTGACGGGATGCCATTTTAAATAAAAGGATCCGGTTTTAAGGGATTTCGACAAAGCATGTGAATAATAAAGACAACCCCCATGGAAGTTTGACTTTTAAGTTTGAAAGTAAAATAAAGATTAGTATTTGCATGAACTTTTGTAGTATACACGTAAGCTAAGATCACAACTCTTTAGTTTTTGTTTGCTGAAGAAAAGGAATAAAAATAGGTGGTTATCAAATTGGAGTCTGATGCTACAAGAATTTTATTAAGGTACAAGATGTTAAAATATTAAAGGAAGTGACAAAGTAATCGCTAACTGTTTAGATGCTGAATTGAATGTGTAACTGTATTACCCTGTAGTGAATAAAAACTCTTTTGTATTGTGTTAGATTCTGAAATCCTGTAAGACTCTGTATTAATTCATTTTTACCGGTGGTAAAAATCTTAGAAGGAAGGGGGTGTTACGAATGTGCTGCAACTCTGAGGGGCCAAAGGGTACAAAGTCGCCCCCTCCTTTTTGAGAATCGCAAGATCGCTATTAATTCGGGTCTGGGACCCAGGAAATGAGAGAGAATCCACGAGGTTTGGAATATGTCCTGGCCTCAGCGAAACAAAACCACTGATAACGGCCATTGTCTCTTGGAGACGGAATTGTGTATTGAGTACTGTACTATTCATTGAAGCCCCTCAGGGGACGACCAGAGTGGGCTGGTTGAGGGATTGCATCATCCCAACCTGATTGACATCTGAGACCCCGTGAGTAAGGATAAAAGAGGGTCTGGGGAACAACCCCTTTAGACACACCAGGAGAAACGCTAGAAATCCCGTGACAGCGTTTAATAGCGACAGTCGGTGGGGGCTCATGTGCGTCCTTCCCTTGCCTGGAATTGGCGGGCTCACCACGGAAGAACGGCTTTAGCTAAAGAAGAGGCCACAAGTGAACGGCCACACCAACGAGACTCTGACAGATCGAAATCACAAAAGGAAAGCCGGCAAGTTTCTCAAAATCTCTCTCTCTTTCCAACCATTGCAAACCCAGCGGTCCCCAAAGGCTGCAGCCTGCATGAACTGAGTGACTATTATATTTCCATCGGACAATTCATTATCCCCTAGACAATGATAGAGCTTATTTCTTATTGATTATTATTATACCTGCACTTTTAGATTTAGTATTGACGACGTATATTATCTGTATATTTGCATTGATATTACTTTTGTGTATTTTTACTAATAAAAACTGTTAAGAATAGTACCATCAGACTTCAACAGACCTCTCTATCTTTGCTGGTAAGTGACCCAGTTACGGGGTTCGTAACACTTGTCAGAGAAAATATTACAGTGGTACTCTGGCAGGATAGATTAGAGGGCTCGTCTAGGGAGGCTATTTAGATGTTATTGAGTAATGGGAAAGGTGTAGTAACACTTATAGGGGTGTATTATAGACCACCTAATGGGGAGCAAGAATTGGAGGAGCAAACTTGCAAGGAGATAGCAGATATTTGTAGTAAGCACAGGGTTGTGATTGTGGGAGATTTTAATTTTCCACAAATAGACTGGGAAGCCCATACTGTAAAAGGGATGTATGGTTTGGAGTTTGTAAAATGTGTGCAGGATAGTTTTTTGCAGCAATACATAGAGGTACCAACTAGAGAAGGGGCAGTGTTGGATCTTCTGTTAGGGAATGAAATAGGTCAGGAGACGGAGGTATGTGTTGGGGAGCACTTTGGATCCAGTGATCACAATGCCATTAGTTTCAATATAATTATGGAGTAGGATAGGACTGGACCCAGGGTTGAGATTTTTGATTAAAGAAAAGCTAACTTTGAGGCGATGTGAAAGGATTTAGAAGGAGTGGATTGGGACAATTTGTTTTATGGGAAGGATGTAATAGAGAAATGGAGGTCATTTAAAGGTGAAATTTTGAGGGAACAGAATCTTTATGTTCCTGTTAGGTTGAAAGGAAAGCTTAAAAGTTTGAGAGAGCCATGGTTTTCAAGGGATATTGGAAACTTAGTTAGGAAAAAGAGAGAGATCTACAATAAATACAGGCAGCATGGAGTAAATGAGGTGCTTGAGGAATATAAAGAATGTAAGAAGAATCTTAAGAAAGAAATTAGAAAAGCTAAGATATGAAGTTGCTTTGGCAAGTAAAGTGAAAATAAATCCGAATGGTTTCTACAGCTATATTAATAGCAAAAAGATAGTGAGGGATAAAATTGGTCCCTTAGAGAATCAGAGTGGACGGCTATGTGTGGAGCCGAAAGAGATGGGGGAGATTTTGAACAATGTCTTTTCTTCGGTATTCACTAAGGAGAAGGATATTGCATTGTGTAAGGTAAGGGAAACAAGTAGGGAAGTTATGGAAACTATGACCATTAAAGAGGAGGAAGTGCTGGCGCTTTTAAGGAATATAAAAGTGGATAAATCTCTAGGTCCTGACAGGATATTACCTAAGACCTTGAGGGAAGTTTGTGTAGAAATAGCAGGGCTCTGACAGAAATATTTCAAATGTCATTAGAAAAGGGGATGGTGCTGGAGGATTGGCGTATTGCTCATATGGTTCCATTATTTTAAAAAGGTTCTAAGAGTAAATCTAGCAATTATAGGCCTGTCAGTTTGATGTCAATGATGGGTAAATTAATGGAAAGCATTCTTAGTGATGGTATATATAATTATCTGGATAGACAGGGTCTAATTAGAAACAGTCAACATGGCTCTGTGCGTGGAAGGTCATGTTGGACAAATCTTAGTGAATTTTTTGAAGAGGTTACAAGGAATGTTGACAAGGGTAAAGCAGTGGATGTTGTCTATATGGACATCAGTAAGGCCTTTGACAAGGTTCCACACGGAAGGTTAGTTAGGAAGGTTCAATCGTTAGGTATTAATATTGAAGTAGTAAAATGGATTCAACAGTGGCTGGATGGGAGATGCCAGAGAGTAGTGGTCGATAACTCTTTGTCAAGTTGGAGGCTGGTGACTAGTGGTGTGCCTCAGGGATCTGTACTGGGTCCAGTGTTGTTTGTCATATACATTAATGATCTGGATGATGGGGTGGTGAATTGGATTAGTAAGTATGCAGATGATATTAAGATAGGTGGCATTGTGGATAATGAAGTAGGTTTTCAAAGCTTGCAGGGAGATTTAGGCCAATTAGAAGAGTGGGCTGAATGATGGCAGATGGAGTTTAATGCTGATAAGTGTAATGTGCTACATTTTGGTAGGAATAATCCAAATAGGATATACATGGTAAATGGTAGGGCATTGAAGAATGCAGTAGAACAGAGTGATCTAGGAATAATGGTGCATAGTTCCCTGAAGGTAGTATCTCTCAAAAGAAAGCTTTGGGTATGTTGGCCTTTATAAATCAGAGCATTGAGTATAGGAGTTGGGATGTAATGTTAAAATTGTACAAGGCATTGGTAAGGCCGAATTTGGAGTATCGTGTACAGTTCTGGTCACTGAATTATAGGAAAGATGTCAACAAAATAGAGTACAGAGAAGATTTACTAGAATGTTACCTGGGTTTCAGCACCTAAGTTACAGTGAAAGGTTGAACAAGTTAAGTCTTTATTCTTTGGAGCATAGAAGGTTGAGGGGGGACGTGATAGAGGTATTTAAAATTATGAGGGGGATAGATAGAGTTGACGTGGATAGGCCTTTTCCATTGAGAGTAAGGGAGATTCAAACAAGAGGACATGATTTGAGAGTTCGGGGACAAAGGTTTAAGGGTAACATGAGGGGGTATTTCTTTACTCAGAGAGTGGTAGCTGTGTGGAACGAGCTTCCAGTAGAAGTGGTAGAGGCAGGTCCAGTATTATCATTTAAAGTGAAATTGGATAGGTATATGGACGGGAAAGGAATAGAGGGTTATGGGCTGAGTGTAGGTCGGTGGGACTAGGTGAGAGTAAGCGTTCGGCACAGACTTGCAGGTTCGAGGTGGCCTGTTTCCATGCTGTAATTGTTATATGGCTATATGGTTAAGAGTAGGGTGAGCTACTCAATGATAATCACCCAGTGGCACTCACAGCTACTGTGATGAAGTGCTTTGAGAGGTTGGTCATGGCTAGAATTAAGCAAGGACTTGGACCTGCTACAATTCACCTATCACCACATTAGGTCTACAGCGGATGCAATCTTGCTGACTCTCCACTCGACCTTGGACCACCTGGACAATAGTAATACCTACATCAGGCTGCTGTTTATTGACTACAGCTCAGTGTTCAACACAATAATACCCTCAGTTCTAATTAAAAGCTCCAAAACCTGCGCCTTTTTCTACAATTGGATCCTTGACTTCCTTACTGGGAGACCATAGTCTGTGTAGATTGGAAATAACATCTTTTCGCTGACAGTCAACACTGGCACACGTCAAAAGGTGCGTCTTGAGCACTGCGCTGCTCTCTCTAATTCACAATTGTGTGACTAGACACAGCTCAAGTGCCGTCTATAAATTTGTGAACAACACATCTATTGTTGACAGAGTTTCAGATGGTGATGAGGAGGTGTACCTGAGTGAGGTAAATCAGCTGGTACAGTGGTGTTGCAATAACAACCTTGCTCTCAATGTTAGTAGCACCAAGGAAGAGATTGTTGGCTTCAGGAACAAGAAGACGAGGGAACACACACCTAATATGTTGCAGATTCTGATGATAGACTCAGAAATGAATGACAAGTTGAGGATATGATGCACGTAACACAGTTGCAGATAAAGCTCTCTCAAGTCATTTCAGTATGTGAGCAGTGATTGTTGTCACCTCTTCAAGTATTGTGTCATGTGAATAATTGTTTTTCTAATATTACAATCAGTTACAGAAATTTCCAGAAATATTTTTCGGATAAAGCAAGCACAATTTGTTTTGAAGACCCCATATCTTATTTGTATAAGTTTGTACATTGTACAATCATCTCCTTTGGGGACTAAAAGCCCATTGAACTCACCTACTTGACATGAGTGGTAATAATAGCAAAGTATCACAGCAGTTCTGAGAGATGAAGTTGAAAGCACTGAGAGACATATGCAAAATTGAGTGAGGATAAAAAGGCAAGCCTAATAACTTTTGAAATGGCAGAAAAAGTAAAATAGCATGCCATTCACAGACAGATTACAACATAAATCATACCATTTACCACAGGGATCAGAAGTCCTTTAACTCTCACATTGAGCAAATATTATTGAAATAGAAGGCAAGGTAAAGATGCTGAGAACAAGACCAGATGTTTATAGATGTAACCTATGATCTTGAATGATCTATTCACATTTCCAGTTCCTTATGAAAAATCTGTTCACATTTTCAGTTCCTTACATTCCATGTGATCAGTCTATACCCTGACAGTAAAATTCAAAACAAAAAAATGTCAGGGATACTGAAAAGATCAGGACATAGCTGTGGGAAATGGAGTTAGTGCTTCAAGTAGGAGGGATCTTCATTATAGACGCAAAAGAAACAGCAGGTGCTGGAAATTTTGGGCAATTCACAGAAAATGCTGTAGGGTACTCAGCAAGTCAGGCAGCATCAATGGAGGGAAATTAACATGGTCTCGGCCCCAAATGTCAATTGTTTATCTCCCTCCATAAATGCTGCACGACTTGCTGAGTTCCTCCAGCATTTTGTGTGACTTTTTGTCAAAGTGAGTTCTGATAAAGGATCTCTGGCCAGCAAAGCTAGCTCTGCTCCCCCTCCAATAGATGCAGTCTGACCTGCCGAGTATTTCTAGCATTTTATGTATCTGTTTTAGATTTCCAATGTCTGCAGATTTTGTTTGATTTCCAGAGTAAACTTGGCTGGTAATTTAGGAATACACTGAGCACATAGATTGTAATTATCATATAAGAAAATACAATACACAATCATAGAGCACTACAACATAGAAACAGGCCTTTCAGTCCATCTAGAACATGCTCAAACATTATTCTGCCTGGTCCCATCAACCTCAACCGGGATCATACACCTGCCATCCATGTATTTATCCAAACTTCTCTTAAATGCTGTAGTTAACCCACATTAAACCACTTCCACTGGCAGCTCATTCCAATCTCACACCACCTCTGAGTGAACAAGGTCCCCCTCAAGTCCCCTTAAATATTTCACCTTTCATGCTTAACCCATGACCTCTAGTTCTAGTCTCAGCCAACTTCGGTGGATAAAGTCTGTTTGCATTTGCCCTATCTATACACCTCATAATTTCATATACTTCTATCAAATCTCTCTTCTTTCTCATATATTCCAGGGAATAATGACCCTTCCTGTTCAACCTTTCCCTATAACTCATGTCCTCAAGTCCTGACAAATTCCTTGTAAATTTTCTCTACAGTTTCAATCTTTTCTTTAGTTAGGTGAGCAGAATTACACACAGTACTCCAAATTTGGCTTCACCAATGTCTTATACAACTTCAACATAACATCCCAACTCCAGTACCCAATACTTTGATTTCTGTAGGCCAATGTGCCAATAGCTCTCTTTATAACACTCTCCTCCTGTAATGCCACTTTCAAGGAGTAATTGATCCATATTCCCAGATCAATTTTTTTCTACCAAACTCTTCGGTGCCTTACCCTGTCTAAGGCCTACCCTAGTTGGTCCTCACAAAGTCCAACACCTAAAACTTGTCTGGATTAAATTCCATCTGCTATTTCTCAGCCCATTTTCCAGCTGATCCAAATCCTTTTGCAAGCTTTGATAGCCTTCCTCCTTCTCCACTACACCCCCAATCTTGGTATCATCTACTAATTTGCTGATCTGGTTTACCACATCATCATCCAAATCATTAATATTGATGACAAACAACAATAGACCCAGTACTGATTCCTGTGTCACAGGTGTCCAGTCAGAGGACAACCATCAACTACCACTCTCTGGCACTGACCACGTTAGACTTTGTCAAAGGCATTGCTAAAGTCCATGTAGACAATGCCCACTGCCTTTCCTTCATCAGCTTTCCTGGTAACCTCATTGAAAAACTCTCCAAGGTTGGTTAGACACAAGATACCATGCACAAAGATATGTTGACTGTCCTTAATCAGGCCTATTCTATCCAGATATTTATATTTCCTGTCCCTTAAAATACCTTCCAATAATTTACTACTACTGGTAATGGGCTCACTGGCCTGTGATTTCCCAGTTTATTCTTAGAGCCTTTCTTGAATAATGTAACATTAGCTATCCTCCAGAATATCCTCAAGGATGTTTTAAATACCTAAAGACATGATCCCCACAAGGGCCAATGGAACACCATGTTGGAACCACCCTAATTTCCTCAAAACAGCAAGCATCTTCTCTTCTGTATATATAGTTCATGACCTTACTACTGTCTAATCTCATTTCAATAGACTCTATGTCCATCTCCTGAGAAATGCAGATGAAAAAAAAATCATTTAAGATCTTCCCCATCTCTTTTGGCTCCATACACAAAGGACCAGACTGATTTTCAAGTGGACCAATCTTGTCTCTCGCTATCCTTGTGTTCTTAATATATCTGCAGATGCCCTTGGGATTCTCCTCCTTGTTTGCCAGAGCAATTTAATGCCTTGCTTTAGCCTTCCAGATTTCCCTTTTAAGTGTTCTCTTGCATTTCTTCGACACCTCTTGTGCCTTATTTGATCCTAACTGACTTCTACCTGATATGAAACTCTTCCTTTTTAACAAGGTCCTCAATATCCCTTGAAAAAAAAGCTATTAGCCTTGCTTTTTATTCTGACAGGAACATACAAACTTTTTACTCTCAATATTTCACTTTTGAAGATTTCTAAATTACCAATCATCCCTTGAACAGAAATCTTCCCCATCCACACCTGACAAATCCTTTCTGATGCAATCAAAATTGACCTTCCTTAATTGAGAATCTCAAAATGAAGACAAGTCCTATCCGTCTCCAGAATTATTTTCAAACTAATGGAATTATGATTGCTAGACCCAAAATGTTCTCCTAAACACACTTCTGTCTCCTGCTCTGTCTCATTCCCTAATTGGAGATCCAATATCACACTCTCTAGTTGGGACCTCTATATATCGATTAAGGAAACTTTCCTGGATACTTTTGATAAACTCTATCCCATCCAGTCCTTTTACAGTATGGGAATCCCAGTCAACACATGGAAACTGAAAATCACAAACTTATTTTCCTTGCAACTTTCTGCTATCCCTCTACAAATTTGCTCCTCTAAATCCTGCTCACTATTGGAAAGTCTATAGTATAATCCCATTAAAATGGTCATCCTTTCTTATTCCTTAGTTCGACCCATATAGCTTTAGTAGACGTCCTCCAAACCATCCTTTCTGAGGACTGCCATGACATTTTCCCCAATGAGTAATGTCACCCCTACCCCTTTAAGATCTCCTCCCCCCCATGTGTGATGTGAGTCTATGACAAGGATAATTTGGACCCAAATGTTGGAAACAAGGCTAGATTGAGACACAGAATAAAACTGAATCGAGAACTGAGCACAATACAAAACATTAGAAGATATCTCTGGCTGGGATCATCATTGAGCATTGAGGCTCCATTCAGGTGCTCTAAAAATACTTAATTCTTGGTGCCGAAAATATGATTGTCAATAAGCGGGACAGTCCTGAACCCTTAGAGAGGCTGTGCCAGCTATCCGTACCCCTGAGATTTAGAGCGTCTAAACCCCAGAAGCCAGCTTGGTTGGGTGCATCTCGTAACACGACCCCCTCCCCTAGAACCAACTCCTGACGGCTCCGGCTGCTGAGAAAAATGGTGATGGTAGTTGTCAATGAGAACCAGATCCAAGATGTGTCTTTCAGGCACCCGGTACCTTTCCTCAGGACCGAGTCCTTCGCAGTCCATGAGGTGTTGCTGTACACCCCAAACAGTACGTGAGTACAAAAGTCTTCTCATTGTGAAGACCCATTCCCCGTCAATAAACCTGATAGGCAGAGGATAACCAATCTGGCACTTGAACGGTGATACACCATGTGCCAAATTCTGTAAGGGGTTGTGGGTAACAAGGCCAGGTATCTTAGGGTTCTTTCCAAATCTTGGTTGGTCTGCTCCATCTGGCTGTTGGGCTGGGGGTGAAACCCAATGGAAAGACTTGCCATTGCCCCAAACAGCTTTCGGAATGCCCTCCACAAATGTGATGCAAATTGTGGACCATGATCCGCGACAATGTCCACTGGCAATATGTGGAGCCTAAAGACCTGGTCCAGGATCATCTCGGCCATCTCGGCTGCAAATGGTAACTTGTCCAAGGCAATGAACTTGCAGGCTTTAAAAACCCAATCAACAATTACCTTTCAATTACCCAACAATTACCACTCGTGAATAGACTTCAAGGATCTGCGCTGAGGGGTCTTTCCTTTCCTCGAGACCTGGTCACTGGATTCCTTAGGCTTAGCTGCAAGAGTTCCAGAATGCTTGGGCATCTCATTCTTCTTCTCAACTAGAGATTCCCAATCTCTAGTGTCCGTGCGGTCCCAACAAGACAGGGTAAGGGCACATACAGTCCCATTGGCCAGGACTGGCTTGACTGCCCTTGAGGGCAGGACTAGGTCTCCAGAAGGTCTTAGGTTACCTCGCACTGAAAGCCTCCTCCTTGTTGGTCTTGGGAGAGCCTGAGGGTCAGACCACCATGCCATAAACATACCCTCTTATAATGGCTGGACCAAGCAACAATTCTCCCTCTCTCCAGTCCATGGTTGGGTTTTGCTGGGGTAGTCAAGGGTACCCAAGGATCAGAGGTACAAGTGGAGAGTCACTACTGTAGAAACTAATGTCTTCCACATCATTTCCTATCTTCATCTGCAAACCCACAGTGTATTACTGGATCTGCCGGGAACCTAGCCGGTGGCCATCCAAGGTTGTTGCAGAGAGGGACTACCTCAGCTCTTGCAGCAGTATGTCGAGGTGATGGGCAGTTCCTAAGCCCAGAAAATCACCTGCTGCCCCAGAGTCCACAAAAGCCCTCACCTTCATTTAGTTCTCACTCCAGGTGGTCTCTGCCTTCAGTAAGAAGCCAGAATCCATGGAATTGGGCGTAGTGGCTGCTACCATCACAGCCCTCCCAACACTGGATGGTCTTTGCTGTTCTCCTGACAGCTGCAGCCTCAGGCATTTGGTCTCAGGTGACCTGTCTCCCTGCAGTAATAAACTGTCCTGACAAAGGGTCTCGGCCCGAAACGTCAACAGCGCTTCTCCCTATAGATGCTGCCTGGCCTGCTGTGTTCCACTAGCATTTTGTGTGTGTTGTTGTTTGAATTTCCAGCATCTGCAGATTTCCTCGTGTTTGCTCCCTGCAGTAATAGCAGCTTTGACTTGGATGCCGGGCCCTCTCATTGGCAGAGTGTCTGATACAGTTGATCTACGTGGATTCGACTGTCCTCAACAGGGGACAGGCAAGTCATAGTTGACATCAGGGGTGGAACTACATGCATTGAGTCCAGGCTCAGGCTAGTCTTCTTGACCTCTTGATGTAGTCCCACTTACCCTCTGCCAGATGATTATCGAAACGAATGAATCTAAGTACTCTGCTGGCTCTCCCAAGACAAGGGCATCCTTTAGTTTGTCTCAGCATCGGTGGCTGTATAGAGTGACCAAGGGCTCCCTGTTCCAGCCTCTCTCTCAGGCCAAAGTCTGAAGCTCGATAGCGTAGTCAACTGCAGACTGTCCAGCCTATTGATGGTCCAAGGATCAGCTGGTCCAGTGGGCTGATGAAACACCTTCCTCATGGTGCCCATAAATTCTTCTGAATATAAGCAAACATCTGATCTTCATTCCCAATGCATGGAGGCCCAGGCCAAGGCTCTTCCAGTCAAAAGAGAGATAATGAAGGCCACCTTTCCGCACTCTGAATGGAACTGGGACAGCTGGAGTTCAAACGATAATGAGCAAGAGCCTGGGCCTCTGTCAGAACTCTCCAGGGTTGGAAGATGTACTGCTCCGCAGAGCGATCAACTGGCTCTGCCAAGTGACTGTGGCTTCCTCCTTGTAAAACTTGACGAATGGCTGCCTGTACTTCATGTATCTCCAAGCTCTGCCTGGAAATCTTCGTGCTGTGGTTGGTCACAGCAGACAAAAGACTCTGATAGCCCGCTAGGTCCATACCGGCTCAATCATACTGCGACAGGAGTCCTTGATGTCGATAGTTTGGACCCAGAGGCTGGGGAATAAAGCTGCATCAAGATCTGAGCACAAAACAAGATGCTAGACGATATCATTGGTTGGGATTACGATTGAGCATTGAAGCTCTGTTCAATTCTTGATGCCCAAAACATGATTGCAAATTAGTGGAACAGACCTAAACCCTTAAGGAGACCTTGCCAACTATCCATATTCTGGGGAGTAGAAGCATCTAAACCCCGGAACTGGCACTGTTGGGTGTGTCTCATAACACTATCATTGTCATAAACAATGAAACCCCAGAGCATTAAGCTAACAGTCGTGCTCCTGCTTCAATGGCTACAAGTATCGTAATTCCATTTGCTGATCCTCATTTCCTACAATACTCCTTGCATTGAAATAGATGCAACTTGGAATTTTCTTCTCAGCATGGTCAACCTTTCAGTTCCTGTCTTTGGCATCTGCTTTCCCCACAACCACTCCACTATCTGCTCTACAAGAACTCTGGTTCTTCTTGCAGCTCCAGTTTAAACCCCATTACAGCACTTGCAAATCTTCCTGCAAGGATATTGATTCTGGTACAAGCTGCCCCATTAGTACAATTCTCACCTTCCTTGGAAAAGAGCCCAGTGATCCTAAAATCTGAATCATTGAAGCAAAAATTCCTCCTGCACCACCTCCTTAGCCACATGATAAATTTCCTATTATCTTCCTACTTCAGGCCTCACTAGACGTTGCATGGGTAGCAATACTGAGATCACCACCCTGGAGGTCCTGTCCTTTAACTTTGCTCCTAACTCCCTGACTTCACCTGTATCTTGTCACCCTTCCCACCAACATCATTGGTACTGATGTGGGCCACAACCCCCTTTTTAAGAATGTTAGGGATTTGATCCAAGGTGGTCTGACCCTGATACTTGGGAGGTAGCATACCATCTGGGAATCTCCTCCTATCTGTCCCCTAAATCAAGACAATAACAAAAAAATCATGGCCTGGAGGGAGGATACATATCCACCTTTTTCTTGAAATAGAGAAGGAAATATAGTGAGTATCTCAATAGTTGGGTACATAGTGATCAGACCACTGAGCAAATCCTCACAAGGAGTTAAAAAAAAAAGCAATTCTTTTCAGAATACAGGGAAATTTATGCTTCATATTATTATGGTGATATAGACTGTGTTGCAACTTCATACAAACTACATACATCCATCAATCATAAATCTGTCAGTCTGTATATTTAAGCAAAATGCTCAAGCACTTTCTACACTTTTCCAGTGTCTGCTGGCCCATTCATTTGTAGTGCATATCTTTTTCCTTCTAGTTCACCGAGGTTTTGACAGAGAGTCATCAGGATCACTCAGAATACCAGAACAAAGAACTAGAGCAAGAATTTATTATAATAATTCAAAACTGAAGAGATTAAATAAGCTTCGCTTGTGTGACATCTGGGCAGATAGTTAAAAAATAACAGAATGTAGGAATATAGAGTTACAGTTATAGACAAAATGTACTGCAGTTGAAGAAATAAAATTCAAGAGCCATGACCAGCTAAATCAAGAATTCTTTAGCATAGAAGGGAAACATTTAAGAGTCTCACGTGGTCTCACTGTCACACGCAATGCTCTGACACATAGACACTGGATCATATACTTTCACTTGCAGACCTCTTGCACACATTCTGATTCAATATTACTCTTACACGTTCATTTGCACTCTCTGACACACATTATTGTCATCTTGCCCATATTTTTTCTCACTCACTTTCATTCATGCACTCACTCTCACACATTCTCTGCTTACTTTCTCATTCATTCACGGTTCAATTCACACATTCTCATCTACACACTTGCTCATTCTCACCCACGTGCTCTCATTTTTAATCTAACTCTTTTCTAAATTCACTCATTTACTAACCTTCTTATTCACACTTGCAGTTACACACTCATGCACTCTCAACTATTCTTTAATTCACTCACACCCACAAATTATCCAACACATGCTCATGCAATCTCTTTACTTACCCTCCAAGTAAACACACAGAGGCTCTCACTTTTTCATTCACACTTATGATTAAACCCTCTTATAGACTCCCGCTGACACACAGACATTGACACAAACACATGTGTGCATGCACATACAATAATACACTCTCGCACGCATTCTTTTACCCTCTCATTCAAACACTCTCACACTCAAGACATATGCTGACACTGTCTCTCTCATACACACTCTTATTTACAAACTCTTGCATACTCACAGTATCACTGTGAACATAGAACAGCCTGTGTTTACCCACTTACCTCGAATCTCCTAGTTAATCACTCACTTTAAAGAAAACACACTCTCCTACATCCATCCCCAGAAGAATGAACTCTGAAACTTTGATGAGCACTGAGTTTAGCAAAACAGAAACCAGGAAAATTCAGGAGAGCAACTAGCTCATGCACAGAAGGGAGTGATTTGACCACAGTGCAATGATAAGATGGGAAAAACTAATTAAATTGCAGGAAATTGCTGAACCATTTTATTTGTTAGAAGTGGCATCTTTTCAACAGACTTTACTGGAAATGGCAAATGGTTAATGCTTTTCCCTGATATAGGCAACTGCCTAGGATAAACTTAGTGTCAATGGCGAGGATATGCAATGTGATTTTTTTTCAAGTTTAATTGGCTTGGTGCTAACTCTTATTTTGATGCTACATGGCACAACTAACCAATGGTTACTCTGCCTTCAAATGATGCATTGAAAGATTAGGGAGTCACTGCTGAGGGAGTGATGCCAAATCATGTCTTCAGCAGTGAGTGGCAAGCTGAATCTTGTGACTCACGCCCAATGATGCTGTTTGTGAAGCTCAAAGTAAGAAGTCCGTGTGATGAAGAGGTCGTTTGTGAATGTCAAACTTCAAATAAAACAGAAAATGTTGTGGGGGCTTACTAGACATTCTTCTTCACAGTCAGAACAATTTGTGCCTTATTTCTGAGCAGAATCTTCATAGATTAGAAGCTGGATAAGCTGCAAGACTTAACATGTTCGTTATCTTTGTCTGCTGATTTTGATGTTTAAACTGACTTACATCAGACTAGGCCTCTTGAAAGACTGAAGACTGATATCGCACAGGATTGGCTGGTAGTGTGTGATGAATAAGTAGATTTTAAATCATTGCTGATCCCAGCACTACCACAAAGTACAAAAATATGTTAATCCATTTCAAAATGAGCTTCTTCACTGGAACACATATTCTTTGTAATTCAAACAATACAAGAGCTCTTCCTTTGGTTTGTAACCATGTGATAGACTGAAATGGCTTTGAATATGAACCGATTTTCAAAGTAACTTTATTATTTGAAATATAAAAAAATGCAAGACAATTGCTAACTCTGAATGGTTTTCCACAGATACAAAGGTAAAACCAATTTACCAGCAAGGCAATAGAACTGATAAAACAGTGACAGAATGCGACTAATGGAGATGGAGAGGCGGTGTAGTTATATTATCTAATAAGAAAGCAAAAAGTAAACAATACACCCAACAGTGTCTTTTTGACTGAACTAGCACTTTAAAAGTTAGTTCTATATTTAACGAGTAGAAGACTTGCATCATAGGTATTAACATGACACCATCTTAGCTCTAGTATTTAGGATCATGGAAAATGGAGGAGTTGAAGCTGATAGTAAGGAAGGAAGATATTCAAAGGTGAATGAAGACAGTGCCATAGTGTGGTGAACTACATATACCTGTCTGGACACGCCCCCTGCTGACTGCTCCTGTGGCTCCTCCCACAGACCCCTGCTGACTGCTCCTGTGGCTCCTCCCACAGACCCCTGCTGACTGCTCCTGTGGCTCCTCCCACAGACCCCTGCTGACTCCTCCCACAGACCCCTGCTGACTGCTCCTGTGGCTCCTCCCACAGACCCTGCTGACTGCTCCTGTGGCTCCTCCCACAGACCCCGGTATAAAGGCGATTGGAGGCACTGCTCCTCCCTCAGTCTCCAGGAGGTTGTGTGATGGTCTCTTGCTGCTGATGGTGCTTTCTTCCAGCTAATAAAAGCCTATCTCGACTCACATCTCCGAGAGTTATTGATGGTGCATCAATTTTATTAGCTGGAATTTTAAAACATGGAAAGTATTTTACGTCCGGAAAAATTGGACATTGATCCCCAAGCCCCAGAAGCAGCCATTGCCTTTGAACTCTGGCTTGCATGCTTCCAATCGTACTTGGAGGAGGTTCCCATGACTGAGCCTGCTATCATGCACAAAATCCTCCTCTCCAAGGTCAGTCCGAAGGTATTCTCCCTTATCAGGGACCTGCCGACCTACCAAGGGGCACTGGACGTCCTCAAAAGACAGTACCTGCGGCCAGTGAACACGGTCTACGCAAGACATCGCTCAGTGACGCGGCAGCAGCGGGCTGGAGAATCGAGCGCTGAGTTTGTCCGGGCCATACAGACACTCGTGCGGGCCTGCAATTGCAGGGGACTGACGGTGGAACAGCTGTCGGAATCCCTGGTACAAGACGCCTTCGTTACGGGGATCAGGTCAGTGTACGTGCGCCAGCGGCCGCTGGAAAATGCCGATATTACCTTACGCTCGGCAATCGAGCCGGCCAACACGCTGGAGGCTGCTCTGCACAACGCTGATGCTGTCCAGCTGCGCAATCTCCCGCCGGCCCCGTGGACGCCGCAGACCCCGCCACCCAGCCAATCGACCTCAGCTGCTGCCACTCGCGAGTCCATGAACTGCCTGAAACCCTCCTGCGAAGCGACCACAGCTCCTGCCAGTCGAAAGTCCATGCAGTGTTACTTCTGCGGACTCGAAAATCACCCCCGAAAACACTGCCCGGCCCGAGAAGCTACCTGCTCCAGCTGCGGAAAGAAGGGCCACTTCGCCAAGGTCTGTAAGTCTAAACCACGAGCGGGGTCAAGCAGCGCCGCGTGCGAGGCATGGGGGTCGCCATCTTTGTTGGCGCCACCTCGCCCCATCTCCAACCCACGGGTGCTTACTGGGCACCAAGACGGCGATTCAACTCTGGCCTCCGTGACCCTCGACCAAAACGCCCCACATCAGCTCACAAGGTCAATGATGGACATCCTGGTGGAGGGACACAGGACTAGCTGCCTGTTTGACATGGGCAGCACTGAGAGTTTTATTGACCCGGACACGGTGCAACGCTGCGGACTCATGACACGGCCGGTAAGCCAGAGATTCACCATGGCTTCTGGGTTGCATTCCACAGACATCCGGGGGGGGGGGGGGGGTTATGTAGCAACATTGGTGGGGCAGGGCACAGAATATTGGGACTTTGCGCTACTGGTCATGCCTCAACTGTGTGCGCCTGTGCTATTGGGTTTGGACTTCCAGAGCCACCTGAAAAGTGTGACAATGGCATATGATGGGCCCCTCCCACCAATCACTGTCAGGAATCCTCAGTTTTGTGGGACTTCGTCATATACCCCGCTACTGACCACACACACACACCGGCCCACACATCCCACCCAGCACCATGCCGACAGCTGCGCTACTGGCACCACTTGCAGCCTCTCCACCCTCAAGATCCCTCCCCCATCGCTGTTCGCCAACCTGACCCCCAACTGTAAACCTGTGGCAACTAAAAGCAGGAGGTACAGCGCGGGGGACGGAGCCTTCATTCAGTCGGAGGTGCAGCGGCTGCTCAGGGAGGGGATCATTGAGCCAAGCACAAGTCCTTGGAGGGCCCAGGTGGTTGTTGTTCGGACCGGGCAGAAAAATAGGATGGTCGTGGACTATAGTCAGACCATCAATAGGTTCACGCAGCTTGACGCGTACCCCCTACCCCGCATCACGGATATGGTCAACCAGATAGCTCAGTACAAGGTGTACTCGACGATAGACCTGAAATCCGCTTACCATCAGCTCCCCATCCGCCCGGAGGACCGCCCCTACACCGCCTTCGAGGCGGGCGGCAGGCTCTATCACTTCCTGCGCGTCCCCTTCGGTGTCACGAATGGTGTCTCTGTCTTCCAGAGGGAAATGGACCGGATGGTGGACCAGTGCCAACTGAAGGCCACATTTCCATATCTGGATAACATCACCATCTGTGGTCACGACTGGCCGGATCACAACACCAACCTCCAATGATTTTTCCGAGTGGCCAAAGCTCTGAACCTTACCTATAACAGGGACAAGTGTGTGTTCGGAACCACCAGACTCGCTATCCTTGGGTATGTCGTGGAGAACGGGGTTATTGGCCCTGATCCCGACCGTATGCGCCCCCTGTTAGAACTCCCTCTTCCCACCACCCTCAGAGCCCTCAGACGGTGCCTGGGCTTCTTTTCCTATTACGCCCAATGGGTCCCTTATTACGCAGACAAGACCCGCCCCCTGGTCAAGTCCACCGCATTTCCCCTCTCAGCCGAGGCCCGCGCGGCCTTCAGCCGCATTAAAGGGGACATTGCCAAAGCCACAATGCATGCAGTGGACGAGACCATTCCCTTCCAAGTAGAGAGTGACGCCTCCGACTTCACGCTGGCTGCTACCCTCAATCAGGCAGGCAGGCCAGTAGCATTCTTCTCTCGTACCCTTCAAGGCCCTGAAATTCGGCACTCCGCGGTGGAGAAAGAAGCCCAGGCCATAGTGGAAGCTATTAGGCACTGGAGGCACTATCTCGCCGGCAAAATGTTCACCTTGCTGACCGACCAGTGCTCAGTTGCGTTCATGTTTAGCAACCAACAGTGGGGCAAAATCAAAAATGATAAAATTTTGAGGTGGAGAATAGAACTCTCCACCTACAACGATGACATCCTGTACCGGCCTGGAAGGCTCAATGAGCCCCCGATGCCCTATCCCGGGGAGCATGTGCAAGCGCACAGCTCAACCAGCTATACGCCCTCCATGCAAATCTTTGCCACCCGGGGGTCACCCGATTTTACCATTTCGTGAAAGCCCGGAACCTGCCGTACTCCCTTGAGGACATCAGGATGATGACCAGGGACTGCCAAGTCTGCGCTGAGTGCAAACCGCACTTCTACTGTCCTGAAAAGGTGCAACTTATCAAGGCCACCCGCCCCTTTGAGTGACTGAGTGTTGACTTTAATGGCCCCCTTCTCTCCACCGACCGCAATGTCTACTTTCTCAACATTATCGACGAGTACTCACGGTTCTCCTTTGCCATCCCCTGCCCCGACACCACTGCCACGTCTGTCATAAAAGCCCTGCACCAGCTCTTCACTCTGTTCGGATATCCCTGCTATATCCACAGTGATAGAGGGTCCTCCTTTATGAGTGACGAGCTGCGCCAGTACCTGCTGGCTAGGGGCATTTCTACTAGTAGGACCACGAGCTATAATCCCCAGGGAAATGGACAGGTGGAGAGGGAGAATGCCACAGTGTGGAAGGCCACACTTTTAACCCTGAAGTCAAAGGGGTTGCCGGTCTCTCGATGGCAGGAGGTCCTCCCTGAGGCACTCCACTCTATCCGCTTCCTGTTATGTACGTCCACCCATGCCACCCCTCATGAGCGCTTATTCTCTTTTCCCAGGAAGTCTGTCACTGGGACCACCTTACCGGCTTGGCTGACGTCCCCAGGGCCAGTGCTGCTCCGGAAACATGCACGGAGCAATAAATACTCCCCGCTGGTCGAGAGGGTTCACCTACTACATGCGAACCCCCAGTATGCCTACGTGGTCTTACCTGATGGGCGGGAGGACACGGTCTCCATCCGCGACCTGGCGCCCGCAGAAGCAGCAGACCACTACCCCAAACACTCCACGGTAACTATGAACCCTGTACCCACCGAGGTGTATACCCACCTGACACCGCGCACACCAAGCCCTATACAGACTCCTCACGACACTCCCATACCGGGCGCCTCGCACACACATATACCGGGCGCCTCGCACATGTGTGAGGGATCACTGATGCCTAGTGGGCTGACACCTCAAGTCAGGCCAGAACCAGCACAACCACCATCACCAGTGCAATCACCACCGGCACCGGTGCAATCACCACCAGTGCTACGTAGATCGCAGCGACAGATTTGACTGCCTGATAGACTTAACCTGTAAATATACATGTACGAAACTTCGCCCCATGGGGACTCTCTTTTAAAACAAAGGGGGGGTGAATGTGGTGAACTACATATACCTGTCTATACACGCCCGCCCCCCGCTGACTGCTCCTGTGGCTCCTCCCACAGACCCCTGTATAAAGGCGATTGGAGGCACAGCTCCTCCCTCAGTCTCCAGGATGTTGTGTGGTGGTCGCTTGCTGCTGACGCTGCTGACGGTGCTTTCTTCCAGCTAATAAAAGCCTGTCTCGACTCACGTCTCCGAGAGTTATTAATGGTGCATCACATAGCAATGAGAACAAGGAGCCTGTTGGTGAGAAGAAGAAGATATGATCAGTAATGTACTAGAAGAAAAATAGACTATGAAGTTTTATTGGAGATTCAAATAGATATTTGTCTCAAATGTGACTGCACATGGATATCAGAATGCCAACAGGAAAAGAATTTTTTCATTTAATTTACAATACTTAAATGTTTTAATTTCCTATAGCATTAATGTTCAGTTAATTACAAGATGAACTGAACACTGTTGGTTACTACCTAACTGTTAATGTAATTCTGTGGAAATTATTAATACAATTACTGTAGAAAGCTCCAGTTTCTCAGTAGGCTGGTGGGGGAGCAGAATGTTGGTACTGGTTGTAGGTTGAAAATCTATTCCCTGAAGCCTGCTAATTTATTTTACAGCTCCAAAATGAAAGTTGATGTTTATATGATCAATTCTATTTTTGAATTTCCTATTTTGGCTTTTGATTTTACACTCAATTTCAGTTTTAATGAGGTCAGTCATAATCTATGTCTTATTAAATAGGACAATATACAGAGGGTGTATCTTTGAAGGTGGGTCTAAGGGTGAATGAACAATGCAATGTATTTTATGATTGCCTTTCCATGTGTGCCAACTTGAACAACTCCAGATTCAATCTGAAATTCTACACCTGGGTTTGTTCACCTTTTACACAAAGTCTACTTCCAAGAGGACCACAGCCTTGTTGTGGTTTGGAGGCTTGGGTGCCTCAGTGACACAGAGGGCTATGTTGGTTGCAGTCAGGGCTTTATGTTTTGACTCCTGGTAGGGTCACCTATGCCAAATAGGTCAAAGGGTAGAGGCCAGACGAAGAGTGGTACACCAGTCCTCAAGGTTTGGAGGGTCAGCTCAGGGCTAACAACCCTGACTGGTAAAACAAAATTGTTACGGAAACAGCAATGAAGAATTTTCTATATCTGAGTGCGATAATATTCCTGAGTCTCCACCCGGGACTTTCATGACCGACTGTACTAAAAATGAAAAGGAAGCTACTGACATGATGAAGTAAGCCCTGAATACCAACAGAGATGGAGGACCTTCATGGTGCCCTAACTGCCGGCGGCATAACAGGCAATATGTAAGTACCTTCAATGAACGGAGAAACAGAGTTAATGTTTCCAAATGAAATGCCTTTGACCTGAAACAGTAACTCTGTAACCTGATGGACGTTTGCAGCACTTTGTTTTATTTTCACATTTTTATTTCCATCTAACTTCAGTGTAGCTTATTTTGTTTTCAATAGAATTGCCTCAAAAGGTTGCATTTGATTTGATCCAACCTCAAGCTGTTCATGACTGAGAGGGGTAAGTATGTTTGGATTGCAGGGAAAGGAAACTTATCTGAGCTCTAATGAATGGTTTCAACCTAGAACATTGAAAATTCCACACCTCCTACCCCTCCCATTTGCTATATGTTGCTCAACCTACTAAATTCCTCCAGTACGTTGCTTGTTGCTCCAGATTCCAGTCTATCATATTTTCAGAAAGTTATCCTTGGTACCTTGAGTGAACTATTGTGATAGCAAAAGCAGTATTAGTGGTCCATTTCCCAAATCCTTTTCAATTGATGTTGGAGATAGGACCATATCATAGCTTTATAACCATCCACATCACAAGTGCAACCAGAAATGAACCTCTTCCTAGTTGTTTGCAAAATGCATCACCTCAGAGCTTTATATAATTGCCTAAAGCCTAAGCTGATTAATGTCATTACTCTACACCTCCACCTTGCAAACACCAGGAAAATAGATGATGAGCTGAATCAATGTTAGTTATTTTTATCTATTAATTCCTAGGTTGCTGTGACATTTTGGAGCATTCATTTTCTGTTCTACCATTATAATTTGCATTATCTCACATTTTTAAACTAAAAATGTCAATATAATTTACAGATTTTCTAAACTAGAATCTCTAAAACCTAAGAAGCATTTGAAAAGAACCCAGAGGCTCTGTCAGGTCATTGGATTTCTGTCAGTCTATCATCACATCTTGTTTTTTTCTGTTTGATGACATATTATCTCATTATTTTTTGTTGTATACACTAATAAACATTCTGTAGTGAGCCATTCTTTTCTAGTTATAGTTATTGTTCCTTACAGAAATTTCCCTGGGGAGCAATGTGCTACATATGTACAGGAAATTCTAGAAGTAGCATTAATGTCCTCAAGCAAGGCTTCCAGCATCTGGTCAATATTTGTCAAGGGTGTCTCAGGTGAAAATTTCTGAAAACCTATACTTACGTTGCAGCTGTAGCCTATTTATCAGAAAATGATTTTTAATATCTTAAGAGAGTGGTAGGTGGAGAAGTATGCTTAAACCTGAATTTCTGATATATGCAGCATAAAACTTTATGCACTGCAGGTATTTTTAAATTGTCAGTTATGTAGATCTGGCTTTCTGGAGCTCATTTTCTATTCTTTTTGCAGATTTGAAAAAGGCTCCGCAGTATCCACATACCCTGGTTAGTGAAAGCAGTTCCAATACTCCAAATGTATCTGGGGGCAACAAGTTTATACCACAGAAGCAGGTTATTAGACCCACCATGCCTACGCTGAGGGTTATGTCCCACACAAACTTTCTCATGCATCATGAGAAGATAATAGATTTTCCCAGGTAAAGCAGCATTTTTCTGAACCCTTAGGAACTGTGAAGAAATATGGAGTTGAGCAACAAACCAATTGTGCTTGTAGCATTTACTTTCGATTTTGGACTGCAACCACACTAGTTGACATTAATAATTGTTCTCTTTTCTCAAGCTCTGCCTTCTTTCCTCAAAAATTTTATTGTCATAATTCCTGTAATAAAACCTTGAATCCCCCCCTTTTCACAACAATCTACTTTCGCATCCCTTACCTGCTTTTCTACTCTCCAACCATTGAACAAGTGACAGTGTCTCACATTTGTAACCTTCTTTTCCAGAGCTGTCTTTGCTTGATGTTATTCTTATGAAGTGCCTTGAGATATTCTGCCAAAATCGAAGCATTTTTTTATTAGAAGCTATCAAAAATCATAAAACTACAAATGCTGGAAAATACAAGAAGTATTCAGCAAGACAATTAGAAGCTATGGGGAAGGAAACAATGCTAATATTTCAAGTTTATGCTTTCATCAAAACAACCATGTTTACTGTATTACAACATGTCAAAAGTAATCATATTTGATTTAAATGCCACATTATTACAATTTTAAAGAATTTAAATTAGTTGAAAGCTTTGGTCTCTGTTTGGTATTCTACCATTCTGAAGCAGCGATGGTTATATAGTGTGATTACATATATATTTAATTTAATGAGAATCATTTCAATTACACTGCTGTTAATGTTTGGCTCACATGACTCTATTCAATCTCTGGTGCCACAGTGTGACAAAGGTAGAGTTCAGAGAAGGTGAGGGGAACGAGGGAAATATAAGATCTATACTTTCACTGAAACCAAAGGATCCAAGTTCCAAGGAGAGAGAACCAGGTATAGTTGTTCCTCACCTTGACTACACATTTAATTCAAGTAGCTGTTCACTCCCAAGTTTTTTCCCATCTAATCAGAAAGCAGACCAGTCACTTGCCTAACAATGTGGAAGCCTTCATGGCCAACCTTGATCCATCCATGGGAAAGAAAAAAAACACTTCATAGGATAAGCAGATTGTCAATGTGAAGCTTTTATTATTGTACATCTCCAAAACACTCTCATATCCTATTTCATCCTCGTTAATCTTTCATTGTTGCACTCAAGCCTTCAAAGAGAAAACTTCACCTTTGTAATCACTCAACTTATTTCTATGGTGATAATTTCAAATTTCCTCTTTTGTTAAGCTCGGTAAATTATTTTCATTGCCACAGTTTATCATAGTGTCACATAAATATTTTATTTAAGATCCCAAAAGTAATTAATGTATTCTTACTTATATATTTTTTTCTATCCTATTTTTTAAAGTGGTTTATAAATTAATTGTGAGCTGGGTATAATTTTAGAATTCAAGAAAAATAATTAAACTGTTTCAAACATATGATATGATATGATATGGTTGCTCCAATGTTTCAGGTCCTATTGTATTGTCTGCTTGGGTTTTCCAAGAATACCATTTCCCTGTCTCTCAGGTTTCATATCTCTGGTCAATTGATGAAATATTGTTATTGTAACTGTTCCTTTATCAGAATCAAAGTAATGTGTGGAGGTGACTAGGGTGAATATGTATAGATTTTCTCTGAGAACCATTTGGATGAGCTGCCTTACAATAAAATCACTGATATGAAATAACTAAGTACAATTTTGAGAAGATGTTGATTACATTGCCAATTTGGTGATAGCTGCATCATTTAGATTTGACAGATGTAACAAGTAAATATCAATTCATACATTGTGATGGTATTAGAAGTGGAATGAAATGATGAAGACTGGAATCCACATCTCAGCAGAAAAATAATTCTTGTATTATGGTTCTAAATTATTAAGACCAACACAGTGAAAATCAAAAAAAAGTATAGATCTTGAAAACTTGAAAAAGAAACTGAAAATGTTGAATAAAACACTCAGCAGGATACACAGTATCAAAGGAAAGAGAGATGTATCAGGTCCAGAACCCCTCATCTAAACAGGAAAACAGAGAAAACATTTGTTTTTAGTTGTGGAGAAAGTAGGTGAGGAATGTGTAGAACATGAGGAATATCTCTGATACAGCAAGACCGTACTTGTTAATTTCTTGTATCTTTGTAATGTGTTGTTTACAGAGAGACAATAGGTCATGACAAATGGGCCAAACTATACAACCAGATTAAGAGAAACAGAGCCAAAATAACAGACAGAAAGAGAAAGTTACCTAAAGTTGGAGAATTTGATACAGAGTTCAGAAAGTTACGACGTGACCAGGTAGTAAATGAGGACCAAAAGATACCCAGCTTCAACATCCTGTCTGTGTTTTATCACCTGATCTCATTGTGAGAGCTGATGCAGAGCCACATAGATAGCCTAATGTTTTCTTGGCCAGTGACCTCAACGTCAAAAAGCTTTTGAGAGCCTTGGGTACTGAGCTGACACACCTCTGGCAACACTATACATACCTGGCCCCCTCTTTACATATGCACATCACCTCAGCTCCACTCACTTACTGTGATCAGTGAATAACTTTCCATATTCATCCCTTCAACCAACACTTGATCTATAGATTTCTAAGAAATAATTCAAGTGTTCATCTAGACAGTTCCTGATACTGTCATTGACCCAGCTTCAACCATTTTGTCGGGCAGTTCATTCTGAGAACTTTCCATTCTGTGGGTGATGAAAGTCTCTATTTTATACTAAATGTTAGGCATCCTGCAGATGCTGAAAATACAGAGCAAAACACACAAAATGCTGGATAAACTCAGCAGCCCAGGTAACATCCATGGAGATGAATAAGTAGTTGGCATTTTGGGCTAAGACCTCATCAGGACAGGAAAGGAGTGGGGAAGATGCCAGAATACTCAAGTGGAGGAGCAGAAGGCGTACAAGGTAGAGGGTGTGTAGCCAGATGGGTGGGTGTGATGAACTGGGATGTGATAAGTGGAAAACAAACAGGGTGGAGAAGAAGGAATCTGATAAGAGAGGAGAGTGCACCATGAGAAAAAGGGAAGGAGGATGAACACCAGGGCAGGTGATAAGCAGGTGAGGAGAAGATGTAAGGGGGGGCAGAGTGGGATATTGATGAAAAGAGAAGGGGGAGGGGGAGTAATTACCAGAGGTTGCAGGGATAAGTGCCAGGAGGGAGATTAGTGGAGAGGAACCATGTAGGGAGCAATCTTGACAACATTAAGATGTTGACAGAACTGACAGAACTGGTCCTCACACTCAATGTTTCCTCCTTTAACTCCTTCCATTTTCTCCAAGCTTAAAGTTTAGCCATGGGCACCCACATAGGCCCCCACTATGCCTGCCTTTTCATAGACTACATGGAAAAGCCCATGTTCCAATCCTTCCATGGTAATGCTCCCCAACTCTTTATCCACCACGTTGATGACTGCACTGGTGCTGCTCCATGCACCCGTGCTAAGCTCATCAATTTCATCAACTTTGCCTGCAATTTCCCCCTTGCCCTGAAATTCACTCAGTCTAATTCTGACACCTCTCTCCCTTCTTTTGATTTCTCTCTCTCCATTTCTGGAGACAAACTGTCTACTGATTACTTTTATAAACCTACCATTTCCCACAGCTTTCTTGATCTTACCTTTTACCATCATGTCTCCTGTAAAAATGCCATTCCCTTCTCAAAGTTTCTTCATCTCCTCTGCATTTGCACCCAGGATGAGACTTTCCTTTCCAGGATATCAAAGGTGTCCTCTTTCTTCAAAGAACAGGGTTTCCTTTCCTCCCACATGGATGCTGCTCTCACCCTCATCTCTTCCATTTCCTGGACATCCAAGCTCACTCCATCTTCCTGCCACCATAACTGT
This sequence comes from Hemitrygon akajei, assembly GCF_048418815.1. NCBI lineage: Eukaryota > Metazoa > Chordata > Chondrichthyes > Myliobatiformes > Dasyatidae > Hemitrygon > Hemitrygon akajei. The sequence continues at coordinate 127,411,636 of NC_133126.1, read as the reverse complement.
AATACCTTTTCGTTATGTTCCACACCATGAGCTTCAGCATCCAACACATTATTCTCCACAACTTCTACCTTCTTCAATGGGAGCCTACCAGCAAATGCATCTTTAGCTCCTCCCCACTCTCCACTTTCCACAGAGATCACTCCCTCTGTGATTCCCTTGTCTATTCTTCCCTCCCTAGTGATCTCCCTCTTAGCACTTATCCTTGCAAGTGAAAGAAGAGCTACACCTGTCCTCCCTCACCTGTACTCATGGCACCAAACAGTCCTTCCTTCTGAGGCAACACTTCAGCTGGGAATCAGCCGAGTTTGTTGACTGTATCTGGTGCTCCTGATACCCGGTGTTGATTACTTTGTCGAGCACCTTCACTCCATCCACAAAAAGCAGGAATTCCTGTCGGCCAACTATTGTAATTCCAATACCTATTCCTATTCCTACAGGTTGGTCCATGGCCTCTTCTTCTGCCATAATGAAGCTACTTGCAGTTGGTGGAGTAACACCTCCTATTCTGTATAGGTAGCCTCTAACCTAATAGCATGAACATTGGTATCTCCAGTCTCCGATAATGATACCCCCTCCCTCTTCTTCAATTCCCCACTTTGTCCCCCCCCCCCCTTACTTCTTCTCACCTGCTTAGCACCTCTCACTGGTGTCCTTCCTCCCCTTTCTCCCATGGTGCATTCTCCTATCCTATCAGATTCCTCCTTCTCCAGCCCTTTACCTTTTCCATCTATCACCTCCCAGCTTCTTACATCATTCTTCTTCCCCACCCACCCTGCTTCACCTGTCACCTTCAAGCTTGTACTCCTTCCACTTCCCCCACCTTCTTATTCTGACATCTTCCCCCTTCCTTTCCAGTCGTGATGGAAGATCTCAGCATGAAACGTCAATTGTTTATTCATTTCCGCAGATGCCTCCTGACCTGCTGAATTCCTCCAGCTTTTTTGTGTGTGTTGCCCTCTCTTATTCTCTGAGGTTCTCTTGCCCCTAACCATAAATCTATTTCCTTTATTTTTATCTACCTCTGATATGGGGAAAAGTTTCCTGACTCCTACAATATCTAATCTCCTTATGATTTTATCTACTTCATCCATATGCCCATTCAACCTCCTCCATTCCAGGAAGAACAAACATCAACTTCACCAACCTCTCCTCATAACCAAACTTTTCCATCCCAGACAACATCCTGGTAAGCCTATGCACCATCGTGAGTACTATCACAGGCTTAATGTGGCACGGTGACAGTAATTTCATACAATACTCCAGCTGAGTTCTGATCGAGTTTGGACCATACCCTCTCTTCTTCTGTATTGGATGCCCTGACTGATGAAGGTCAAGTTCCCCATATATAGTCTTAATAATGTTATCTAACAGTGACTTGAGTGTGACATGTTTGATGACGCTGATGTTTATAAAGGCTGTAAAAGACCTTGAAAGATCCTGAGATTGTAGTTGGTGCTATATAAGTGAAAACTATATCTTTATTCTGTTGAATTTCATTATAGATCTGATCTGGTGCAGTACTGTATTCTAAAGAATCACCACCTGGAATGACGAACGGAGATTTGTACCAATATGATATTTTGAGCAATCTTCTGCAGTAGATGTTGATAAACCAGATCACTTGGTTGCAAGCTCAGTTGAGGAAGTACCATTTTTTCAGAGGCAGAGGGTGAATGATCCAGGGGTGAACTTTCATTAATGAGGCATCTCCACCATCAACTTGGACAACTCTGAACTGAGTGCTCCAGTTAACAGCAAACACAGAAGAAGAAAAAGTACTTACGACTTACCAGAAAAGCAGGACAATAGTGTTCACTTCCCTCTCATCAAATACTTAAGAGACAGCACTTCAAATGTAACAGGAAATGTTTGGTAAGATTGTACAAGAATAATGGGATTGAATTAAAGACTTCTAAGTGTGAAAGATTGTCCTGTTGTGATCCATTGGGTGCCTGCTTTTATACCTTATACTATGTTATGGTTGATACCCTCTGGGCAGAAACCCATTTTATAATGGCCTAAAACTTAACTGGAATATTCTGTACAAATATCTTTTTAATAAGTAATGAAGAAATCATTTTAACTGCTCTGGGCCACACAGCAGTTTTTCCATATCATATATATTCTTTACTGAGCATTTGGACATTTTCCTTTATCAAATCCAAGAGGATTTACTTGCATTGCAATGTTTTAGTTTCCCCAAAAGCAATGCAGGAAGAATCAATCTTTCCTTAGTCACTATTTACAAATGTACATCAAACATATTCAGCTCATTTAATACTTCCACCTGACAGTCATGATCACTGAGTATCCAATCATTTAGCTTCCACTGAAGTATCCATAGTGAAACAGCTGTGAGGCTAAAATGGACCTGTATTTTCTAACTAGCATTATAGCTGGTGTATTGATGCTGTTTAAATGAAAGGACTTGTTCCCTTTAGCTTCAATATATCTAAAAATTGTCCAGTAAGATTGAAGAAAATTACTTTTTGATTTAAAGTACATTAGTGCTCCTTGTTTCTAAGGTTATAACTTAAATGTTTTGTTTGCTGAACTCTTGTGGTATTTCTCACTTCGGTGCCGTCAGTGTTAATTAAAGATTTATAATTCCTGGAACATTCAAGACCCATCTAACGGTGTTTACTAAACAGCAAGAAATGCAGGAATTGCAATTGTTGTCAGCTGGCTGGAATTTGTTGAATTATCACTCTTGGTGTGCTATTGATCTCTATCCTGGAGGTGAATGCTGCTTTATGCAATCTGTAATGACAGCCCAAAGCTCTTGCCATTTCACCTTCCTGAACCTGTCACTATAGTTTACAGGATCACCATAGACAATGCTGGATCCCCAGAATACAAAGGACATCTCATAAAAGCAGAGGTTCATAGAGTTATATGGTATCAACAACCCCTTCAGTCAAAACATGTTCATGCCAACCAAGATGCTGAACTGAGCTAATCCCATTTGCTTGTGCTTAGAACATTACTCCCTACATCTTTCTCATCCATGGTTTAAAGTTTGTAATTGTACCTTTCTCTACAACCTCCTCTAACAGTTCGGTCCACATTCCCATCATCCTCTGCTTGAAAAACTTGCCCTCAGATCCCCTTTAAATCTTTCCCCTCTCACATTAAACCTAAGCAAACTAGGTTTAGATTCCCTTACCCTGCAAAAAAAGATCAATACTATATGTGCTATCTATAACTTTATAAGCCATGAGAAGGTCACCCCTCAGCCTCCTTGGCTCTGGACCAGAAAACAGTATCCTTATATCTCAAGTCCTCCTCATCCTAATGAAATTTTCTGCATCTTCTCCAACATAATTACATCTTTCCAAAATCAGGATTGTGGGATGTAGAGAAGGTTCTAGAGAGCTGGGCGGGAAGAGTTTTCCGAAGGACAGTAGTCTGGTTTAGGGTCCATTTGGCAGGAGCTGAGGAGTTGGGCATAAGGTAAGATGCTGCAGAATGGCATTGCAAGGAGAGTCGCCGTTGCAAGAAGTGCTTTGTGCAGATGAATGGCTCCAAGGAGAAAGGGCCAGTACTCCCGAGAGAGCCAGTTCAACTAACTTCTTCAGTATCAGTAAAGCAGAGGCTAAGCGTGTAATCTGGGAAAAAATCATCCAGATGTGGCAAGAAAGATGGGGCAGAGAGGGGAAAGGGAGGCATATATATCAAATACAAAAGAGTGTTACAGGTACTAAGGTAGACCCTCTTCTGGGTGGGCACTGTGCACTAAACAAAACATTGAAAATGATAGGGAAACACCAGACAGGATTGTGTGAGGAATGTCAGGAGGAGGAGTCAGTAGAGCATGTAATTCTGAGTTGCAGGAAGTATGGGATACAGAGAGAGATGATGAGAATTAATCTGAGGGAATTGGTGGTGCAGGAATTCACATTAAAAGGGTTACTGGGCATGGGTGAGAGAACACAGGTCAGGGTACTTTTAGCTTTCTTAAGGGATACAGAGTTTCTATTTATAGGTCATGGTGGATAAGCAGGAATAGGGTACTAGGATGGCCAAAGAAAGGATAAAGTGTAGAGTGTGCGTGTGTGTGTGTGTATAGAATGTAAGTCTATCGTCTGATAAACACCCCGGAGAAGAAGGTGCGGTGGCGGTAATGCACCATTAAGCTGGGTGCCAACCGCCGTATAACAAGAAGAAGAAGAGCCAGTTCATTCGAGATGGTCTTTGAGGGAATTTCAAACTGTGGCAGGTGTTTTCACGCTGACCGTAGGTCCTGCACATGAGTATGTGATTCACCCCCAACTAATCCAGAAATGAGCTCCAACGTTTATGTGCACATTGGACTGGTTTAACTGTAATGGACCCTTTCATTTTTCTTCTTTTCTGTAACTGTAAATTTGCTAAATATGTTTTCTTTATAATGTTATGCTGGTGTATGATCTGCCATTTCTGGGCGACCAATAATTGTATGGGCAGTACTTACACTGCATTCACTCAAATTGAGGTTCCTTTAATCAGGACGTCCCGACGTTTCTGTTTGAGTGAACCCCAGACGTATATTGCTTATGAAAGGTGGCCTCCTCACCACTGAGTTACGTGGCTGTTAGTAGCTAACCAAGTTGGTGTACGAGTCCTAGTGAGAGGGTTACGCTTCCAAAGATGTATTTCTTCTCACTTATTTGAGTTAAATTCCATCTGCGATTCCTTTGTCCATTTTCCCAGTTGAGTAATGCACTGTTGCAATCTTCTTCACAGCCACTTTAACCTGAGTTTTGGTGTCATCTACAAAAGTAGTAATCACGCCAGCTACATGCTCTTCCAAATCATTAACTTACATGACAAACAATTGGGAACCCAGCTGCGACCCCTGGGGCATGCCACTGGTCAGGGGCCTTAAACCTTTAAATCAACCCTCCACTACCACATTCTACCTCCTCCTGCCAAGGCCATTTTGCATTCACTCAGCTCACCCTGGATCATCTATGTTCTAATCTTTCGCACTGGTGGATTTAAACAGTAAAATGTCATGATCTCAGAACATCCCAAAGCCACCGCAGCCAATAAGTTTATTTTTATAGGAAGCCACTCTTGTAAATTAGTGAATGCAGCTACCAATGTGGTCATTAAAAGCTTCTACATGATGATGATACATTATGGTCAAATCATTTGTGATGTCATGTGCTGTTGTATCATGTTGCCTTGAGCTGGATACACAAGTGTGTGTGTAAGATCTTCCAGTTTGACCCTTGAGTTTGTGAATTCAACTGGGCTGGGAGCAACTTTGCTGTGTTTGTAATTCATTTCCTAGGTTGATGGGTAAATTCTCCAGGAGGTTTTCATATTTCTCTGTATCAGCAAAGTAGTTATAGTCCAACAGGCAGGAATTAATAGTTAATTCCATTGATTGGTGTGGATGGTATGCTCTCATTGGTACATCTGTAGAAACTTGCAAGAGTCGTTGGTGTCATACTAAGCTTTTTCAAACTTCTAATAAAATATAGCCACTGCTGTGTCCCCCTTTATAATTGCATCAATATGTTGGGCCCAGGATAGATCTTCAAATATGTTAACACTCAGGAACTTGAAACAGCTCACACTTTCCACTGCTGATCCCTTAATGAGATCTGGTGTGTGGTCCCTCGGCTTCCTCTACCTGAAGTCCACAATCAATTCCTTGGTCTTACTGATGTTGAGTGCAAGGTCATTGTTGCAACACCACTCAACCGACTGATCTACCTCACTCCATATGTCTTCTCATCACCTTCCAAAATTCTGCCATCAATAGTTGCATCAGTGGCAAATTTATAGATGGTGCTTGAGCTGCGTCTAGCCACACAGTTGTGGGTGTAGAGACAGTAGAACAGTGGGCGAAGCATGCATCTTTCCGGTGCCCAGTATTAATTGTCAGTGAGGAGGACATGTTATTTCCAATCTGCACTGACCGTGGCCTCCTGATAAGGACATCATCAGATCCAGTTGTAGAGGGAGGTACAGAGGCCCAGGTTTTGGAGTCTATTGATTAGTACTAAGGGTATAAAGGTGTTTAACGTTGAAATATAATAAATAAACAGCAGTGTGACATAGATATTACTATTGTCCAGGTGATCCAAGTTTGGAGTGAAGAGCCAATGAGACGGTATCTGCTGTAGACCTATTGTGGTGAGAGGCAAATTTGATCTGGTCCAGGTTCTTGCTTGGGCAGTAGATTATTTTGGCCATGACCAACCTCTGACAGCAACTGATCACAGTAGATGTGAGTGCAACTGGGTGATAGTCATTGAGGCAGCTCACCCTGCTCTTCTTGGGCACTGGTATGATTGTCACCCTTTTGAAACAGGTAGTAACCTTTGACTGCAGCAGTGAGACATTGAAGATGTCCTTGAACACTCCCGCCAGTTGGTTGGCACAGGTTTTCAGTGCCCTGCCAAGTACACCATAAGGGCAAGAGCTCACCCTCTTGAAAGAAGTTCTTTCATCGGCCTCTAAGCCAGAGGTCACGGGGGCATCAGATGCTGCTGGGATGCGCACGAGTGTACTTTTATTCTCCCTTTGAAATTGTGCATAAAAAAACATTGATCTCATCTGGGAGTGAAGTATCACAGCCATTCATGCTGTTAGGTTTCACCTTGTAGGAAGTAATGGCCTGTAAACCCTTCCACAGCTAACATGTATCTGATTCCGTCTCTAACTTCAATCAGAATTGCCCTTAAAATAGCCTTCCATAGGTCATACCTGGACTTCTAGTATAGACCTGGATCACCAGTCTTGCATGCCACAGATCTAGCCCTCAGCTGACTATGCGTCCCCCAGTTCATCCACAGCAGGCCCTTCCAGCCTTTGAGCCACACTGCCCAGCAACCCCCGAACAATCCCAATTCAACCCCAACCTAATCATGGTGCATTTTACAATGACCAATTACCCTACTAACCCATACATCTTTGGATAGTGGGAGGAAACCGGAGCACCCGGTGAAAACCCACGCATTCCACGGGGAGGACATACTGACCCCTTACAAGGACACCAGGATTGTACTCTGATCACCAATGCCCTGTTCTGTAAGAGTGTCATGCTAACCAGTACACTACTGGAACATACTGTTCTCGAAGGCACGCACTCATCGACATAGGTCTTGATGAACTCAGTGACAACTGTGGCATATTCATTCAGATTTGTAGATGGTGCCAATGGTGACATTCTGCGGGCTATGTACAATACTTCTAAATATACCTCTTTTTGAATTACTCCCATTGCAATCTGCAGCATGTAATTTCCCTTTAAGCAATGTACTTTTGAATTAACTTAATGATCTACAGATTTCATAATCTTCTGAAGGACTCAGCGGACTAAGTAGGTATGGCACCTTTTAAGCGGTTGAAGGTTCATCACCCTGGCCAGAAGCGAGTCAGAAGGGGGGGATCTCCAAGCCAGGCTGAATCACAAGGATACAAGGCCCCCTTTACTCAGCATCTTGTTAGCAGATATGCAGTTGCAGGAGAATCTGCGGGCAAGATTGCTGTATTGGAGGGAAATGAGAGCTTGTCGTGTTCTATGTCCGAGAGAGACATGGCTTTCCTCAGCACACCAGATACATTAGTCAGAATCGAAGGCTTCTCAATTTACCATATGGGCTGAACTGCTGATTCAGAAAAGGAAAAAGGTGGAGATGTGTATTTTATGACCAACTCTCGTTAGTGCTTCAATGTGGCAGTTTTGTTGAACTCATGTTCGCCTAAACTTGAACAACTAATGATCAAATGCCATCTGTTCTACTTACCTGGCAAATTCTCCTCCACAATCCTGACCACAGTTTACATAACATCAGCAGCCGAATATAATCAGGCCTTTGAGATACTGCACAATGTCATCTCCAAACAAGAAACAGTCCATCCCAAAGCATTTCAAGTCATAGTCAGGGGCATCAGCCAGGCTTCCCTGCCCAATTACCATCACCGGAGATCCCAACACACTAGATCACTACTATACTAAGATAAGAAATGCCTACCATGCCATGCCCAGATCACATTTCAATAAGTTGGATCACTAGGCTGTCTTTCTCCTGCCTGCATACAGGCAGAGGCTGAAGAGCAAAGCTCCCAAGATTAGGACAACAAAGAGATGGTCATGGAAGGCAAAGAAGCAGCTACAGGATTGCTTCGAATCAGTAAACTGGGCCATGTCCAAGGACTCATCAGTGGATCAGAGTGAATACACCAATGTTGTCACGGACTTAAATAAAACAGTTGTAGATGATTGTGTTTCCACAAAATCATTCAGCGTCTTCCCCGATCAGAAGCCCTGGATACAGCATGAGATCCACAATCTGCTGAGGTCCAAGTCAGAGACATTCAAGGCTGGTGACCAAGAACGTTACAAGAGGTACAGGTACAATCTATGGAAAGTCATTTCACAGGTGAAGTGGCAATTCTGGGCTAAACTTGAATCAACAAATGTTGCTCAACAGTTGAGGCAGTGCTTGACTACTATCACCTCCTTTAAAGTAAAATCAAGTGGCATAGGTGACAACAGGGCTTTGTTTCCAGATGAGCAATGTTTTTGGTGCTTGCTTTGACCAACAAAACATGGAGGAACCATCATAAACTCCTGCAGCCCCTAAAGATCCTATAATCTTAATCCCTGAGGCCAATGTGTGAGCAGCCCTCAGAAGGGTGAACCCACAAAAGACATCTAACCCACAAAAATTATCCTGAGTGGTTACCTGGCCAAGTACTAAAGACCTGTGCTGATCAACTGACTGGACAGTTCACTGAGATCTTTAACCTCTCACTTCGGACATCTGAGGATCCCACCTGTATCAATTATACTGGTGCCTGAGAAGAACATGGTAACCTGCCTCAGTGACTATCATCCAGTAACACGTACATCCATAGTGATGAAGTGTTTTGACAGGTTGGTGATAAAACATATCAACTCCTGCCTGATAAGTAACTTGGATCCGCTTCAATTTGCCTACCAGAGCAATAGGTTCCAGTTTGCTGATGGCACCACTGTCAAAGGCTGAATCAAAAGTGGTAATGAAGCAAAAGAGGGAGATTGATGCCACTACAACAATGTCTTACTCAATGTCAGCCAGAGCAAGGAGGTGATTGTTAACTCTAAGGTCCACAACCCAATCCTCATCAGAGGATTGGAGGCAGAGAGGGTCAGAAACTTTAAATTCCTTAGTGTTATTATTTCAGAAGACCTATCCCAGGCCCAGCACATAAGTGCAATTACAAAGAAAGCACAGCAGCACATCTACTTCCTTAGGAGTTTGCAGCGATTCGGCATGGAATCTAAAACTCTGACAAGCTTCTTTCGATGTGTAGTGGAGTGTATATTGACTGACTGCATCACGGTTTGGTATGGATACATCACTCCTCTTCAATGCAAAACACTACAAAAAGTAGTGGATATGGCTCACTCTCTCACTGGCAAAGCCCTCCCCACCATTGAGCACATCGAGATGAAACTCTGTTGCAGAAAGCAGCATTAATTATCAGGGATCCCCACCACCCAGGACATGATCTCTTCTCACTGCTGCCATCAGGAAGAAGGTACAAGAGCCTCAGGACTCACACAGGTTCAGGAACAACTATTACCCCTCAACCAGCAGGCACTTGAACCAAACGGGATAACTGTTGTGGTTATTATTCGATTATAGATTTATTGAGTATACCCGCAAGAAAATGCATCTCAGGGTTGTATATTTGACTACTATGTTCTTTGAAATGTGCACTTTTGAACTTTAAATCCCAGAAAATTGCCCACTCCACTGATTCAGAATCAGATTCAATTCAAGTTTATTATCACTGGCGTGTGTCGTGTAATTTGTTAACTTACCAGCAGCAGTTCAATGCAATACATAATACAGAAGAAAAATAAATAAATAAATCATTGGTATATACATATTAGATAGATTAAAAATCGTGCAAAAACAAAAATAATATATATTAAAACGGTGACGTAGTGTTCACAGGTTCAACATCCATTTAGGAATCGGATGGCAGAGGGGAAGGAGCTGCTCCTCAATTGCTGATTGTGTGCCTTCAGGCTTCTGTACCTCCTACCTGATAGTTACAGTGAGAAGGGAGGATTAATAAATAACGCTGCCTTTCTGAGGTACCGCTCCTTGAAGATGTCCTGGGTACTTTGTAGACTAGTACCAAAGATGGAGCCAACTAAATTTACGACCCTCTGCAGCTTCTTTCAGTCCTGTGCAGTAGTGCCCCCCTCCCCCTACCAGATGGTGATACAGCCTGTCAGAATGCTCCCCACGGTACATCTGTAGAAGTTTTTGTTGATATACCAAACCTTTTCAAACTCCTAATCAAGTATAATCGCTTTCTTGCCATCTTTACAGCTGCATCAATATGTTGGGACCAGGTTAGGTCCTCAGAGATCTGACACCCAGGAACTTCAAGCTGCTCACCCTCTCCACTTCTGATCCCTCTATTAGGATTGGTATGTGTTCCTTCATCTTAATCTTCCTGAGGTCCACAATCTGCTCTTTCATCTTACTGACGTTGAGTGCCAGGTTGTTGCTGTGACATCACTCCACTAGTTGGTATATCTCACTCCTGTACGCCCTCTTGTCTTCATCTGTGATTCAACCAACAATGGTTGCAGTATCAGCAAATTTATAGATGGTATCTGAGCTACATCTAGCCATACAGTCATGGGTACAGAGAGAGTAGAGCAGTGGGCTAAGCACACACCCCTGAGGTGCACCAGTGTTGATCATCAGTGAGGTGGAGATGTTATGACCAAAGCAGCCCTGTAAGGGCTCCCTTGACCATACCCTGTTCTGCACCACTGGTGCTGCAGTCTTCAGTCTCGCCTATACACTGGGAGTAGAAATACAATCAGATAATTGGACTTTCCAAAGTGCATGCATAAGATGTTACAGTAAGCATTCTTAATGGTGGTATAACAATGGTCAAGAATGGTGGCTCCTCTGGTTCCACAGGTGATGTGATGGCGGTAGTTGTACTGCGGCTTCTTCAAGCTAACCGGTTGAAATCCCCCACAATGGTAGGGAAGGAACGAGTGTGCAGTTTCCTGACTGCTGACCATGGTCAGCTTCTCCAGTGCCTGCCTGCTGTTAACCATTTGTGGAATGTATACCGCTACCAGGATGACGGTGGAAAACTCTACAGATAAAATGAATGACGCTTGAACACTAGGTGTTTCAGGTCAGGTGAGCAGGATTGAGACTGAGTCGATGCAGAGTGATGAATTAATCATAAAACATATTCCATCTCCTTTACCTTGCTCTGAAGCCAATTTTATTTTCAAGAGACTATACATTCACCTGCAAGATAGCTGGGAGTGGGAGGAAGGGGTCTAAGGCCTCTGCATTTTAATCTTACCTGTAGCCCAGCTCGACTTCCACGTTTCTTTGCTTCCATTTCCTCATAGATGAACTACATTCGCGATCTGAGTCTACTGTTCAGGTTTGCCAACTTTATAAATGTCTTAAAACAATGTTGCTTACTCCAGTACCCATGGCTGTGAACATGGATTTCAGCTGTTGTAGTTCTAAACGGGAATATTTGATGATTCCCATTGGAAATGCATGCAAAGAGTTGCTACTTACTGGCGCCATCTTAGGTGGGGTTATTATTAAATAATATAGTGAAATTATAAACAATTTAAAGAAAATAATAAAATTATAAAATATAATTAAATTATAAAATATTTTTAAATAATAGGTTATTATTTTCCACTGAACTGTGTTCACCCCAATTATCAAACCAACTGAAGTAAACTGTAATAAAATGACTGTACCATCAGTAATCCCCATTGGCTCCATTAATTCATCAAATTGTTTTTTTTTGTATCCGACACAAAAATTATCTATGAGTACTTAATTTCTTTCACTAAGAAATGGTATTAAAATTGATTTACACATATGTTTATCAATATTTTTTATTATCCCCAGGACATTTCAGCATCAGTAATATAAAATAGAACAAAGAAAATTAAGTGCAAAGCAATCACTTATATCTCTAAAATGCATTGTGTTTTTCATCCCATACCCATTACCACCTGATATTGAATTTTCTCTGCATTAACCAGAGAGCTTAAGAAATCACAGAGTGAGAAATTAAGATAAATTATTTTGAAGAATATGAGAACAGTAAGAACATGTTTGATGATAAAAATAAAGCCTGTTTTAAATTGGACAGAGGCAAGGAAAGGTATTAATTTTTACCTTGGGTATGGAGGATACACAATATTAGATGAAGAGCTTTTCGGCTTGCTTGGATCTGATTTCAGTGCTGCTGTTCCAACCAGCATTATAGACAATAGACAATAGGTGCAGAAGTAGACCATTCGGCCCTTCGAGCCTGCACCGCCATTTTGAGATCATGGCTGATCAATTACTATCAATACCCGGTTCCTGCCTTGTCCCCATATCCCTTGATTCCCCTATCCATAAGATACCTATCTAGCTCCTTCTTGAAAGCATCCAGAGAATTGGCCTCCACTACCTTCCGAGGCAGTGCATTCCAGACCCCCACAACTCTCTGAGAGAAGAAGTTTTTCCTTAACTCTGTCCTAAATGACCTACCCCTTATTCTCAAACCATGCCCTCTGGTACTGGACTCTCCCAGCATCTGGAACATATTTCCTGCCTCTATCTTGTCCAATCCCTTAATAATCTTATATGTTTCAATCAGATCCCCTCTCAATCTCCTTAATTCCAGCGTGTACAAGCCCAGTCTCTCTAACTTCTCTCTGTAATAAGACAATCCAGACATCCCAGGAACTAACCTCGTGAATCTACACTGCACTTCCTCTATAGCCAGGATGTCCTTCCTTAACCCTGGAGACCAAAACTGTACACAATACTCCAGGTGTGGTCTCACCAGGGCTCTGTACAAATGCAAGAGGATTTCCTTGCTCTTGTACTCAATTCCCTTTGTAATAAAGGCCAACATTCCATTAGCCTTCTTCACTGCCTGCTGCACTTGCTCATTCACCTTCAGTGACTGATGAACAAGGACTCCGAGATCTCTTTGTATTTCTCCCTTACCCAACTCTACACCATTCAGATAATAATCTGCCTTCCTGTTCTTACTCCCAAAGTGGATAACCTCACACTTATTCACATTAAACGCCATCTGCCAAGTATCTGCCCACTCACCCAGCCTATCCAAGTCACCCTGAATTCTCCTAACATCCTCATCACATGTCACACTGCCACCCAGCTTAGTATCATCAGCAAATTTGCTGATGTTATTTTCTATGCCTTCATCCAAATCGTTAACGTAAATGGTAAACAGCTGTGGTCCCAATGCCGAGCCCTGTGGCACCCCACTAGTCACCACCTGCCATTCTGAGAAACACCCATTCACTGCTACCCTTTGCTTTCTATCTGTCAACCAGTTTTCTATCCATGTCAATGCCTTCCCTCCGATGCCCTGAGCTTTGATTTTACCCACCAATCTCCTATGTGGGACCTTATCAAATGCCTTCTGAAAATCGAGGTACACTACATCCACTGGATCTCCCCCGTCTAACTTCCTGGTTACATCCTCGAAAAACTCCATAGAGTTTATCTCCTTTCACCTAATTCTAATGTTTATTGCATAAACTCTGAAAATCAGGTCAAAATGGCATTTGGTTGCATTCTAAATTAATTGGGCTGGATTTTACAAACAGAAACAGGAGTAGACTGGTCAATGCCCATAGATGATTCAACCATTCAGTCCTGGCATGACTGATTGTATCCCTGAAGCTTCCACCTCTTCAGATCTCATGCTTATCATGGACTGTTTCTGCAGAGGTTTGAAATGTCTCTTAGCGGAGAGAGGACAAAGGTGTTCTAAAGCATTCCCGCTGAAGAGAGAATTCAGGGAGTTGGGTAGGAAGCTGAAAAGCAGGATCTCCAGGGTAGTAATCTCACGATTCCTGCCTGTGCCACGTGCTAACGAGTGCAAGAATAGCATGCTCAGGCATATTAATGGATAGCTGAGAGACTGGTGTAGGGGGCAGGGCTTCAGGTTCTTGGATCATTGGGACTTCTTCTGGAGGAGGTTGGGAGCTGTTAGGGAGGGTTTAAACTAATTTTGCAGGGGATGGGGCTGAGGAAGAGGAAAATAGAAATAAATCAAAGATAGCGTGCAGCAGAGATGATAGAAAGGACAGGCAGGAGATGAGGCATAATCACAGCTAGTGGGATGATTTACAACAGAAAGCAACAAAAACTGGACTGAAAGTGTTACATTTGAATGCATGCAGCATAAGAAATAAAATGGATGATCTTGAAATACAGCTACAGATTGGCAAGTATGACGTTGTGTCCATCTCTAAACTTGGCTAAAGGATGGCTGCCATTGGGAACTGAACATCCAAGGATATACAGTGTATTGGAAAGGTAGGTTAGTAGGCAGGGGGGTGGTGTTGCCATGTGTATAAGAAATAATATTAAATCATTAGAAAGGGATGACATAGGTTTGGAAAGTGTAGAGTCTCTATGGGCTGAATTAAGAAATGGAAAGGGTTAAAGGACCCTAATGGCAGTTGTATACAAGCCTCCAAACAGCAGCCGAGGTTATCCACTTTGGTTGCAAGAACAGGAAAACAAGGTTATCCACTTTGGTTGCAAGAACAGGAAAACAGATTATTATCTGAACGGTGGCTGATTAGGAAAAGGGGAGATGCAACGAGACCTGGGTGTCATTGTACACCAGTCATTGAAGGTGGGCATGCAGGTACAGCAGGCGGTGAAAAAGGCAAATGGTATGTTGGCATTCATAGCAAAAGGATTTGAGTACACGAGCAGGGAGATTCTACTGCAGTTGTACAAGGCCTTGGTGAGACCACACCTGGAGTATTGTGTGCAGTTTTGGTCCCCTAATCTGAGGAAAGACATTCTTGCCATAGAGGGAGTACAGAGAAGGTTCACCAGATTGATTCCTGGGATGGCAGGACTTTCATATGAAGAAAGACTGGATCGACTAGGCTTATTCTCACTGGAATTTAGAAGATTGAGGGGGGATCTTATTGAAACGTATAAAATTCTAAAGGGATTGGACAGGCTAGATGCAGGAAGATTGTTTCCGATGTTGGGGAAGTCCAGAATGAGGGGTCACAGTTTAAGGATAAAGGGGAAGCCTTTTAGGACCAAGATGAGGAAAAACTTCTTCACACAGAGAGTGGTGAATCTGTGGAATTCTCTGCCATAGGAAACAGTTGAGGCCGGTTCATTGGCTATATTTAAGAGAAAGTTAGATATGGCCCTTGTGGCTAAAGGGATCAGGGGGTATGGAGAGAAAGCAGGTAAAGGGTTCTGAATTGGATGATCAGCCATGATCATACTGAATGGCGGTGCAGGCTTAAAGAGCCGAATGGCCTACTCCTGCACCTATTTTCTATGTTTCTATATGGATTACAAATTACAGCAGAAAATAGAAAAGGCTTGTCAGAAAGGCAATGCCATGATAATCATTGGGGATTTTAACATGAAAGTGGTTTGGCAAAACCAGGCCAGTACTGGTCCTCAAAAGAGAGAATTTGTAGAATGTCTAAGGGACGGCTTTTTAGAACATCTTATTGTTAAGCCCACTAGGGGATCAGCTATGCTGGATTGGATGATCAGGAAGTGATAAGAGAGCTTAAGGTTAAGGAACCCTTAGGAAAGAGTGATCACAATATGATCGAGTTCACTTTGAAATTTGAGAAAGAGAAACTAAATTCCAATGAGTCGGTATTTCAGTGGAATAAAGGAGATTACAATGGCATGAGAAGTGAATTGGCCAAAGTTGACACTAGCAGGAAGGACAGCGGAGCAGTAATGGCTGGAGTTTCTGTGAAAAATGAGGGACGTGCAAGACAGATATGTTTCAAATAAGAAGAGATTTTCAAATGGACGAAGGACACTACTGTGGCTGACAAGTGAAGTCAGAGCCAAAGTAAAAGCAAAAGGGAGGGCATACAAGGAAGCCAAAGATAGTGGGAAGATAAAGGATTGGGAAGCTTTTAAAAACTTGCAGAAGGAAACTAAGAAGGTCATTAGGAAGGAAAAAATAAATTATGAAAGGAAGCTGGCAACTAATATCAAAGACGATACTAAAAGCTATTAAATATATAAAGGGTAAAAGAGATTCCAGGGTATATATAGGACCAATAGAAAATGATGCTGAAGACATTGTAATGAGAGGTGCAGAGATGGCAGAGGAACTGAATGTGTATTTTGCATCAGTCTTCACAGTGGAAGACGTCTGCAGTATTCCAGACATTCAAAAGTGTCAGGGAAGTGAAGTATGTGCAGTGAAAATTACGACTGAGAAGGTGCTCAGCAAGCTTAATGGTCTGAGGGTGGATAAATCTCCTGGACCTGATGGAATGTGCCCTTGGATTCTGAAGGAAATAACTGGAGAGATTGCAGAGGCATTGATATTCATCTTTCAAGAATTGATAGATTCTGGCATTGCACTGGATGACTGGAAAATTGCAAATATTACTTTGCTACTTAAGAAGGGTGGGAGGCAGCAGAAAGGAAACTATAGACCTGTTATCCTGACATCAGTGGTTGGAAAGTTGTTGGAATTGATTGTTAGGGATGAGATTATAGAGTACCTGGAGGTACATGACAAGATAGGCAAAAGCTAGCATGGTTTCCTGAAAGGAAATTCCCGCCTGACTAACCTACTGCAATTGTTTGAGGAAATTATAAGCAGGGTAAACAAAGGAGATGCAGTAGATGTGATGTACTTGGATTTTCAGAAGGCCTTTGACAGGATGCCGCGCATGAGGCTACATGAGGCTTATAGCAAGGTAAGAGCCCATGGAATTACAGGGAAGTTACTAACGTGGGTGGAGCATTGGCTGGTCGGCAGAAAACAGAGAGTGGGAATAAAGGAATACTATTCTGGCTGGCTGCTGGCTCCACAGGGGTCAGTGTTGGGACCGCTGCTTTTTATGATGTATGTCAATATAGGATTAATGGATTTGTGGCTAAATTTGACGATGGTACAAAGATAGATGGAGGTGCAGGTAGTGTTGAGGAAGTAGAGAGCCCACAGAGAGACTTAGATTGTTTAGGGGGAATGGGCAAAGACATGGCAAATGAAATATAATGTTAGAAAATGTATGGTCCTGCACTTTGGTGGAAGAACTAAATGAGCAACTATTTTTTAGTTGGGGAGAGAGTTCAAAATGCAGAGATGCAAAGGGACTTGAGAGTCTTTGTGCAGGATACACTAAAGGTTAACCTCCAGGTTGAGTTGGTGGTGAAGAAGGCAAATGCAATGTTGGCATTCTTTTCAAGAAGTTTAGAATACAAGAACAGGGATGTGATGTTGAAGCTCTATAAGGGACTCATGAGACCACACTTGGAGTATTGTGCACAGTTTTGGGCTCCTTATTTTAGAAAGGATATACTGACATTGGAGAGGGTTCAGAGAAGATTCACGAGAATGATTCCAAAAATAAAAGGGTTACCGTATAAGGAACATCTGGCAGCTCTTGGACTGTATTCCCTGGAGTTCAGGAGAATGAGGAGGGATCTCACAGAAACATTCCAAATGCTAAAAGGCCTGAACAGATTAGATATGATAAAGTTATTTCCCATGGTTGGAGAGTCTAGAACAAGAGGGCACACTTCAGGAGTGAAGAATGTTGGTTTAGAACAGAGATGCAGAGAAATTACTTTAGTCAGCGGGTGGTAAATCTGTGGTATTTGTTGCCACAAGTAGCTGTGGAGGCCAAGTCATTGGGTTCGTTTCAGGTAGAGATAGATCTTGATTAGCCAGAACATCAAAGGGTATGGGGAGAAGGCAGGGGAGTGGGGATGAATGGAAGAATTTGATCAGCTCATGATTGAGTGGCAGAGCAGACTTGATGGGCCAAATGGCCTACTTCTGCTCCTATATCTTATGGTCTTATATCAATGTTACGAAGTGAACATTTACAAAGTGAACTTATGTGTCATAAGTGACAACAGAGCTTCACATCCAGGTGAGCTCAATGCCTTCTATGCATCCTTCCACCTATCAAAACATGGAGGAACCTTCACAAACTTGCGCAGCCCCCGATGATCCTGTGATTTCAGTCCCTGAAGCCAACATGAAAGCATCCTTCAGGAGGGTGAAGCCACAGCAAGCATCTGGCCCGGATGGGTTACCTGGCCAAGTACTAAAGACCTATGCTGATCAACGGACCGGAGTGTTCACCAATATCTTTAACCTCTTGCTTTAACAGTCTGACTTACTAAACAGCTTCAATTATACCAGTGCCTAAGAAGTACGTGGTGTCCTGGCTCAGTGACTATCATCCAGTAGCATTTACATCCACTGTGATGAAGTTTTTTGAGGGGATGGTGATGAAACACATCAGCTGCTGCCTCAGAAGTAAACTGGATCCACTCCAATTTGACAACTGGCAAAACGTGTCCACTGCAAATGCCATTTCATTGTTTCTACAGTGGCACTGTTGTTCTGCATGGTGGCGTGTTCCCATTCTTGGAGCTTGCCAATTGGCATGTTTTTAATATGGCCAGGTTCAGCCTGAAGTCACGTGCCTTCAGGCTGCGGCTTTGCATGGCCCTATGGACATGAGTTCTCACAGGTGTCACAAAGTGAAGTGTATCAGGAGCGGAAACATCGAAGAGCAGCTGCCGGAGGTCTCTGTACTCTACTCAGTGATGGATCGCTCTCTCTCTCTCTCTCTCTCTCTCCATTTCTCTCTCTCTATCTCTCTCTCTCTCTCTCTCACTCTCTCCATCTCTCTCTCTCTATCTATCTATTCTCTCTTTCTCTTTCTCTCTATTCTCTTTCTCTCTTGAGTCAGGTAATTCAAAATAAAAAGCAACACCAGACTGACTGTAACATTGAAATAGCAACTCTGTGTCTCCTCTCTTGCTGTGGAAGGACTGATATCTCTCTCTCCCTTGTTAGTGAGAGAAAGAGCCTGTGGGATGTTGAAATGTTGGTGTGAGCAATTAGTCTTTGATGTACTGAAGATCATGATCTCTCTTTGGGGCTTTGCTGTTGCTTGCATGGTGGGAATGCTGATGCTTTATGCTGGAATAAGTGGGGAGCAGAGTTGATGTTGCTTGCTGCTGCTTGTGTGTGAGAGGGGTGTAGGGAGCTTTGAGGTTCTTAAGTTTTTTTCTGTCATTTATTCCTTGGGCATTTTCTTCTGTTTCTTCTGTTTCAAGGATGCCTGTGAAGAGTAAGAATTTCAGGTGGTATATTGTATACGTTCTCTGATATTATATGGGACCATTGAACCATTGAATCCTGGAATACCTGGACAGCAAAGATGCATACATCAGGACGTTCTTTATCAGCTGCAGCTTGGCATTCAATATATCTGTAAACTAATTAACCAGCTTCAAGACCTTGGCCTCAATATCTCTTTGTGCAAATGGATCCTCGATTTCCTCACTTGCAAATCCCAGTCAGTTCAGTTTGGCCACAACATCTCCTCCACTATCTACATCGTATCAGTGCACCACAATGTTGTATGCTTCGTCCCCTGCTCTACTCACTTTATAGTTATGTCTGTGTGTCTAAGCACAGCTCCAATGCCATATTTAAGTTTTTTGACAACACCGCAGTCATTGGCCAAATCAGAAGTGATGATGAATCAGCATATAGGAGGGAGATTGAAAATCTGGCTCAGTGGTGTCACAGCAGCAACCCCTCATTCAATGTCAGCAAGACCAAGGAGCAGACTATTGACTTCACAGATAGGAAACCGGAGATTTACAAGCCAGTCCTTATCGAGGGATCAGAGGTGAAGAAGGTTAGCGACTTTAAATTTGTCGGTGTTATTATTTCAGAGGACCTGTCCTGGGTCCAGCACGTAAGTGCAATAATGAAGAAAGCATGACAGCAATTCCACTTCCTTAGGAGTTTGCAAAGATTCAGCATGACATCTAAAACATTGGCAAACTTCTTTAGATGTGCAGTGGAGAGTATATTGACTGAGTGCATCACAGCCTGGAATGGAAACAACAATGTCCTTGCACAGAAAGTCATACAAAAAGTAATGAATATGATCTAGTCCATCATGGGTAAAGCACTCCCAACCATTGACCACATCTACATGGAGCACTATCACAGGAAAGTAGCATTAATCATCAGGGACCCAACACCACCCACCAACCCAGGTCATACACTCTTCTCACTGCTGCCAGCAGAAAGAAGGTACAGGAGCCTCAGGACTCCCACCACCAGGTTCAGGAACAGTTAATAACCTCTCAGGTCATGTTGTCAGGTTCTTGAATCGAAGGGGAGAACTTCTCTCAACTGCACTCACCCCATCACTGAACTGAACTCATTTTCAAGGACACTTCATTTCATTAATTTATTAATAATGTATTTATTATTTTCATTACTTCTTTTTCTTTTGTATTTTCATTTTGTTGTCTTTTGCACACTGGTTGTTTGTCTATCATTCAAGATGCAATCTTTCATGGAATCTACTATGGGCACTGGAATTACTAATTACTATACCCGCAAGAAAATAATTCTTAGGGCCATATATGGTGACATATATGGAGTTTGTTAATAAATTTACTTTGAACTTTGAACTTTGATGTTGACCTTGCCAAGACAAAAAACAAAAAAAAAATGATGGAAATACTCTGCCAATCAGGCAGCACCTATGGAGAGAAACAGTTCATGTTTCCTATCAATAGCACTTTATTAGGACTAGAAAAATGAAAACAAAAATAAAGTGATTTTATTTTAAGTTTACCTAGAGTGGGTATGGAGAGAAGAAAGGTAATGTCTGTGATAGTGTTGTTCAGGCTACGTAATTACTTTCAGCGACATCAAACTAATAGATCAGTAAGGGGAGTTGGGGAGAAAAAGACCATCATGCTAAAACTGTTAGATGGAGAATATGGTAACAGCTGAAAATCTGAAATAAAAGTGAATGCTCGGAAAAAAATCAAAGTAAATCAGGTAGCATCATTGAAAAGAGAATATCTAAATGAATATTACCTTACAACAGAATTGTCCAGTTCCAACATAAGCCATAAAGGCTGGTGGATGAATTGACTGAGTTCAATTCTGAGTGTTGCCAGATATCTAGAGGGGAAGTAAAAGCACAAGAGAGACTAGAAGTCTGGAGCAATGCACAAAAAGACGTTGGAGGAACTCAGCAGATCAAACAGTATCTATGGAGAGAAATTAACAATCAATTTCATCATTGCTGAAAAGAAAGAGTGCAGAAGCCAGAATAAAAGAGTGAGGGTAGGTGCAGAAGAGTGAGCTAGCGGGTGGATCCACGTGAGAGCGGAAAGTAGGAAGGTGGGAAAGTAGCGAAAAGGGACTGATGTGAAAATCTGTGAACTGATAAGTGGAGAGGCAAAGGGGTGAAGAAGAAGGAATTTGATAGGAGAGGACATTAGACCATAGAATAAAGGGAAGGAGGTGTGGACCAGAGGGAATATTGTTGTATTCAATGCTTCTGATGCAGCACTTTCTACATCAGTGATTCACAACACAAGCTGGAGGATTGCTTCGTCAAGCAGTTTTCCACCATCCTCGGAAACAGCCAGGCCATTTTAATTCAATTTCCCTTTCCCACTGACATGTCTGACCATAGCTTCCCCTACTGCCATGTTGAGGCCAGACACAGAATGAAGAAGGATTCTGTTTTAGTCATTTCAAATCTGGTGGCATCTCTAATTTTCCGTAACCACTCCCCTCCATTTTCCTTCTTTTTTTCCATCTTCCCTCTGGACCCTTTACTCCTTTTTTCCTTCCTTTGCCCTCATCACCTACACCTTCCTTCCTCTGGTTCCTCACCTCCTTCCAATTATTCCATTTTCTACTGATGTTCCAATTAGATTCCTTCTTCTTCAACCCTTTTATCCTTTCCACCGAAATCATCCCAATTTCTCAATTTTCCATCTCCTCTACTTTCTCACCTTCCCCCTTTTCTAGATCCCCTACCACCCACCTGCTCATACTCATTGCCTCCATTGCCCTTTTATTCTGGCTCTACTCTGTTTATTGCCCTCCAGATGCTGCCTAACCTGCTGAGGAACTCCAGCATTTTGTTTTACTTTTGCTCTAAATGGGAAATGAGTCGTGTCGTGGTTACTTGAAATGACCAGGAGACGTAGACAATTCTTCAAGAAATTTAAACCTTTATTTGCAAACAAAGGCTGAGGCAATCAATGAACTTGTCACCGAAAGCCCCCCGAGCTCCGGTGTACAGCATTCTTTATAGTAATTTCTTATCTCAGTTACATTTCGGTTTCATCAGCATACCCAATCAATTTTTAATTGCATATCATCTATATATTAACTAATCAATTGCTCTTGCCTAGATCTCGGTGCGCCACCATTATTTTTCACCCGTTCGCATTGGGGCCCTATTCCTGGCCAAGGTTATTTTTTCCAGACAACCCCCCTCACATTACATTTCTTGCTCGTACCATCCTGTCCGCCACCGTTATCTCTTACTAAACAAAGGCTGAGTGTAATACATGGGGTACATTTCAGCTAATAGTGCTGCTAGCTAAACAGGTGTTCTGTAAGTACCACAGTATGCAGCTAAGAGAGTACAAAGTATCTAGTTAAAACAATACATAGCAAAATGTGTCTAGTAAAATAATACATAGTAATTTCCAGCACCTAGAAGTGATTATACAGTGATTACATAGTGTAGTAAATAGCTAGTACATAGTGATTATATTTCAGGTATATATAATGATTATGTCAGGTATATTTCTCAATAGTCGCTGTTCTTCAATCTTACTTTGAAACATTGGGAGAAGTCAGAGTGGGTAGGATAAAAAAGTAAAGGAATAGATGACTGAAAATTCAGGATAGCCTGTACTGAAAGGGAAAATGTTCTGTAAAGGAATCACACAATCTGTAATTCCTTTCTCCTTCATAAATGCCTGATTGAAAGAAATGCTAGTGGGAAGGAACCAGAGGGCTAGAACGGAGTGGTTATGGAGCTAGATGTTGTTAAGCCTACATACAAGGGTCAGGAATCAAAAGGTTGAGCATGGTGGGACAAATGTTCTGAACTGAATATATTTCAATGCAAGGGGTATTGGACAAAAGATGGATGAGTTTAGGGTGGGGATCAGCAGACTGTTGCAAGAAACATAAGGTTGTGATAGTAGGTGATTTTAACTTTCCATATTGTAAAAGTGCTAAATGGGAAAGAATCTGACAAATGTGTTCAGGGAAGTTTCCTTAATCAGTACATGAAAGTCCCAACAAGAGAACGTAGAATACTAGATCTATTAGGTGAATGTGACAGAAATTTGTGTTGGGGTACATTTTGTACCTAGTAATCATAATGCCATTAGTTTCAAGGGAATTATGGAAAAGGGTAAGTCTGATCCTTGGGTTGGGATTCTAAACTGAAGAAAAGCCAATTTTGACAGTATCAGAAAGGATCTGGCAAGTGTGTACATTTTTCCATGTTTTCTGGCAAAAGTGTTCTTGGTAAGTGGAGGCCTTCAAAAGTGAAATTTTGAGAGTACAGAGTTTGTATGTTCCTGTCAGATTAAAAAGGAAGGATAACATATTTATGGAACTTTGCTTTTTGATAGATATTGAAGACTTGGTTAAGAGAGAAAAGGAAGTGCATTGCAGGTATAGGCAGGCAGGAACAAATAAGGTACTTGAGGAGCATATGAAATGCAAGAGAACACTTAAGAAGGAAAGCAGGGGGGCTATAAGACATTCGGTTCCTTTTAGCAGAGAAGGTGAAGGAGAATCCTAAGGGTTTCTATAGCTATATTAAGAGCAAAACGATAGCAAGAGACCAAATTGGTCCTCTGGAAGATGACCAGAGAATAGTAATCTATGCATGGAGCCGAAAGAGATGGGGAGATCGTAAATTAATCTTTTGCATCTGTATTTACTCAGGAGGTGGGCACTGAGTCTAAAGCAGCAAAAGGTCATGGTCCCTGTACAGATTACAGAGGAGGAGGTGTTTGCTGCCTTGAGGCAAATTATGGTGGCTATATCCTCAGGGCCTAATGAAGTATTTTCTTGGACCTTGTAGGAGGCTAATACAGAAATTGCAAGAGCCCTGGCAAAATTATTTAAAAAGTCCTTAGTGACAGGAGAGGCGCCAGAGAATCAAAGGATAACTGATGTTCTTTCATTATTTAAGAAAGGCTCTTATGTATAAGTCAGGAAATTATAGGCCTGTGAGCCTAACATCAGTGGTGGGAATGTTATTGGAAAGTATTTTAAGAGAACAGATATATAAGAATCTGGATCGAAGACTGATTAAAGATAGTCAATATGGCTTTGTGCACAGTGAGTCATGTCTAACCAATCTTATAGTTTTGTGAGAATGTTACCAGGAAAGGTGATGAAAGCAGGACTGGATGTTGTCTACATTGACGTTAGCAAGGTCTTCAACAAGGTCCCACATGGGAGGTTGGTCAAGAAGGTTCAGTGGCTTTACATTCAAGACAATGTAGTAAATTGGATTTGGCATTGGCTTTGTGGAAGAACCAAGAGAGTGATGTAGGTGATTGCCTCTATGTCAAGGCCTGTGATGAGTGGTCTGCCACAGGGATTGTTACTGGGTCAGTCAGAGCTTGTCATCTTTATCAGCACTCTGTGGTAAAGTTGTTCAGCAACTTTGCAGGTGACACCAAGATTGGAGGTGTAGTGGACAGTGGGGAAGACTATCAAAGCTTGCAAAGGGGTATCGATTAGCTGGAAAATGAGCTGGAAAATTGCAGATGGAAGTTAATACATACAAGTCTGAGCTTTTGCACTTTGGGAGTACCAGCCACAGTATGTCTTTATATATATATATATATATATATATATATATATATATCAATGTATTGCGTACTGGAGATGGGATGTTATATTGAAGTTCTGTAAAACGTTGCTGAGGCTTAATCTGGAGTATTGTGTGCAGTTTTCTTCATCTACCTGCAGGAAAGATATCAATAAGATTGAAAAAGTACAGAGAAAATTTACAAGGATGTTGCTGGGACCTTATGGCCTGAGTTAGAGGGAAAGGTTAATTAGGGTAGGGCTTGAACACTGAAGATTGGGAAGAGATTTGATAGAGGTATGCAAAATTATTATGAGTGTAGATAGGGTAAATGCAAGCAGGCAGTATCCACTGATGTTGGGTGAGATCACAACTAGAGGTCATGGGTTAAGGGTGAAAGGTGAAATGCTTCAGGGCAAACTGCAGGGAATTTCTTCATTCAGAGGGTGGTGAGAGTGTGGAATGAGCTACCACCGCAAGTGGTTGATGCAGGGTCAATTTCAACATGGAGCTGGGTATCATTGGGAACTCGGTTCAGACATGGCCCAAGTTGCAGAGTGAGAGACACTGAAGTGGGTCGATAGCTCACAGATTTTAATGCGAACAGTGTTAAAGGAAAAAGAAAACAATAAATGCTAGTCCAAACAGGGCCATTGACTAAAACACTCAAATGGAAAACGAAGCCTACACTATGGCTGAAAAGAGCCACTAAGAATTAAATGAATACCGCTAATCTTCAGAGTCAGTTGACTTGACAGTCCAATTTCTCAGGCAAGGTGGAATGCAGATAACAAAGCGTAGCTATGTCCAAGTCTTGACAAATACTACGACTGAATGAATGGAGTTCAATTCTATCACAATGAAATGATAATTAGCTGACACGTGCATATTCACGAGCGCAATTGCCGAATCTGATACGCTGCCGAATCCATGATTGTGATAGGACCTCCTCTCTAGGCACAGCCCCTGAGGAGCCACAGACCTGTGTCCGCTGGAAATCCGAATGAGGGACTTGTCTAAGACATCCTTCAGTGATGCTGGTAGATAAGTGCCATGATGTGCACTGCCAATATCGGTGCCAAAGACTTCCCTGTAGAGACAGAAATAAGAGCTTATACAGAGGTAGCTCGACCAAGTGACACCTTGAGACAAATCATTCTTACAATGAGGACCCTCCGATTGGTGCTAATCCAGCATCTGCTTCAAGAATAAAACTAACACAAAATCTGAACTTACGAAAATAAACCAACTTAAACAGAAAGCACCAGGAAACCACATTACAAAGACCGAGTTGCTCACGGAAAACACAAGAAATTCTAAAACCATTAATAACTGTTAAGCAACAATTAACCAGTTCAGGTGCTCTAAAAACTTCAGAGCCCAAATGCCCTCTGATACCCTGAAGTCACTACAGGACGCCCCTCCTTATAGCTGGCACCTGATGGCCCAGGAATAGCTGAAAACTCGAGATACTTGGGGAACTTGAAAGAGGGGCCTGGAACCCCAACAGACTGAGAGACTGAGAGACCGGAGAATCCTGAGGGGTCTGGAACCCCAACACACAGAGAGACCAGGGAACCCTGAGGGGCCGAGCGGCCAGGGAACTTTGAGTTAGATCAAGAAACCTCAGGCGGGGCTGAGGGGGAGGCTTAGGAGTTCTCGAGATGGGGAGGACCTTGAAAAACCCTAAACACATTGAATAAGCCTTGGAAACGATTGGGAAAAGAAAACCCTGGGAACATAGAGAAAAGTCCTTAGGAAACCTTGAAACCATGAACCTTGAAACCTAGAGAAGGAACCTTTTCAAATCTTGCTCAGTGTTTTATCTTTCAGAATTTTTCCAGGGGCAATTAAAATATACTGTCAATTTTACAGATGAAGACAGCATAGACAGGTTTCTTTCATCACTAAGCTGGCTGGTTCTCTGTAGATCTGTTTGATTTGGTACATGAAAGTTCAATCTTCCCAGTCTGTACTATGACTTTCATCAAGAGGTTAAAAATACTCTTGATACGGTTAATTTACTTGTGTATTCGCACACTCCAGCCAGGGATCAGCTTTCAGAGTAGTGTTCTTCCAGAATTTACACTATTGACTTGAATGATGATTTTTTGAATCAATTGAAAAGCTTGCTTGAAGCATTCATTTGTTATACATATCTGAGTCACGGGACCACAATGCTGGGAACCTGGGTTCTTGTGACTTGAAAAGTTGGAAATGGATACCGGAGAAATTCGATGTAGACTAGAGAAGCTCAGTATGTAGACTCAGGACTCTCGGAATGTAGAGTCAGGACATGCACTGAAAATAGAGGCACCCTCTCCACAAACCACCAATGTCAAACCATCACTGTTCCAACTTTGCTGGGTCCATTATTTGGAAAGATCCTTCTATAACACTGGAGACAGAAACAAGAGTTCATACATAGGAATTCAATGGAACATTGTTGCTTTGACAAATCACTCTCATAGCCAAGGTCAGCTACTCTTTCTCCGCTGGATCCAACTTTGCATGGTCGAGACTTGCTGTTACCAGGGGTCGGATGTGGCCCAAGTGTGGAGTGAGAGACACCGAAGCAGGTCAATATTTCATAGACTTTAATATGAACACTGTTAAGGAGAAAAGAAAACAATAAACACTGGGCCAAACAGGACTGTTGACTAAAACACTCAAATGGCAACCAAAGCCTACACTGCAGCTGAAAAGAACAACTAAGAATTAAACGAACACCGCTCATCCTCAGAGTCAGCTGACTTGACAGTCCAATTTCTCAGGCAAGTCGGGCTGCAGATAACAAAGTGTAGTTATGTCCAAGTTTTGACAAATACTACGACTGAATGAATGGAGTTCAATACTATCACAATGAAATGATAATAAGCTGACACGTGCATATTCACCAGCGCATTTGCTGAATCTGCTGTGCTGCTGAATCTGTGGTTGTGACAGGGGCATTGTGAGATATGGTATGGCTGCAGGATGTTGGGACTAGGCAGATTAATGGTATGGCACAGACTAGATGGTCTGAAAGGCCTGTTTCCATAAGACCATAAGACATTGGAGTAGAATTGGGCCATTCAGCCCATCGAGTGTGTTTTGCCATTCCATTATGGCTGATGCCGGATCCCACTCAACCTCATACACCTGCCTTCTTGCCATATCCCTTGCTGCCCTCTCCGATCCAGAAACTATCAACTTCTGCCTTAAATATACGCATAGACTTGGCCTCCACCACAGTCTGTGGCAGAGCATTCCAAAGACTTATTACTCTTTCGCTAAAAAAAATCCCTCTTTACCTCTGTTCTAAAGGGTCATCCCTCAATTTTGAGGCTATACCCTCTAGTTCTGGATACCCCACCATAGGAAACATCCTCTCCACATCCACCCTGTCTTACCCTTTCAACATTCGAAAATTTCAGTGAGATCCCCCTACATCCTTCTAAGTTCCAGTGAGTTCAGGCCCAAGACTGCCAAAAGCTCCACATAGGTTAACCCTTTCGTTCCCAGAATCATCCACTGCATTGTAGTGCTCTATGACTATAAGAGTTACTTCACATGGAGAAACTGTTCGGACTGTCTAAAGAGACTACCATAAAAGGACAGAAGTTGCATCTTCTGCATCTGTTGCAGTTGCATAGGAAAGAGAATGGTCAGTGGAGATAGCTAAATGAACAGCCTCCCCTTGAGAAAACTGGAAGTGAAGGATGAAGAAAGTGATGCTTGGAGTTACTCAGTGTTATAGAGAATGGTCTACCAAAGATGAAGGGTGATGTGTGGAAAAAGTTACTCTGGCTGTGCAGAGGGACAAGAACAACGGACAAAGCAGCACAGGAGTTGAAGTTGAGAACCCTATGGTAAACTGTAAACCATGTTTCACAAAAACAGGAAACCTCAGAAATTGATTGCAATTGGTTGGTCAAGGTAAGAATTTATTATGTATTCAAGATAGTAACATAAACCAAAGTTCAAACATTCCAATAGTAAAATACTGTAAATGCTGAATATTTGAAATGCATGAATTCTGACAAAGTTTCATTGATATTATTTCCCTTGTACTATTCCAAACGTACTGATGTGATGAAGCGAGCTGTATGGATTTCACATAACAGAATGTTCTTTCACTGTGTATTGGTACATGTTACAATAATCAAACAATTTCATATCGCTTAACCTGAAACATTAACTTTGTGTGAATCTCCAAAGATGTTACTGATTTGCTGAATATTTCTATATTTCTGCAATTCCATCCTTCTGCTTCTTGATTGCACTGTCTTTTAACAGCTTTTTCATTTTCTATATTGTCCTTAGGAAGATATTTGACAAGGTCCCACATGGTTCCGAAGGTTAAGGCACAAGTGATCCAAGGTAAGCTAGCTAAATGGATCCAAAATTGCCTTGCTTCAAGTTGATATTTCCCTGAAAGTCAGATAGGGTGGGAAAGAAGTAGGTCAGGAATATAAGGTAATATAAAGTTAGCAGGTTGTGTTGCCACCCTGCCATGCATTGATCAGGCCACATTTGCTGTATTGTGTGCATTTTCGTTTGCCATGCTTCAGAAAGGATGTGATTGCAATGGACAGTGTATAGAGGACATTCAACAGAATGTTGCCCAGCTTGGAGGATTTGAACTATGTGAAGAGTTTGGATACTCTGGGCTTGTTTTTCCAGAGGTACAGGAGGCTGAGAGGAGACTTGATAGAGATATATAAAATTGTAAGAGGTTCAAATAGTGTATGTCATCTGAATCCTCTCTGTATTCACAATCTCTTAGTTTATTGTGAACACAGAGAAGATATCATTAGTAATTTGATTGTAGATAGTTGGACTGTTACTTGCTGGAAATAGTTGTTGCATGGCAATTGTATGTTATGATTATTACTTGCCATTTATCATTCCATACCTAACATCTTCTTGTATGTACAGCAGAAAAGGACCACTTCATCTGCTGAGGAGCTGCAGAAGACCATTAGACTTGCAATCATACAAAAGTTGATGAGAGAAATTGTACGTAAATTTAAATCTTACTTGCTCTGTTAAAATAGGAGCCACTGTGTATTTTAATTCCCGATTTTATCTAGATACCATCAGTACCAATTCCCTACCTATTTCAGGAGGTAAATAGGTGCAATTTTATTCAGTTCCTTGACAAGAAGGTTACAAACCATCAGCAGTGATCTGTGACAGAGTGTAACAAAATGGTGACAGGAGACAACTGAACTTTCCCGGTAGGGTCCGGAGGATTAGCTCTAATTCAGTCACAAGACTCAGATGATATAAATTAAAGAAGAAATCTTCAGTTAACATTTCCAAACCACAGGCATTATGTGTTATGCTATAGCACATCTCTACCATCTGCTGATTTGCAGAACATGTACAATTTGCCTGTCAAGGAATTGTTTGCCTTCTGTTATATTTTTCCTCCTGTCATGCACTGTTTACGTCATTTGACTAAAATGATGGTTGCATGGATTAATGCTCGCCGATATGAAAGTAGTCACTGTAATACAACATTGTGACTTGAAGGGGAAAGACTGCTTGGAGTCTGTATGTTACTGGCATATATACTTCCCACACATATGATAAATGGGCCAGTTGTTCAGTTCACCAATCAGTTGGCTGTCAGGATGTCTTCAGGCTCACAATATCGGCAGTCAGATGTAGCTTGTTGCATCTTCTCACTCACTGTAGCCCAGCAGGCAGTAAGTCTCACTGAAGAATCCATTCAAACTGAGCTGCCCTAGATATATACTCAGGTTGTTTTAACTGCTTCATTATCCAAGGGACTCAGTTGGTTTGGCAGCAGAAAAGGATGTGATTGTGGGAGGGAGAGAGTTAAATAAAGATGCACAATACAATTATTTGTTATGTGGAAAAGTCATTGTACAGATGATATATGCTTCTGGGCTGTGAGATCATCTGTTTATCTCCAATTAAATTTTGCAGATCAGTGGTTCAAAGCTATCTCACTACTAAATCTAGGAATTTTAATGACAATATTTTTTCTGTTGACAGTGGCAAGGTCAACAGCCTCAGAGACAATTTGATGCTAGCTGGACATGGGCTGTAAGTGGCAAACCATTTACAATAAGTTAACATTTGGAGACCACACAAAGGATGGGCCAAGAGAATAAGAATATAAAATGATTGAAGCAGGAAAGGCCATGTAACAATGTGTACCTATTTTCCATTCAATAAACAAATATTGGCTTTCTATCTTGATGCATTTTCTTGTCTTTACTTCTTGAGTCCTTTAACTCTGAAGAATCAATCACTCTATCTTGGATATATCCAGCAACAGTCTCTGGAAGAGAGAACTACAAAAATTCATTATCCTCTTATGCTTTTCATCACAGTCCTGAATGGCCATTACCTTGTTTTGAAAATATGTTTTGAAATATGACATGTGGTACAAGATACTTATGCCAAAAGAAAGATCAATTTTATCTCTCCAGCCCATTTGAAAATTATGTTACAATGATATCACTTCTCATTCTGCTATATTCAGGAGAATCAGCAAAGTCTGGCTAATCTCTCCTCAAGTGGCAAATGCATCATTCCAGAAATCAGTAAGGTGAACAATCACTGTATGTTTATCCTTAGGGAGACAGAATTGACCTGAACACAATATTCTAGATACGGCCCTATCAGAACCCGATATCACTGAAGTAGCACATTTGACGTTTGTACTCAAATCCTCTTGTAATAAAGACCAGCATACTATTTATCTTCTCTATTGCTTGCTGAATCTATTAACATCCTTGTCTGAACACAACTTTCAATCCCTCACCACACTCCACATTTCCACTTTTTTTAAATGAAGTTGCTGACCTCATATTTCTCACATTATATTTCCAGCAGCTTTTAAAGATCAATCTGCAGAGTTACAAGGCGAACTGGCAAAAAAAATCCTATTCAGTGTAACTAAGCTTCACTGAAGTCAAAGAAAGCTGACAGTAATACTATCAAGGAACTTACTGGGAACCTGACTTACTAACATTCACACATAAAAATTGCTCTTGCATCATATCTAACCATGCTACAGGTAATAGGTGGGGCTCCTAAAAAATCTTAGAAAATGGGCCATGAAAAGAAAGGAATGCTGCAAAAGCTAATCATCTGACGGTGTGAATACAACACAAACCAAAAGAAATTAAGAGTTATTATTATAATATACTTTTATTTTTCTCAGCTTAAGCTAGTAAAACCTGAGGGATAGCCATAGCCAAGCACACTCACATCTCAATTGCTAGGAATGTTCAGACTATTCCAGTGACACTTATATTGTGGTTTTCTGGAGATTCACTTAAATATTGCTGGGTTGGCCTAAGTATTTAATGCTGTTGTGCAGTGACTTCGGGATACCTGTCGTAGATAATACCACTGGGATGATACATGTCCTGTTCATGTTCAAGTCAAGTCACGTCACTTTTCGACCATAGCTGCTGGTACGGTGCATAGTAAAAATGAGACAACGTTTTTCAGAACCATGGTGTTACATGACACAATACATAAACTAGACTGAACTACTTAAAAAACAACACAAAGAAAAATAACACACAACAACTACACTAGACTACAGACCTACCCAGGACTGCATAAAGTGCACAAAACAGTGTAGGCATTACAATAAATAATAAACAGGACAATAGGGCAGTAAGGTGTCAATCCAGGCTATTGAGGAGTCTGATAGCATGGGGGAAGAAACTGTTACACAGTCTGGTCGTGAGAGCCCGAATGCTTCGGTGCCTTTTCCCAGATGGCAGGAGGGAGAAGAGTTTGTATGAGGGGTGTGTGGGGTCCTTCATAATGCTGTTTGCTTTGCGGATGCAGCGTGTATTGTAAATGTCTGTAATGGTGGGAAGAGAGACCCCGATGATCTTCTCAGCTGCCCTCACTATCCGCTGCAGGGTCTTGCGACCCGAGATAGTACAATTTCCGAACCAGGCAGAGATGCAGCTGCTCAGATGCTTTCAACACAACCCCTGTAAAATGTGATGAGGATGAAAGGGGGTGGGAAATGGACTTTCCTCAGCCTTTGCAGAAAGTAGAGACGCTGCTGGGCTTTCTTTGCTTTGGAGCTGGTGTTGAGGGACCAGGTGAGATTCTCCGCCAGGTGAACATCAAGAAATCTGGTGCTCTTAACGATCTCTACTGAGGAGCCGTCAATGTTCAGCAGGAAGTGCCTTCCATGCCCATGTTCTACAGTACTTCAATTTCCTCTTTTAATTTAGCATATTTCTGCTGTTTTTCACTTACTGATTTCTGTAAATAATGTGTTATTATCACACGTACCAAGATCCAGTGATTTTTTTTCTTGCAGGCTATCCATGCAGATCATTTCATCTGATCAGTATATTGAGGCAGTACTTAGGAAAAGCCCTCACAGAGTGAATAATAAAGTACTGAACTTACAAAAAAAGTGCAGTAAAGACACAGAATAGATAGATAGATAGATAGATAGATAGATAGATACTTTATTCATCCCCATGGGGAAATTCAACTTTTTTTCCAATGTCCCATACACTTGTTGTAGCAAAACTAATTACATACAATACTTAACTCAGTAAAAAATATGATATGCATCTAAATCACTATCTCAGAAAGCATTAATAATAGCTTTTAAAAAGTTCTTAAGTCCTGGCGGTTGAATTGTAAAGCCTAATGGCATTGGGGAGTATTGACCTCTTCATCCTGTCTGAGGAGCATTACATCAATAGTAACCTGTCGCTGAAACTGCTTCTCTGTCTCTGGATGGTGCTATGTAGAGGATGTTCAGAGTTTTCCATAATTGACCGTAGCCTACTCAGCGCCCTTCGCTCAGCTACCGATGTTAAACTCTCCAGTACTTTGCCCACGACAGAGCCCGCCTTCCTTACCAGCTTATTAAGACGTGAGGCGTCCCTCTTCTTAATGCTTCCTCCCCAACACGCCACCACAAAGAAGAGGGAGCTCTCCACAACTGACCTATAGAACATCTTCAGCATCTCACTACAGACATTGAATGACGCCAACCTTCTAAGGAAGTACAGTCGACTCTGTGCCTTCCTGCACAAGGCATCTGTGTTGGCAGTCCAGTCTAGCTTCTTGTCTAACTGTACTCCCAGATACTTGTAGGTCTTAACCTGCTCCACACATTCTCCATTAATGATCACTGGCTCCATATGAGGCCTAGATCTCCTAAAGTCCACCACCATCTCCTTGGTCTTGGTGATATAGAGACGCAGGTAGTTTGAGTTGCACCATATCACAAAGTCCTGTATCAGTTTCCTATACTCCTCCTCCTGTCCATTCCTGACACACCCCACTATGGCCGTGTCATCAGCGAACTTCTGCACATGGCAGGACTCCGAGTTATATTGGAAGTCTGATGTGTACAGGGTGAACAGGACCAGAGAGAGCACGGTCCCCTGCGGCGCTCCTGTGCTGCTGACCACCGTGTCAGACCTACAGTCTCCCAACCGCACATACTGAGGTCTATCTGTCAAGTAGTCCACTATCCAATCCACCATGTGAGAGTCTACTCCCATCTCCGTTAGTTTGTGCCTTAAGATCTTGGGCTGGATGGTGTTAAAGGCACTAGAGAAGTCCAGGAATGTAATCCTCACAGCACCACTGACCCCATCTAGGTGAGAGAGGGATTTGTGCAGCAAATACGTGATAGCATCCTCCACTCCCACCTTCTCCTTATACGCAAACTGAAGAGGATCCCGGGCGTGCCTGGTTTGTGGCCTCAGATTCTGTATTGTCAGCCGCTCCATGGTCTTCATCACGTGCGACGTCAAGGCAACAGGTCTGAAGTCATTCAACTCCTTTGGTTGTGGTTTCTTCGGTACCGGGACAATACAGGATGTTTTCCACTGTCTGGGTACTCTTCTCTGCTCCAGGCTCATGTTGAAGATGCGCTGTAGTGGTTCTCCCAGCTCAGTCGCACAGGCCCTCAGAACTATGACGGGGTAGATTGTGAGGTCATGAGTCCATCTTATTGTACAAGAGAAATGTCCAACAGTCTTCACACAGCAAGATAGAAATTGTTGAGTATGTGGTATGTGCTTTCAGGGTTTTGATTCTTCTTCTCAGTGCATGGGAGGGAGGCGAAGAGAGGAAGTCTGGGGAGGGTGGAGGTCTTTGATGATGTCGCCTGCTTTACTGAGGCAGTTAAAAAGTGTAAACATAGTCCACGGAGGTGAGGCTGGTTTTTGTGCTGCGCTGAGCTGTGTACACAACCATCTGCTATTTCTCTCAGTCCAATCAGCTGTCATGCCGAGTTATGATGCATCTGGATAGACACAAAATGCAGGAGGAATGCAGCCTGCCAGCCAGCTTATATGGAAAGGACTAAACAGTCAATGTTTGGGACTGAGACTCTTCATCAGGACCCAAATGAAGGGTCTCGGCCCAAAATGGCAATTGCTTATTCCTCTCCATAGATGCTGCCTGATCTGCTGAGTTCCTCTAGCATTTTGAGTGCACTTCTCTGGGTGTTCAGCATTTGCAGAATCTCTTGTGTTTAGGTAGCTGAATAGAATGCTTTCTATTATGCATCTCCAAAAAATTAAGGGACGTTTTGAATTTCTTTAGCCTCCTGTAGAAGTAGATGCAGGAGTGTACTGTAATTGGATCACACAATGTCATAATTTTTCTAGACCAGGGGTTCCCATCCATAGACCCCTTGCTTAATGATATTGGTCCACAATATAAAAAAGGTTGGGGATTCCTGGTCTAGACCTAATTGTTTGCCTTTTTCACTGAAGTTTGTGGTTTGGCTCTCAACAAGACTTATAAATCCATAAAAAATAGCCACCTTGGTTTCATCAAATCTGGATTTATTTGCAAAATGTTTTAGTACAGAGGGGAAAAATTGTCAGTATGGATGTGGCGGCCTGTTCCTGTGATTTACAACCCTATGAGTCTATGAAATATTGATGACCAAGTCACTCCTGGAGTGGAATCCATTCAGCAGCCTTTCAAAATGCTGATAAATGCAGAAAGTTCCACATCGCAGTACCTCTTTGAGATCATAGAAAATTTAACATTGGGCAGTACAGCACAAGAACAGGCTCTTCATCCCCCAGATGTTCTACTGCACCAATTAAATTGGCAATCAAGTAGGTAACTAATCTCTCCTGCCTATACAATGTCCAGAACCTTCCATTTTCCTCATATTCAT